>NC_139166.1:24671833-25271833 GCF_965202585.1 Thalia democratica
TTTTAATTATTTTATTTTACAATGTTTTTCTTAGATGATAGACTATCAATATATTTTTTTTTACTTTTATAGTAGATTGACCGAGTTTTTAAACAAAACTTAAGATTATAAAAATGAATTATTTCTTCTGAAATAAAATTATTGAAGTTATTTTTACTTTTATAAATCAGTATCGATTACCATGGATTTGCTATTCATTAAATTATTCTTGAATTTAGTTTTAGCTATTTTCTAATAATGTAAATCAATCAAAGCTTCGAAAGAGTATACAGTAAAAATCTCTAACATTATTCTGTATATTTATTCTTTTTTTTAGTTGTAAATTATTTAATTTCACGAAGTTTTATATTAACCAATTTTTTTATTTTGAAACATAAGTGGAATTTTTAATTTCAAAAAGTTATTATTTATTGAAGTAATGTAGAACATTAGGTTTTAAATTAAGGAGACAATTGTTGTTCGATTTATGATACAGCTTATTAAAAATCAGGAAATGATTGCTCATCATAGATACACGTTCACACATTTTTCTATTTATGAAATGTTGACAAGTTTATGAAGTAAATGTTAGTTTACTCGAAACTTATTTTAAAATGTTTTTAAAGCAGCGAACAAGCAACTCTGATTGTTTTCGGTTTGTTGTAACAAATTACGCTTAGTGCTGTATTTTTTATTTTTTTTAAATAACAATTTTAAAACTAAGCGTAAACTTATTAAAGTCTTTTTTTTTGATGCTTACTGTTAATAGTAATTTTTTTAATGTAACGAAACATATTGAGTTTAGTAAAGTCTTAAGCTTCTAATTAAAATAAAAATCAAAAACATATGGCATAATTTGATTCGTAACTAACGAGTCAACAAAACTAAACTTGCAACATTATCATATTCATTTGAAACTGTTTAATCGTAAAACTAGGTAACAAAAAAAGAAAAAATCAAATTTTTAGAACATTTTTCAATTATTTTCTTTAAACTTATTTTTCAATCGTACTACACTAGGGTTTTCCGAATTGTGCGAATTTGTCTTTTTTAGGGCCAAAAACAAAACGGTATTTGGGAATGAAATTACTGGTGAATTTTCCTTTTTAATTTATATTACCAAAATTCAACCTTACAAATAAAATTTAGTTTTATAAGATAAAGCATTAAAAAGAAAAACTGTAAAGTTTGCTTAGTAAAAGATCCAAAACATCATAAAGTTTTTATCAATAAAGTAAATTTTTAACCATAATCCTAAAAGAAACTCTAATATATATTTTTTTTATATAAATGATATATCAGATAGTCAGAATAAAAATATTTTCAAAAAGTGTTTTTTATCTTAATCTACAAAAAATCAAACGATGGTATAGAAAATCTACAAATTTAATGCATACTACTTTAGTTCAAAGCGCTTTCAGACAACAGTCCGTCTTTTGTGAACTTATGTTAAGCTTAGATATTTTAGATTAACTTATATAGAAAATCGTTTGATTTTTTGTAATTATTGATGCAGGGGAAAAATCTTATGTAACAAATTGATTGTGTCCTGGACTGATTTGAGAATTTTATATAAACCTTATCTTAATCTATTTAGCATTAACTAAATTTAAATTTAAGCTAAGTTTCTTTGGTTGTTGTTTTGATATGTTTATAGAACTATATTTTTTTACTACTTGTTTTTTTCTATAGCGATTGCAACTCCTTCTTGCAGTTTATTTTTAGTGTTAAAACTGGTGTTATATATATTTTTTTAAATAAAAACTGTTAAAAGTTAGAAAAATAACGTAATAGAACAAGTTTTTTCTACTCTATACTAGTTTAAACTTTATTTTTGTAGTCTTTTTAAAAGAATTTATTTCAAAATTCACCCAGTTATTAAGTTTCACAACTTAACGGATTATAAGACTGAAATTCTTAACAACTAGAATACATAATAGAATGTATTTTAACAATAATCGCAGTTTGATAATCTTTGAAACTTAGTAACCGTCTGAATTTTAAATAAGTACTTTACAACATACATATCTTCTTCTTGGGTTGATTTCTTTGTTAAATCTGATTCAACCACATATTTTATTCCTTTTTATAACATTCCAAATTATTTTAACCACAAGTTTTTTTTAAATTATTTGTATACTATTACCATGTACTTAGATACAAAAATAGTAAAGTTTGATATAACAACCGTACAAGGTATTGTAACATCTTAAAAATTCAGCGAAAGATATATTCCAACAGGGAAACGGATTTTTAGTGTTACCTGGTAAGTGGAAATTTTTTTTGAATAGCTTGGGAGTTGTAAGTTTAAATTGTGTTTTAGGGAGATTAAAAAACATGTACTTGATGCAAGTCGGCTTTTTCTAAACATATATCTTAAGTTATGAATTTACAACTGAACATTTTGTAAACGAACTTTAGGTTTTATGTATATGAGTATGTCTATTATTTTTTATTTATGATCTGGATCACTTGATAAGTTTTATAAAATGGTGTATAGTTAAGTTAATGTTTATAGATTTAGACTTAAAGTTTATGTACGAGACACTACTTTAAAAAATTAAAACTAAATATAGCAGTACAAGGAATTTTTTGGTTGCATTTATTTTTTAGACTTTATTTAATATTTTATACCAAAAGAATAAAGTGCAATATAAAAGATCGCAAGAATAATTTTTTTGATACATGGTTAGCACTTTAAAACAAATAAAATTTCAATGACTTTGTTTATGCCTATTTTAGCAAAAGTTATTAAAAAATCTAAACTACCGCTTTTTGGGAAACTTTAAAATACTTTTACAAACAGTTTTTAAAGAAAAAACTTAAGTTTAACCTGTTACTTTACAATTGAACTTATTAACTAAAATGTTAAGTTATCCAGTTTTAAAACTATTTCAAACAATCTTAGCTCTCAGCACACGAAAACTGTTTGTAAACATAAACAAATTGAAAACAGTATTGTGAAAGTTTATATCATAACGGCTGTTAATGTATAACATGTTATATAAAAACTATCATTAAGATAAAATTTTAAGCAGGTAAATTAAAATTTTCAACACTTTCTTACTGTAAACATTTATTTTTCAATCTTAAAACAACTTGTTAAGTACTTTTAAGCTGTAATAGTTTCAGTATCATAAAATATAAACACCCTATATAAAAAAAGAATGGTGTTTGATATTTGTGCTCATAAGACAACATGGTTCAAGTTTTTGGTGAAATCAAAAACAAAGCACAAGTTTACTTTTTAATTTTAAGTGAATGGCTACTGCTGCCTTTGGTAGGTGAATTGGGTTTCTTCTTACCCTTGACCGCCGTGCTTTCTCGCCTCCTCTTTTCAACAAGCGCTTTCACATGCGACTCTATTTTGTCTGAAGTTTTTTTTCAAGTAACAGGTTGCACAAGTACGTTTAAATAAGTTAAGCAATAGTTAACATCAGATAAGTTCTGGTAACTTCACTGCTCAGCAGTTATTTTTAAACGTTTAAAGCGTTTTTGGTAGACTAAAATATTTTACAGATATACTGTTTGAGATATAAAAAAACTTACCAAGAACATCCAATGGTATGTCTGTGCTCAAGGTTACTATTTCTCTGATAGTTCCATACATATTTTCTATAAAACAGTTATTTTATATTTTTAATATGCAGAATAATAGCCATGTTAAAAATTTTCATTTACCGCTTTTACGTTTTGTCCTCATTATACTTAAAATATAAAAGTAACTTTAATTTTATCGTAGAGCTTTGATTTAATCCATTTTAGCAGCTGATCGTAATTTATATTGTTTGAAAGAAGCAAAATTTTTGAAATTTAGAAAGTTTATGTTATATCAATAGTGACTTCGATATTTTTTTGTCTAACAGCCTTTTGATCTAATTAGCCAGTAAAGTATCAATATCTTAAGTTATAAAATAAAAGTCTGTTGTTAATTTTATATTTCTTTAAGAAAACAGTATATTTTATAGGGAGCTTTTAAGCGATATGTTTTGACGTTAAATTCTACTTTTGCTCTATTAAAACTAAAGCTTTTTGTCATAGCCAAAGATTTACATTAAAAAAAACAGTAGTACTACTACGAAAAAGTTGTGAAAATTGCAAACAAGTATTCTTAAGATAAATTGTAAAAACAATCTAACTTACTGCTATAAAATTCTGGCAATAGTTTCAAGAAAAACTTTACACTAACTTCTTATCTTGCTTAAGTAAAACTTCTGCCTTCCTTTTACAAATCTGCTCAAGTATTCACGTTTTGGTTTATTGACAAGATCTAAAGGGTTACCTGTTTCCTGGCATACCAAGTCTAAAAACCCTGTTCAAAGTCAGTTTTACTTTAACTATCAATTTTCTATGCTTTAATGTGTAATTAAATAGTTTTCTAATTGACAACTTTTTAAACAACTAATAACTGAACTTGTTAAATAAACACATAAAAATTTTGTTAACCCTAAATTAACAAAGGTTTGAGAAGCAAATGTTTCTATTTTATTTTTCGTTAGACCTATCAAAAACCTTTTCTAGACTTTCATTTGAGACAAACTAGTTTTACACAGGAAAAAATTCGACAACTATTTAAACTTACAACTTTGATAATATAAATTAGTGTTACTTACAGTTTACTCAGCAAAAGCAAAGACAGCAACGTTCAAAAATTCCCCTTTCAAATATCAAAACAAAACCGAGTTGATGAAAAATATTTTTTTTCTACTAACACCAAGTCGTTTCGTTTTTTGTCGTCGTCGTTGCGTTCTGAGTTTTGTGGCTGTTCCGTTTGAAGTTGGATCGATTGTTGCCGCTGGGTGACTCGTGAGGAACCATGACTGCCGAAAGCTGGCTGAAGTCCTCCGCCGGATTTTCAATGAGCACGTCTTCCAGAAGCGGCTCCTTGCCCAAAAACTTGTGCCTGAAACATTTCAGTAGAAGCACGAATACTGGAGTTGGTAAAAAAATGTTTTTGTTTCGATTTTAGACTAAGTTTTCAGATGAAAACAGACTAAATGCAAGATGTATAAATATAGAAGGACGAAAGCTTTGCAACTAAAGTGTTTTGGTTATTGTTTCATTAGACAGCTATTTAAGGGCTATTTTTTAGCTTTTGTGTATTTGAAAATTTTAGTATAGCTTTGTCTGAAACAATAGTTAATTGGATTTGTTTTTGTACCCCGGAGTACGGCTTACCTGTTTTCTTAATGTATAAACAATTTTTTTTACATTAACAATTGGATTTAATACTTACTAACAAGAATTTAAACTAATTTCCAAAAATGTTGCTAAAAGTTCTTAGCACAAGAGTTATTTTGATTGCTAATCAACCCCTTATAATATCTATTTCGTTTCTTAAACAATAAAATAAATTACAAAAAGTTTCAAACCTTGTTTAAATAGCTTAAGGTCTGCTTTTTAACTCTGAAACATTCAGTTGACAACATTTAGAATATTAAGACTAAATGAAATATATTTTTTTATTATTTATATTTCAAAGGTTATTTCGTACAACTTTTTTGTTTTTTGTAAAACTAATTAACTTATTATTGTTTAGGTTTCAAGCTACTTTGTTTAGGTTTTTATTTTTGTATTTTTAGTGCTAATTCCCTACAACACAGTAATACAAATAATAATGTAAAATGCTCACGGTTACATGTCTATTCAAAATTCGAAAACTTAAGTTTATAAAATAAATGTTTAAAAAGAGTTACAGACTAAAAAGTAATAAATATTATTTATAAGTAAATGAAGCTCTTGTAGGCTTTATGATAATCTAAGCAAAGCTCCTTAAAAACTAATTTATAAGGTTATGATAGTAAAAGATAAAAAAAATAAAATTAAAAGAAGATTATTTCTTAAAACTTTTTTAAGTCAAAAAATATTTGAAATGTTGCAAAAAAAAGTTTTAATTTAAATTTACAGGTTATTTTTTTGATATACCATGTATAAATTTTTGAGTTATGACCTCTTAAGTTTTTCTTTAAGAATTTGAGTTGGTCGACACTGAAAGGTTGTGCATGAAATACTTAAGAAAAAACGAAAACTTGTTTTATCTATAAGAGATATGATCGCAACCAGTGGAAACGCATGTAATTTTTGTTAGGGGCTGCGGAAAGTTTACAAGTATTTAAAAATCCCCTTAATTTGGTATTTTAAAACTAATTTAGTAAGATTAAAGTGCTAAAATTACGAAAAAAACGTTTTGTAAGCAAATGCTTTAAAAAAAAAAAACTTTAACAGTTTTATAAAAATCATAAAAATGTTTTTAAATTTTTTAGGTGGAATATCTGCTTCAATGCTAAACCTCACGCAACGCCCTTGATTGCAACTAACGTGTATACAATTTACTTCTACTTTCTTAGTTAGCTTTGAAAAAGTCTATGATTCAAAAGCTTCATTGTATTAAATGTGCATAAAACAAAAGAGTTTTTGATTGATAACTTTGTCGTGCTTACAGTAAATAACAGCTAAAGTGTATACCATTAAGTTCTAAATTACAAATATATACTTTTCAAAATGTTTAAGATTTTGTTCTTAATATTTAAAATGAAAAGCATTAAGTACGACACACCTTAAGTTTTTTGTAGTGATTTACTAACATTGACAAAACTATTTTAATAAAAACTCACTTTAAATGAAGTAATATATGTTCTACAAGACATTCTGAGTTTACTATGCATGTGTTTCCATCTACAATTATAATTAAGCATCATACTAAAGTATAACTTTGTTTACTTTATTAAGTCTGAATACACTATAAACTTGCCAAATATATTTAAAGAAAAGTTTATTACTTTTTTTTCTACGTACCTGAATGTGCAATTTCAATAAACCAAGCTTCAAGCTCAGGTATATAAAATTCTTCGTTTGGATTAGAAGTCGTTGCTAGAGTCAAAGAGTTACCAAGATCGGAGTTCGATGGTCTAATATGTTTGTTTGAATTACGATCACTCGAAGTTTTTGTTATTGGCATTCTATTATTGTTACTTTTTGGGAAAAGGTCAACTATACTTTCAAGCTTTTGTATTTCCTTTTAGAAGTATGATTAGTAGAAAAACACGTGAAAAGTTCAAAGTATTATATATTACGTAATAATCACGTTATAATAAACTTTGTTAAATATTTTGTCAAGCTAATTTTTCATTAACAGCTGTTCAGCTTTGTAAAAACGTCTTTGTACTACTTTTGTCTCCTACTACTTTCAAAGTAAAACTTCAACTTGATAATTGTAATTTTATTAAACAATACAACTAAATGTAGAAAATAAACACAACTGCTTTACTTGTGATATCTTGTGGAGTTTTTCTTTATTCATGATTGATCTAAAAAAATCAAGCTATCTTTTTTATTGTCATTAAAAAATCGATTTAGTTATTAAAAAAATACTCTTGGTATTGTCATTCTCTGTGGATTTTTAAAGGCAGTTCAATATTATAAACATTTGGTAAATACGTTTTTTGTATACACATATCTTATTGTGATGTAATTATGTAAACTTAATTTATTTTCTTAAACTAATTTTGGTATAAGTTCTTTCTTAGTTTATATTATCTATTCAATATATTATAAGTAAATCTTCATAGTTTCTTAATGTTAAAAACTTAAAAAAATTGAACTAGTTTTATAAGAATAACTAAACATGATACAGCTTTTATAGTCACCATTTAAATTAATGAAATATATTCAGAATAATTTAGTAGGTCGTTAAACCCTAAAAATAAACAAGAACTCTTCAAAAAATAAAAACAATTTATTTTTATACTTTAATTAACTAAAGTCCTTTCTCTGCCAATAAAGTATAAGCTATGAAGTCTGTAAAAATTAAGGTCCATTAGAAAATATGTTTACAACAAGCATTAAGTATACCTTTTTTTAGTAGTCTATAAAATATATCTCTAGATATTTATTTATGATTACAGGTATTACACAAAAGGTATTATAAAATATAATCATTAATTTTACTGTTTTCGATATAAGTTTAAGCAACAAAATAAACCAAAAGTACTGTGCTAAACTAATGTCAGTTGGAATATATTAAGAAAATAAATCTTGAATAACGATAAAAAACTTAGTTTGTACTCAATTTAAATTAATTCAAAAATATTCCTTATAAGTTTATATTTTATTTAATTTCAAAAATTTTTAAGTACAGGAAAGTTTAACTATTAATGTAAGAAAGTTTTTTATTATATGTTAGTAGTATGTACTTGGTTTTAAACAAGTTTAGAAATGTTTAGATAATAATTTTTTGTTGTAGTAACGTATATGTTAGGTTATGGCAGGGGTCGGCAGGCAGTTGGTGCTCGCGGGCCAAATTTTAAGTTTCCAAAGTCTTCGCGGGCCGCAGTTTTAGTGACATTTGAATAATATTTTGCTTTTAGTCTTACAAGAAAAAGTTTTACTTTTGTTCACTTTGATATTTCAAATTACTTTTAGATATACGGAGAATGTCTAATTAAATTATAAATACTTTATAGAATAAAATTTACATTGACTAATGTACTTA
Organism: Thalia democratica; assembly: GCF_965202585.1. Taxonomy (NCBI): domain Eukaryota; kingdom Metazoa; phylum Chordata; class Thaliacea; order Salpida; family Salpidae; genus Thalia; species Thalia democratica. Next base: position 24,680,304 of record NC_139166.1, read on the forward strand.
AGTCTTAATAAACTATGTACTTTCTTAAAGACTAATAGGTTAAACATAATATTTTGTAATTTTACTTATAACCTAACTCTGTATAAAAATTCGAGCTTAAAAATATTTTAAAGGTCACTTTTTTGCTTTGTTTGTACTATTAACCCTTTTTTCATGTTTCTAAAAATATTTATTCAAAAAAAATAAATTTGCGTCTAAAATAGTTTACACTCTTTAAAAAATTCAGTAATTAATTAACTAAATAAATCTAAAACCTATTTGTTATGTAAAAATCTAAAACTAATTTTTAACATGATTAACTCTCAAATACTTTAATAAAATACCTTATTAGTAATTAATTAGTATTAAACCAGCCAAGTTAATAAAAAGTTCAAAAAGCATAAAACTTAGTGTTAATCAAGCTTAAATACCTAATTGAAATATCATCATTATAAAAAAGTACACAATATGTAAGAAGACAAGAAAGTTAAATACAATTAGTAAACTACATTACGGTTGTAAAAACTATTCTGAGAATTCAAAGTGTTTAAAATAAAAGTTTCACACACACCTGAGTCTTAAAAAATGTCTTAAACTGGTTGAACCTAGTCTGTATTCTTTAAACTTTTACTCTAGCCTGCTTGTTTGGCAACCCTGTTTAAAAAAAAGTTCATAAAATAAAGAAATAACGAAGTTTATTAACAGTGAATTTAAATATAAATCAAAAAAAAGTATTGTAAGTCAGTTTCAATGGACAATTACGGTTTATTAAACACTTTTAACAAAAGTATAAAAGCTTATTAAGCCTTTAATGAAGAAGAATAACTAACTTTTTATTAAGAATTGTAGCAATTCTTTATCTGCAATTAAAATCTAGCATTTGAAAAGAGTAAATGTGAAATATAAGACGAGCTATAAGCATTGAAAAACGTTATTTAGGAGTTATTGCAAGAAACGAAAAAAAAGCAAATCGCTTAAATCAGTTCCAACAAAGCACATGATTATCTTCAGTACCTACAGACTGATTGAAGAAAAAGTTAAGATAAGTTATAAAGTAGCAAAACTAATTACTAAAAAGAAGATACCGTTTAGAATTTTAATTTTCTTAAAGAATTTATGTTGACGGTAGTATAAGATTTTTTTTATTTCTTTACTGACAACAAAAGTCGTGTTTAAGAAATGCCTGAAGATTATGAAGCAGCATAAATCAAATTAGGACTTTAATCAATTTGTTAAGATGATAGCACTGATAAAACATATATTGTTATCTGAATATTTTTATTTGAGTTGTTTTTACTAATTTTTAAATTTTAGAAGAATTTCTAGGTTTAGTTCTAATGCAGAGCACAGCAATAGGTAAATAGATTTTAAAAGCAAAGGTGCAATGCACCAATATAAAGTTTGTGAAAGTACAAATTTTTTCTTCTGTTTTCAGTATAAAATTAAACTAAAAGTAAAAAAAGCCTTTTAAACATAATATCAATTTTGAAAAGATGCTCTTAAGCTACTTTAAATGTGGTTTTTAATAAAAATATTTATATGTTAAATTTTTGTTTCAAATCAAAATTTCATTACTTTACATGTAAAAACTGTTTGAAATTCCAGGTTTTTCAAAATTTCTCAAATTCAAACTTTTTTCAGATTATTTAAATATAAATTTTCAGATTCCAATATTTCCGGGACTCAATTTGGCAACACTGATTATTCACACTTATATACAGTAGTATAAACAGTATTTCAAATTGTATCAGCTGCAAAATTTAAAATTTAACATATATTTTAATTCAAACCAACATTGTGTATTGACCAAAACATACATCATAAATTTAATTAGCCACTCTTTAAAGAAAAAAAGCCAGCCTTAGTGACAAAAAACTAGCCTGATATTTTCGTATACAAAAAGAAATTCAAGTAAATAACTGAAAAAAAGACTAAATTGGCCTGAGATTTAAAACCTTCAAATGGTCATAGTCTGAGTTTGTAGTAATGTTTAGTTATTTATAAAATTGAATTTGAACTTATTTGATTCTGAATGTACAAACTTAATAAATTTACCATCCTTGAATCTAGCTTGTATTAAATTGGTAGTTTCAAAAAACAGCAATTGTTTATATTAGTATGCAATGCATAACAATTAACTTTATTTGCCTAAAAACATTGTTTGAAAAATAAAAATGTGTACATAACAAAAACTATTTTAATTTATGTCATATATATTGTTTTAAATGTTTCTGAGCATCTTTGTACATTTGTGTGCATTGGAATTAATTTTAAGTAAAAAAACTACTAAAAATCGAAACGTGTTAAAATCAAAATCAAATAAACCTTATTTCTTATTATTATGTTCTTATTATTTGTGTACACTTAAATATAATATTTAGTAATATACATCTATAAAAGAAACTTAGGTATAAAATACATTTAAAATGAATACCTAAACTGTAAAGAAATGCTATTTTATTTAATTGCTGTGCATTACTTTTGTGCAAAATGAAAGACATTTGCATTTGGTTTATTTACTAAATAGCTATTATATAACTGACTTACTAAATCTAAGCACTCTTTACACTCTTTTTTCAAATAATTACTTGCTGTTGTAAGAAGAAAGCTATTATGAAAATGAGAAAATACTCTGTTAGAAAGCTAATCTGTTTTTTTCACATTTTTAAGCTAATACAGTAAAGTCTTTTTATTATTAAAAAATTTTATACATGAACTTAAAACGAAATAAAACAAAACCAAATTACTAGTAAAAATTTAACTTAAAACATATTGTTGCTCAGCGGGCCACATTAACATGCTCGCGGGCCACAAAAATTTCTTTCCCGGCCGCATTCCTTTAAAAAAAAACGTGCTCGCGGGCCGCAGATTTACCCTTCGAGGGCCGCAATTGGCCCGCGGGCCGCAGTTTGCCGACCCCTGGGTTATGGATTAATTATTGTATTCTACAAAAAAAAATTATCAAAGAAAATAAAAACCGATTAATTAATGAATTGTAGATTTATTCGCAACAGTACTTAGACTTAATGCTTTTTAAAAATTAAACTTTAATTTTTTTTTATTGTGTTTTGTATATTGTGATACCATGCGTTTACTCTGAAGTTATTATTAGAAAAAAATTAATTTGAGTTTTATGATGGGTATAAACTAGCTGACTAGCAATAAAACAAAATAAAAAAGTGCTAAACCTAACTATTAAAGGCGTTATGTATATTGTAAATTCATGTATTCATGTAAAATTATAAATAAAATAAAAAACTTACAGTTTACTTACACCGGGCCCTATGACCAAATACTTTGAGCGTCTTTTTTTTGTCGTTCAATAAACTTTAAAACTATTTTAAAGCTCGTAGAAACTAGCTAAGTTGTACAGGAGCAAAATTTAATTAAATTTTATATTTAGCATTCGTTTTGTCTACATTCATAGTAAAGAGCTAGCAGGGTTTTATATGTCTTCTATTTTTGGTTTAAAAGCTTTATATCCTGATAATCTAATATGTAACATTTTAGTAAGAAACTAACTTTCTTGCAAACCTGTTTTATTTTTTGTATGTTTAAAAGATTGTTTGATGTTTTTTTTGACTAATTATCCGCCTGTTTTGATTGGTCAGTTCAAATTCATATTTAAAATTTGAATTCTTACTTACAGCAACTAAGCAACAAAACAAGCCGCATTGCAACTCAATGTAAGTAAGTGAGTTTCATATTTTGTTTATCTGGAAAAGTTTGTTGTTATTTAATTTAAAAACTTCATGTAGATGGTATAAAATTCTATTGTGTATTGTTATACCTATTTTCAAAACCTTTTATTTTAAATATGTACAAAAAATGTTTTAGATTGGTTTTAAGAATTAAACTTTAAGTTATTGGTTGTTTGTTTTTGAATTGTTTCAAGTTATACATTTCTTACCTTTACAAATAAGTTAACAGTATGTTAATTTTATTAGGAAATGATAGAAAACTTTCAGGTTGTCGTATTTAGTTTTAATAATAATAACTTTAAGCAATTGTTCTTTAGACTTTAATAAAAGAATTAAATATTATAGAAATTAAAAAGCCTCTTATAAGAAAAAAGTTTTACCCATGTATTTCAAACAACTCTTTCTTAAAAGTTTTTCTAACTTCTTACTATATTTACAATTTGGAAATTTTAATTTTTGCTTTTGTATATTTATATTTCTCATTTCGCTAGTTTTAAAATATTAATTAACAAAAAAGGAAGGCAAAATTTAAAAAAAGTTTATGAATTTGTTTGAAATTTTTCTAAAGTTATTCAAAATCTTTTCTATATAAGCAGCAAATAAAATCAAGTTTAGAACTTATATTAACATATCATTACAAAATATGCAACATTAAAAAAAGTTGAGCCATTAGACGAAGTACTATTTAAGATAAAATAGTTATTCTAAATACAATAAAAAAGTTTACTTTTATTTCATAGTTTAACAAAAGGGTTGATCTTGCCAATTCGATCATCAGACCACAAGTTTCGGTAGACTGAGACCGGTCTCGTCCTCAGTCTACCGAAACTTGTGGTCTGATGATCAAATTGGCATGATTAACCCTTTTGTTAAACTTAAGCTTGTCTTACGGCAAATGAAAGTCCAGGCTTCTGCTCTGCTGACTTTCGCCGATGTTTTTTATTTCATAGTCGATTAATTTAATTTTTAAAGTATTTTAAGCAAATACTTTAAAACAAGAACTTGGTTACTGCATTGATAAGTCTTATACAACAGAAAAGTTAAACAAAACAGTTATTAATAATTTTAAACTGGATGTGAATTTTTAGGTTAAAAATAAACTCTTTTCATCAAAGTTGTTTTTTACTATTAAAAAAAATCTTTTATCAAATCTAGAACTATATTTCTGCTGAATAAAACTAATAAAGTTTTAGTTGTCATAGGATTTTTCCGACAGAATTTCTTTTAAACATTTTCAAGTTTTTGTGTAATTAAATAAGTAGAATTTTATATATGATCTAGCTGAAGTGTTTTTTAGTTTTAGATATTTCAATAACTTTAAATATATTTCAATGAAACTCGTAAACCATAAGTTTGTTTAATTATTTATTTTATTATCTTTTTTATATTTATTAAATACCTACAACCTCACACAAAAGTAACTCAAAATCGTTCTTGCCAAAAATTTAAATAACATTTCTTTGGTTTTTCAATTTTTTTTCAGTTAACTTGTAGTCATTAACACATTCTGTTTTTCCTAATTTGGAGTTTTCACTGCTTCTTTATTTCAAGTAAGATTTAAACAAGTATAATACTTTAAATTAATTTGAAAAAAATTGACATCTTACTTTATATAACATATTACTTAAAAACTCAATCAAAATAATTTCACAAGCTTCAGACCTCAGTTTCTTTGAAGTATCGATGAAAATGTTTTATAACTTTTTAAACATAAAAAATCAGTCAATAGGAATAAAGCTTTATTAAATAATTGTTGCATTTATACAATATGTTTTTAGAAGGTTTAAGTGTAAGTTGTTCTGATATACAATAATTTTTGATTTGTTTTTATTAACTGCATTTAAATTTTATTAATTCTAATTTTTTGTCATAGTTTTCCATTGATGATGATTTTATCAATTTTGTATAACTTTTGTAGAACCTTAAATTCTATATTTTTACTTGCAATGCAGATCAAATAAAAAATTAACTTAGAAGTTTTTCATTTATATATAAGACAAGGCTAATTGAATAAATCTTATACACTTGTACAACTTACAAAAAGTTCTAGTAGTATAGTTCCTCATAATGCTTGCAAAACTGTTTAACTACATAAGTAAAGTGTATTATTATATGATTTAAATTTAAGAAATGTTTTTATATTTTTAATAAAATATGGTAAACATAAAAAAAGGGTTTGTTTGATTTATAAGCTGTAAAATAACATGTTTGTATAAAAAAGCATTTTTTATAAATAACAAACACATTATAGTACAAATCAGAGATGTGACAAACATGGAGTCTATCTGATGATCATAGAGATGTGACAATTGTGAGATGACAAAACTTGAGCAATGATAAGGACAAATGAACTGATGACGAAATTGCTGATTTATTTTGTATGTGCACTTTGATTTTGTGTACAGCAATAAGTTAAATTACTTTGTTAAATTATTTTCGATACTTTTAAATCTTTTTTAGACCAATTAAAACAACTTGTCATAACCATACTAAAGTTTAATATACTGGGTTACAGTTTAAGATAGTTATCTTGAAACAGTTTACCCACATTAAATTTAAAAAAACTGTATCATAATTAGTAATGTAATATTTTTGTTTAGAAGTATTTTAAGCTTTAACAAAGAAACTAGTTGATTAGATTTTTTAAATTTATGTCCTAAATTTTTATATAGGATATGAAATTTACACTTATCTACATTTGAAAACTTTTCATTACTATACCAGTAACAATTTATTTGTGATCTGTGAAAATTAAAACTTTTATAGCACATTTAAATATTTTTCTTGTTAAATGATATTAGAATAAGAAAGTATTCTATGCCATGTGTTTTAATTAATTAACCAAATTTTGTATAGTTTTAGTTTTATAAATGACTTTGTGCTTTTAAATCTTTTTTAAATTGTGCTTCGCATTAAGTTTTATATAAAGTCTAAAACAATTAAGTATATAGATATAAGCTTATAAGTAAGTGCAAGTTAAAAAAGTAAAAAAAAAGTGTACACAATGACTTATGATTTTTGTAAGCATTTTAAAGTAATTTTTTGTAAATCTATATGATAATAAGTGAGCTTTAGAAGATAATAGTTGTAATTGCTATTTAACGAAAATCTATGTTAAAATTTAGTTTCAACTAGCATAAAATACTAGTTGTACTAAGAGTAATTATTAATAAAAATGTTTAGATTTGAAAATTTTATTACAACTTACTACTCAAACTTGTTAATTTTTTACATTCCAAATAAGAAAGGAATTGGTGAGTTAAGATAAAAGTTAATTTTTTGTATATTTTGTTTCAGTATTTAACACTTTTTCAGTGTTTAATTAAAAATTAGATATTATCAAATAGTTTTTTCAAACAACTATTTCTAAAAAATTAATGCACTAAGTTTAGTAATTAATGTTAAACTTCGTTCCAATACTGTATTTCTAAATTTTAGAAGAATACTTTACATTTTAAAAAGTAAACTAAGGATTCTAGCTTTTTAAAATTGAATTTCAGTAAACCTTCTTGGTTATTAAAATGTAGTATAATGAAACTTTTAAGTAAGTTTAATTTTATAAATTAATTAACTTTTACAAAATCATGGTTTTAGTGAAACCACTTCAAAAGGAACTACATATTTAACAATATCCTAGATTTTAGTATGTATTTTTAATTAATATATCAGTTTGTCACCATATTTTATTAAATCTTAATGTATAACGTTAGACCTATTTTTTTTAAATTGTCTTTGCAGTTTAAAATTAATTTATAATTTATTTTTTTTTATTTTAGACAAAATTTTGAATGACTTAGCAAATCAAGCCTAATATAAAATCGATATTTTAATTTTTAATAGTTTAAAATAGTAGTAAAAAATATTCTAAATTTGAAATATTATTTGAAAAAGTCTATGTAAAAACATCAATATTATTCATTTTAAAATGCTTCGTTTTTAATTTTTTAATTAAATAGTTTACTAAGGTTGTAAATAAAAAAGTTTAAATATACTGTCATACAGTAAAGGTAAACTATAAAAAAATAAATTTCTTTACAGTTTTATAACTAAATGACTACAGAATTTTAAGCTGAAATAAATACAAGTATGACTATAAAAGACTTGTAAACAACTTTAATTCTTTCAAACTTAATTTGAGTTTTTCATTAAATGACCTTAAAAAATTTACCCTAAATACATTTGCAAGTAGTCTTATTGTTATACTCAACAATATTAAAAAAAATTGTATACTTCATAATTAAATATTGTTACTTTTTAGAATAGCTACAAGTTATACTTTGAAAAAAGTGGAACATTCTACAATGCTTAATTTTCTCGTACTTTAGTCAGAATGGTTCTTAAACTTAACTTAAATACAGATTTTAAATTAACACGAATCCACAGGCAGACTTGATAAAAAGCAGTTTTACTAATGTTAAAATTAAATAATGATAAATTCCCGGGAGTAGGAATGAAAATAATAATTCGAATTAAACTGCCGGGGAATTTTTATAGCACAGTTTTTAACCAAACCTGGGCAGAGGTTAAGTTTTTTTTAGGATAAAAGGAATAAGATTTATGTAGTTTTCTGCTAATTAAAGGAAACAAATGGTGATAAATGAGAAGATTAAAAATAAATATGACAGTGGCATATAGAGTTGACAAATAAACTTTAAGATTAAAAGGTTAGCCAAGAATACTTGTTTGACATAACACTGAGTCAAGTCTTAAAGCTACATTAGTACAGAAAGGAGTGGTACCTTAGTGTTCTGGACATGACATTAAACTGTATCCTGGTGGTTTTCGTACACCAGGTCCTTGGACCAAATTTTTGAGCGCTTTTTATTTTGTTCAATGAAAAAATATACAACAATTCAAATTCCTAAAGTGTAACAAGGGTCACAAGTCAAAAAGTAATAAATATTTTTTTAAATTGCTTTTGTAGGTCTAATGAAGGTAAAACGTATCTATCATTAGAAAAAGTCAGGATTAAATTACATTAAAATAAGTCAGGATTGCCAAGGGTCAGACTAATTCTGTTTTTTTTTTTTTGGATAAATTGGAAAAAATCAGACTAGGTCAGTTTTTTTGAGGTCAAAATGGCCAAAAGTCAGTTTTTTAGGTTAGAATAGCAAAAGGTCAATCTTTTTAGGTCAAAATGTCATAATTTTTAAAGCCTTAAAATGGTATAAAATTAGCAAAAAATTCTTCAAAGTGAGACTAAGTTTGCGAAAATTTTCTAGAAAATTACTTATAAAATCATAAAAATCCAAAGTCTTCAAATGGTAAAATTAAATAAAAAAATCCTTTACAAATTCGAACTAAAATTGCAAAATTTATTAGATACATGTTGAATTATTACCCTATATGAACAAGTAGTTGTTGTATATAATTTTTTAGTATTTATGATCTGTGGCAAGGACACTTCATAGTGAAACTTTGATTTATACACATAAGTCTATTTTGCTAAAGTTTAGAATTAAACTGTTTTTTTGTTTAGGTAAGTTATTAAAACTTTAAAAATTAAGCACTTTAGTTTAGTTGTTTATGTAACAAGTTTATGTGTATGGTTCACCTCTTTATATAACTTTTTCAGAGTTATTTGATTTTTAAAATAAGTTAAAGCAGATTATGTTATTTGTTTATGTATTTCAAAGATTTCATAACAAATAATAGGAGATAGTGTTTTATTATATAATGTATGATTTACTTTATTATAGTTATTATTAAGTTTGTAAAGTGTTTATATATGTATCAATTTAAATGTTTTATTTTAATTGATATGAGAAAGTATTTAGTTTATATAACAGAACATTTTATAACACTACAACTTTAGAAGTTAGTCACAAATGTTTAAATTTTAATACATTTTTTTTGTTTTGCAGAATTAACTATTATTTAGTCTGATTATTAATCTGATTTTAACTAAAAATTCTTTGCAATTAGTTTACTTCACATTTGTGTAACTTAGAGTAATTTGCAAAGAGGTTAGCAGTGAGAAAAAAGTATATCTAATTTAGTTCAATTTTTTTGATAATTAAGTTTATATTATTTATTTTTACATTCCAATAATTTATTATTACAGTTATCATTCGCTGAAGTACACATTCAGAACACAGCAGCTACTCAACAGAAAGTTTTCAGCTAAGAATTACTAGTCTAAATAAAAGAGAAACCTGACAGAAAGTTTCTGTTTTGGTTCAAAAATGTGTACTGAATAAGAAGTGCGTAAGAAAATGCGTACTTATCAAAATATGCGTACTCAGAATGCATATTTAACTGAGAGTGCGTAGTACTTAAAACGCTACCTAAGAAGAAAGGTAAAAGTCAGGCTAAACCGGTCAAAATCTTGAAAAGTCAGACTGAATTTACTAAAATTGCGTGGCAACCGTAAAAATAGCTAACAACAACTCAAAATTATAAATATATATGTAAATGAAATTTTTCATATGGATTAGTATTAACCTACAGCATAAAAATGAAATTTTTCTATATTCTAGAATAATAATTTACTTTAAGAATTCTATTACTAATATACAAATATTAAAAGCAAAATATATTTTAATCACTAAGTATAATAAATATTGTGTATTCAAAATCAAAGTACAGACAGTGGCACGTTTCAAAATATTTTAGTTAAAAGCTTTAGTTGTTTAGTTGTTAATTTTAAGCTAAAATATACATCGCGGGCCAGAGACTTCTGCCGTAAATTTACCGCATTGAATACACATCCATGGCTCTTAATTTTTTTCTTATCAAATTTTAAACTTCAAACATCTATCTTAAGTTTTGACCAATCTTGTTTCAGGAATTAAATTTCACAGAATTCTAAATATCTAAACTTTGATATTCTGGCAGGAAAACTTTGCTATTTGGTCATGCTTACAAACTTTTTTGCCTAAATTAAAAGTGTGATTCTATATTTTGATCCCCACAGAAGTTTATAAACATTTAGACACTCCAAAAAAATAGGTTTGCCATAACACGTCTTTCGTGCCATGTATAAAATTTTAACCTTAAATAGTTCTTTTTAAAAATTTTGAAGGGTACATACATAAAAATATTCCTTTAATGTAAAGTATAAAACAATTTCCTTCTCTACAGAATACACTATGTATTTAAATTTAAAGTTCTTTAAATTAATGTCAAATACTGTAATGCTTAAATAAGTTGAGGCAATATTTCTAAGTTTGATTTTTTTCTAACTTTCTGTAGCAATTTTAGTTTAAAAAAAATGTGCTACACTGCTACCTATCCTTAAGTTAATTTTCTTTAGTATTTCTGAACTTTTATTGATATCACTCAAAATTATGTTTCGTTTTTATACTAAAGCTTTGATTTTTGAACAATTAAGGATCTGTTGATCATTAAAGGAAAACAAATATGTTTTTATCATCTTTAAAGTTTATCTCGTAAAACAAATTTTTCTCGACCTCGTCATTGCTTCAGATAAAACTCTGAAATAACCTGTAAAAATTATTTGAGCAAATAGTTTATATGTAAATAAACAAATAGAAAATTATCCTGAGACAGAAGCGAAATAAATAGTTGAGCAAATCAATTTTGAAACGAGAGCTACAATTTTTCGTTTTTATAGTAACCTCTGTAATGTATCTGTCTTAAATTTTTTTTAATTTTCTCCTTTTTAATATTCTTTATTTCAAACAACATCTTCTGACTTATTAGTTAACGTAGAACCCTCATAAGTTACCACTAGTACCCAATACTCTCAATTATTTTTTTATCGGTTTACGTAAACCCACCATTTTAATAAAAAACTTGACTAGAAATTCAAGTTACAACATATCAATGCAAACCTATGAATTAAAGCAGGGACGTAGCTTGGTAGGTTTCTGCAAATCTACAGAAACGTATACTTATATGCGAAAAAACTTGCTTTTATTTCAGCTTGAAAAGACTCTGCTGTCTTAGCTTTTAGTATTCATTTATGCTTAATTGCTTAATTTCGCACTCCTGAGAGATAATTTTGACGTATATGTACTCTTTAGCATTTTTAGTGTCGTAAAAAAATTGAACGAATTAAATACATCCAAATTGTAATATTTAGGGCGTTAAAGCTTTATTTTGTCAAAAAGCAATTGATTCTAAAGGAAGCTGTAGCTTCAAAAATCAAAATCATACAATTTTACGTTACAAAAATTTGCATAACTTGTTGTTACTATTGACTACGTTAAATGTTTGATTTTGAAAACAGTATAAGTGTTTTTGAGTTAAATGGTGATTTTTTTATACTTATTCTTAATGAAGGGTAGGACTTTTTAACTTTTTATGGGTAGTTTCAAGTATTGGGTACTTTTAATTGCCTCAATTTTGCAAAAAAAAAGTACCCAATGTTTTGATGATGTCATTAACTTTACTTTGGGTAGTTATTAAGTTTAAACTTTGTAAAAAAAAATGCTTTCTAGGCCTATGATAAATTTACTTTGTTTATTTTTCTAAATATAAAATTATTGTATCTGAAATAAAACAATACTAAACATTTCACTATGTTAACAAAATTAAGGAAATATAATTTTCAACCTTGATATTTTTTGTGTAAGTTACAATTTTAAATTCAACAACAAATTAAGCTATTGACTTTGATAATTTTTCTTTTATAGATTATTGATGACTTTAAGTTATATTATTTTATAAAAATTTCATTATTTTACATGTAGAAGTAGTTTAAAAATTACAGATTTTTTGATGATTTTTTTTCAAACACTAGATTTTTTCAATTTTTTTAAATTCAAAAGTTCAAGGTTTTTTCAGTTTTTGTTTAAACTGTCAAGTTCCTAGATTCCAGGTGTTTTGGCAACCCTGCTCAAATTTTAAGAAAGTATTCCTTTCAATATTTAAAAAAATAGTAAAAGATGACAATTAAAACCTACTGTATTCTCCTATTTTAATGTTTTATATCAAAAATTTGTTTTGGTATAAAAAATCTGTTTAAAGATACTTGTAGTTTAGATTAAATTTCATAAAGTGACATCAACTTGTAATAAAAGTGATCTACACCCTCCCTGTACCCAAGGTGGCTCCTAAAGTTTTTTGAAACTTCTTTCAATTTTTCAAAATTTAATATATTTTATTTTTAATTCAAGTCTTGTTTACTTTTCTAGACAAAATAAGTGATCAGAATTTCAAGCCATTCTAGGATTTTATATAACATTCCAAGATTCCCATAAGCATTTAGGTTTGATGGCCACCCTTTTAACTTTATTTCAAATTATAAAAAGGTAGCTTTTGTTGAAGTACATAACTCATGTATAATTAGTTCAAAATTCTAACTTTATGTTAACAAAATATGTTTCTATAATTTTGTTAACATAGGGAAATGTTTAGTATTATTCTATTGTTTTATTTCAGATATGATTATTTTCATGTTTTAGAAAATTAAAAAAATGAATTTGTCATAGACTTAGACAGCAATTTTTTTTTTCCAAGTTTAAGCTTCAAAACTACCCAAAGTGAAGTTAATGACGTCATCAAAATATTTGGTACTATTTTTTTTTGCAAATTTGCTGCAATTGAAAGTACCCAATATTTAAAACTACCTATAAAAATTCTTACTGTTTAATAAATGTTTTCTTGGTTTACACAAGTGGCAAGACATAAAGAGTCATAGGGGGTGTGGAGCAAATTAAATTGCCTTGTATACAGTTATCACTCGTACCTCAACATTCCATTTTTGATGTAACAACATAATTGCATTATTCCAGATTAAATTCAATAACATTAGAGGTAGTTTAAATTGCTGTGTTTCCGCTAGGACGTTATCACGAGTTATTTCAGATGTTTTAATTTTGCAGATTCGTAACTTTTTTGAGCTAGCTACGTCCCTGAATTAAAGTAATTTTTGTTGTATTAATCTTCAGTATTGGTTTGTAGTTTTAAATATTACATTCAAAATTTAAGTCCGTTAAAAAACTTGAAACAATATTTCAGTAGTTTTTTGTAAACACTCAATGGTTGAAAATGATTAAAATAAGTTTTTGCAATATAACATCTACAAAACAAAGTAAAATACATAAGAGTTCGTTAAAAACTAGATTTAGTAAAATAATTTGTAAAGGTTAACAGTAAATGTTGTTTACTCAAGATGTGAACTAAGCATTTTTACCTCTTAAATTACACTATTTCACCAACAAACAGTAAGTATTTTTAGTTTCAGAATGATGTGGAACACACGTACAGCTAGACGGTTACATGACAATCCAAATTCGGACAAATTAAATTCCGACTATTCAAATTCATCAAAAAGTATTTAAAAGACTGTATTACAAAAGGTAATATAGGTTTGAAAAAAATAAAAAATACATATGTAGATTTTATTGATATTAGTGATGTACCGGACCCACAATTTCGGGTCCGGCCGGACCCGGATCCGGACTTTCTTTTCAAGTTAGAATCCGGCCGGAACCGGACCCGGACTTTTTTTTCAAATTAGAATCCGGCCGGAACCGGACCCGGACTTTTTTTTCAAATTAGAATCCGGCCGGAACCGGATCCGGACTTTTTTTTCAAATTAGAATCCGGCCGGATCCGGATATCAGACAAAAATGGCAATATCCGGCCGGACCCGGACCCGGATAGTTAGTACGCTACATCAATAGTATAAACTAGCCTGAGTCCGAATGAGGTTTTTAAAAACTGAAAAAAAAGAACTTTAATCTAATAATAAGTAGAACAGCTAGCCACAAGGTTTACAAATTTAGGTGTTATTTACAATTAAAAATCTGAAATCAAGTTCTTGAATAAAACACACTAGAAAATTACAAAATATTGAAAACTGCATCAGCTCAAACTCATTCAAAATTTAAAAGAAAACTAGCCTGAGTTTTTATAAAAAACTAAACTAGCCTGAGGCAGTCCAAGATTTTCTAAAATTCCCAAAAATTTTTAAACTAGCAGGTTAGCCACTGTTTAAGTCAATAAAACTAGCTTGAGTGAGTATAAACAAGCCTGAGTCAGAATAAGGTTTTTAAAAACTGAAAAAATTACTTTAATTTAATAATCAGTAGAACAGCTAGCAAAGGTTGACAATTTGGTAGTAAAGTTGTGGACTGATTGTGGTACACTTAACTTATTAGTACTACCCATCATAATTAAATCCTACCTTATTTAATTAATATCTAACAAATACTAAATTCTAACTGAGACTACTTTCTATGATCAGACACGACAGTTTTGATTTATGAATCTTTTTTATAAAACACAACAAGAAATATAGCATATACAAAATTATTAATTACTTTGGTAACACTTTAAAAACTGGAAGCTATTTAAATCTATATCAAAAGACTTTAAACAATAAACTAAAAATTAAGTAAAATTTTTAGTAAAGAAGAAAATGTTAAATTTTTAATAAACTATTTAACTATAAACCTGGCTTAAATATTTAAACAATTAAACACCAGTTGAAATATTCACTTTTAAAACAAAACACTACTTACAATAAGCATTTACAAAAAAGTTCAAGATATTTTGTTGCTTCAAGCTGCACACCAAACTAACTAACTGCTTACATATAAACTGCCTGTCATGTTCTGATGTTTTGTTGCATCAGTATTTAGTTTGAAACATTTTGTCATATGATTCTCATTGGCTCGTACAGTCAACCGTATTAACTCTAAATATTCTCTGAGCTCAACTTTAAACAATAAATAATGCAAGTATTCATTTCAAAGTTTTCAATTTTACAACATATGTAAAGAGTTGCATTTTGAAATGTTTATTTCATTGTTTAAATGTAAACAAATGTAAATTAGTCACGTGTACAAAATGAGCCAATCACGATAGGTGTTTAATTTTAACTGATGAAAATGACTCTTATTAATTTACACAGGGTTTGTTTTTGTATCAGTATGCTCTTTTTTACTAACTAGATCCGGGTCCGGCCGGACCCTAACAGAGATCCGGCCGGACCCGGATCCGGACTTTTTTTTCAAATTAGAATCCGGCCGGAACCGGACCCGGACTTTTTTTTCAAACTAGAATCCGGCCGGAACCGGATCCGGACTTTTTTTTCAAATTAGAGTCCGGCCGGATCCGGATATCAGACAAAAATGGCAATATCCGGCCGGACCCGGACCCGGATAGTGAGTCCGGTACATCACTAATTGATATATACAAGTCACTTTTTTATTTTTTGCAAAATCTAAAATATAGTTTTATAGTCACTTAATTTAATAATAGTTACAGCTATGTAAGAATTAGTTTCTCTTTAATAGATTGTAAAAAAAAACTTTTGTAAATATTGTTTTTAGAATATCTATACTTAAGATGCAGTAAAAAAATTTCATCAATAGTTATGATAATTCACAGCAATCCAGAAAAAAAAACTAGCAGGTTATTTTTAAATCTTTGAACTTGATCTAAATCTCATCTTGAAACACTACCTAAAATTTTTTCAATTTTAGAAAACGTTTAAGATAGTCTTATTGTGAGTTTATCCTTTTATAATAGACCCAGGCATCAAAACTTGGGCTATTTCAACTTTAAGACACATTAGGTAGCGAAAAATAAAAAAAATGACACCAAAAATTCACATCTTTTAAAATCA
Organism: Thalia democratica; assembly: GCF_965202585.1. Classification (NCBI taxonomy): domain Eukaryota; kingdom Metazoa; phylum Chordata; class Thaliacea; order Salpida; family Salpidae; genus Thalia; species Thalia democratica. The sequence goes on from NC_139166.1 coordinate 24,696,528, forward strand.
GGAAATGTAAATAAAAAACTTAAAAATTATCATTAAAAAAAAATATATATAAAGCTTATAATTAGCTTCAAACATCAAAAATTTAAATTCATTGACTAACCACATAATTTAAAACCCAAAGCCCCAAGCACATTAACTATAAACAAAACAAAAGACATTTATCGGCCATATTGTAAAAGGAGTTATAATCATAGAGGAGGGGCGAATTTAACAAATAAAATGAACCTATAGATTAAACTTAACTTTACAGTTTAAATCAAAATTTAATGGAGAAAAATCAACACAATTTACTTATTTTTACTGACAAAAATTTTATTAAATCAAATTTTTAAAACTTTGTTCGAAATTATCTAACTTTTTTGCAAGAAACTAATTCGTTTGGAAGGTAGTTCCACATTTAAAGTAATTATAGTTTATTGAACGGCAAACTTTTTTTTTAAATGTTTGGTTTTAGGACCTGGTGCGCGAAAAAACCTTTCGGTTATCACCACGGATACCTTTTAACGTCTTATCCAGGACGTTTAACAGTAAAAAAACTATGCCAAACATAATTATTAAAGTGATGCTTGCATGTATGATTTTGTTTTTACCTTTCAGTAAACAACTATTTACATAAGGTGAACAACTAATTTGTTAAATAGTTAAAGGTTCACCGTTAACTAAACAAAGTAATCAGGTCGTCTGCAAGTCGTCTGTACTTTAAAGATTTAATTAAGCCTTGATAGTAGCAAAGCAAAACGTATAAGAAATATTGCAGCGGCTGAAGATTATTGTATATTTTCTTTGAACAGTTTTACATGGTTATTACCTTTTTTTAATTATGGAGACCAGATTGGTGTGTTGTATTCCAAAGTGGGACGTGTGTAATTTTAAATTTACGAGAGACAACTTTTTCAGGATGTTTATATCCGTGATTTAAAATTCTTTAAAACCTGAAAATATATAGTTCATGCAATTCGGTAAAAGTAGTTAGTATGTTGTATCTATTTTAAAATCCTCAGCAATACAAGTTCCTAGATTTAAGAGTAAAAAGTAAAAAGAATAATATTATTTTGAATACTAAGTTTATGAAATTTAATAGAGTTTAAATTTATTTATCTTTCTTTTAGCCTGTAGTAACTTTTATCCAACTACTTTTGTAAAGTTGTGTTAGAAAAGTAGAAAAATTTTTCTGTCGTCTGCGAAGAGGTTAATATTGCTGTTATTGTCAGCTTTTGAACCTATATCTTTCTCGCTGTGGGGCTACTTGGCCTGTAGTACCCTGTTTGTGCGATGAAGAGTAATTCGGGTCAATAGGACGTTTGGGTACGCCCGCTTTTCCTAACCTCTTGCTCTTACGAGCCTTGATTTCTGTGGTCTCGCTAAAAGCGGCTTCTCTTTGGAGAACATGCCGTCATTATCACTAACCTTAGGCTTACTGCGATTACCTGTACTCATAGTGCTATTCTGAGGGAGTTGCTAATATATCTATTGTATTTTATTAACTAGCCAGAGGAACGTGTCTAACTATGGCCAACAACAAATTTAGTAAGTAACGTTAGTTTATGATTACGTTGTATGTTAAGAGATAATGAAGCTGCTAGCGATCTTTATTTAGTCTTAACAACTATACTTAAGTTATTAAATCTTATGTGAAACTAAGTGTACAACTGAGTTTAATAAAATGTTAGCAATTTTTAAAGAAACTTATTTTATTCAAAATTATGTAAACAACTACAATTTTTCACACTAAACAAATTCAAATGTACAATTTATCTTAGAGAAAAAGAAATAACATGCAAAAGAATAAACAATGCTCACGATTACAAACGATGTTTAAAGAAAGGCTGCTGCAACTGACTGAACGTCATGCTAAAGCAGTTCGAGAAGTAAACAAATCGATAAAAAAGTCCCTAATTTGAGAAAACTCTCTAGCGCCCTTTTTTATTTAAACGCAATGTCTTTACAAACCTATATCATTTAGTGAAACTTTTTTTATAGTCATTGTATGTTGTGCTTAGGACACTACACTCTATACTTGGCAAATTGAAGTCACCAAGAATAGAAAAAGAAAATATTTTTAAAATAATGTGTCTAATTAGGTCGATCATGTTGGAAAATATTATTTAAGAATTAGAAGCATTTTGAGGGATAAAGACACATATAAATCTGAATTTTAATCCATTAAGAAGCAAATCAAAACATATAAACTCAAAACCATCAGAGGAAACAAAATTAAGTTTCCAGAGTTTTTAAAAGTAGCAGCAACGCCTCACCCCTGTTTAGTCTATTATTTCGGATAATATTATACACTAAAGAGCAAAAATTTAAATTAATAACATTGGGATTTAACCATGTTTCAGTTAAAAAAATAAACTTAAGTTTTTGTACACCTTTAATATTCAACAAAAATTATCTTAATTAAAATAGATGTTATACTTGTATGTAAAACTTTTAAGGAAACATTTTTACTAGAGACTAGATAATTACAAAAAATGTGCTTGAGGCTCAAGTACCACAATAACTAAAAATAAAACTAGATACATTACTGATATAATTATTAAATAAGATTTGAATTTCTTTTACTACGATTGCTATTAGAATTAACTTATTGATAAGATATCTTTTTTAGTTCTTTACATTTTGCATCAGAGCTTTTTCGAAAAATAGTTACACGTTTAACAAACCCAAGAGTTCTTGAGCGCTAAGTCGAAAAAGTAGACGTTTTCTTTCAACTATTTAGTTGTATCTTATTACATACTTAACATCTAAATTTTTCTGGTCTACAATTTATTGCTTTAGTTCCAGTTCTTTTCTCAAAACTCTAAAAGCTTCAAGTTTCAAAGTATTTCTGTATGGGTTAATGCAAAAAGTTGCTTGTTTTAATCATTTATAATTTTTATGTTTCTCAGTTTTAATAATTTGTATTTTTACGCTACTTTATTCTGTTTCTTTATGATGGGTTTGTTTTTGTTTTCTTTATTAATCTTACTAACACGATTAAATTATTTAAACTGTTTTATTTTAATTTTATTTTCTCCGAACGCTTCTTTATTAATTTACAAGTTGTTTTTAAAGTTTTCAAGTGAACTAGTATTGGAGTATTATATGTTTTTTACTTGAGTTGAGTCTTCATCACTAACCTGGTCTATATTAACAATGATAAATGTATATGTTGTTTATTGAATCGTAAAAAATAAGCGCTCAAAAAGTTTGGTCTAAGGACCTTGTGTACAAAAAAACTTTTCGTTTATGAGTCGTACACCACATGCTTTTACAATTTCTTACGAGCTGAAAAAAAATTAATTTCTTAATCTAAACTTTAAATAAATAATAAATTTTGAAATAAAGTAATCAATAAAATGAAACAATAGAAAGGAGAATTTAACACAAACTTACTAAGTTAAATGTTTACTTAAAAAAGTTTTGTTCAAAATGTACTCAAAAACTTTTCTAATAACATAAAAAGGAAAATACAGTCTAAGCCTAAAACTAAGAATAAAAGTAGAAGTATGTATAGAACATTTTTAGACAAAAAAAATAATTTTTACTTTATTTATAAAACGAAATAAACAATACTAATAGCAGAAATTTTTATGTTAGTAACTCACCAAACGCCCCGATCTTTCAAGCAACACTAAACCAGCCTCGATTTCCAAGCTAATTTTATCTTTAGCCTACACAAAATCAACGAATCGACCCACCCATGAGTATAACTAACCTACCAATTCACAACACTAACCAAGACATGAACAATAATCACCTACCCATGAACAATAATCACCTATCCATTAACAACAATCACCCACCCATGAACACCATCACCTCCGCTTACGAAACACTAACCAGAACCAACCACCACAAATGCATCATCAAATTCAAAACCAAGGTCCTCAGCAGTTCCAATCAAACTCATTTTCACTTCAGGTGCAAAATGATCCATATTTTATGAATTGTTATCCCGCATTCCAGCCGACCAAGTTCCGTCCTCACCCGAACAAATTTATGTAGAACGGCTGCCGTATCAAGTATTGTCGAGCCTGTTTATGTAAGTGATTTTTTTTGTAACTTTTGATTTATTCAATAGAGATTATATGGTTGCCACTCATGAAACTGTTTCGACAAACACAGATTATCTTTTTTATCTAATTAAAGTTAAATAAGTGGTTTAATAATTTTTTTTAATTAGTTTGTGTATATTTCATATTAATGAAATATAATAAACCGGTTAATTATAATTTATCTCTACTAGTATTAGTTCTCTTATTTAAATTAGAGACACTTGTAGTCCTTTTATAGTGCAACCTGATAAGTTCCATTCTGTATAACTATCTATAGATTAAGCTATAACTTTTTTGAATGTCAAAAAATGGTATAATATTGTTTTAGAGAAAAAAACAGTTGTATTCAGGTTTAGGCAATTCAATATTCATAATTAAACTAAAGGACATTTTAACTCTTCAAATCAATAATAAAGTTTTCTATAGGTACTTATTGTATAAAAGTCCAATATGTTTGTTATGATTTGCAACTTCCTTTGTACTTCTAGTGATTGTTATAAGCTTTTTTTCTTGAGTACAGCCTTCTTATTTCTGATAGCTTTCTTGGTCATTTAAAACACATTAGATACCTCATCACTAAATCAAAATTCATTGTCAGTTTATTCATACAAATTATCTGATCTTTCCCTTTTAAATGGATTCTCCTTTCGATATGAGAAAGTTTGTCATTTTGTTGTGTAAATTTAGCCAAAGCAACCCGCTTGAAAAAAGTTTTCAATCAATTTCGATTAATCAAGTTTGTTGTATGACTGATTAGCTAAAACTTTATTTTCAATAAAGCTTCTGCTAATACACTTGGTAATGATATTGTATTGAATAATCTTTATATGCGTTATCACTGTAAATCTTTCTTATTTTGAAGGTTGCATATTTTACGTGCATGTTGGACTATTAATGAAGCTACAAAACTTTTCCAAATTTGTAGATCAGGTTTATTTTTTGAAGTTCAAGTATAGTTTTTTCATAGCTTTAAAGATAAGAAATGCAAAAAGTGTACTTTTAAGAAAGGTTTCTCATAAGATGCTTGGATTTTTTTTTTGGGAATTAATGTCAAAAGTTTGACTTTTAAACTAAATAAAAAATTTGTATTACAAAGAAAATATATAGTTCTATACTGTATACTTCGGGAATCTATATTTTTACTCACTTTCTAACTTCTTTAAGATGCTTTTCATAAAACATGTTTTTATTATCTTAATAAAGAAAGAAAGTTTTGAGAAATTTTAATACTTTGTGTTCTGCGATCATTTTTCAATTTTGTCACATTGGATTAAATCAAAAATTATAAATTATTGAAAACATTTCAAAATAATTGCCTGTTTTATATATTTTACCTCTTTGAATTTTAATAGTTTAACTTCTTCATTAAATGTCTTATCTGAGAAATTTTGTTTTACTTAGTTATACTATTTTTACTACTCAAAATTATCAAAGTTTTCTATTAATAAAAATTATTCTAATAGCTACTTTTAAAGCAGCTAACTTGAATTTTTTCAAATGAAACATAAGTGACACAGACAAAAAACCTTAAATAAATTATTGTCTCAAGCAAACTCAAGTTAATTATTAAATATTTTTAAAATCCAAGCTAGTTTATAATTATTTGAAGTTTGATTTAGATTAATCTTATTATATCTACATAAATGTATGTATATTTTTTAGTTGTTTTAACTAATTATTAAAAAGTTTAAAGTCAGTACAAAATACAATTTTACATTTTATAATTAATTATAATTAAAATATAACATTAAATATAAAATAAGTAGTTATATCATTATATTTTTCATGCAATTACTTTATAACATTATTTTTGTTATAAATTAAAAATGCACATAACTTATAATTGATTGTTATAGTAACTATTGATTTTGATACAACTTAACTATTAGTAACAATACTAGCTCAAAGACTTTGGTTTGTATTTCTTTTTTATTCAGTTAAATAGTTAGCTCAATTCGTTATTGAAATTGTAATATTTTACAGATCAAGAAATCATTAGTGAATATTAGCCAATTGAGGCTCCATGGATCTAGTAGGAAAAAAAAAACTGTTTAGAATATATTCTGATTGATACTCAAAAAAGTTTTTTATAAAAATTTTGGATTTTATTTTAATATTTAAAAAAAATTAATGCAGTAATAGCAACAACGTTTGTTTAAAGATTAATATTAAAAAAAAAGTATTTTTTTTTGAAAATGATTTATTTTTATCATGTTTTAGTTTTAGTATCATGTTTGTTTTAATAAATTAATGCAATCACAGCAACAAAGTACTTGTTATTTATAAACAATATAAGTTTCAGGCTTAATACAAACAAGTTATACAATAAAAAGTTATACTAAAAACATCATTAAAAAACTTACTAATAGTTACAGTAAAATACAGTTATTGAGTATAAGTAAAATATTAACCATACAAAGTTTGAAAACCAATTAGCTACCAAAAATATTGCACCTTCGAACATTTTTCAATAGTTTCCGCACTCCAGACATACCTTGCTTAATTAAAATTTGGTAAGCTGCCATAATTAATATGATATACTGTAAGCGATTGTATTGACTGATGTAGTCACAAAATTCGTATGATAAATAATAATTGAATAAAAGTAACATATTTAGTTTCTCTTGCCAAGTAAAAGTAAAAACTAGCTAGTATGATATTAAATATAAATTACTGAAAACATAATTAACAAATTTTTATACAATTTACTTGTTTGAAAGACTTCTTTTGGCTTTATTAGTAACTCTAGTAGTGCTAAAGTAAAGTTTTATCATTTCATCTGCGCGAACTTATTTGAAAAAATGTCAATCAAAACGCTCAATAATATAATTTTCAAAATTTCTACAACAAGCTTTTGAGGTGTTTTCTGCTTATGTATAATTCCATTTACAAAATTTTGTTAGCTCAAAACCACTTTACAGCTCAGAGTTTCGCCTATGCAGTCCGGTATCTTTTGATTTTGATCTGATATTGTTTTTGAAACGATAAGCCTTTCAGCAACATACCATAAAAGCCGGTTGGTTTACCATCTGTTTACTTTCACAAAATGTTAAATCGAGCTGTTTCGCGAATTCAAACAATAAGTAACACCTACCTTACGTTAAAATTTAACTACGCTTAAAACTGTTACTGGTATAAGCTACAAAAACTTTTACCACAGCATGCAAATAAAATCTCGTTTACGTTTAAAGCACTTGCTCACGAATTTTGTGGCACATGTGTTAGCACCTGTTAAAAAGTAAGTAAAGGGTCAATATTTTATGTTATTAGTTAATTTCTGTACTTAAACTTGCTGATTTGGTCGAATTTTGGGATGTGAAAACCTTTTGTTATATAGGTATTTTAAATACAATTAAATCTAATGTTACTGTCTGCTGCTTCTAAACAAGAAAAACTTGCAACCCAAACATAAATTAGCTGTTTTTCACTAGTTTAAATTAATCAAGTTTTGCAATCTATCAGTAGCGCAATTAACAATTTAAAGCTTTAGTACTTTTAAATTTTTTTATTAACTTTTGATATCTTTACTAGCTGAACCCTATATTTTTTTCAAAAACTTTACTTGTTTCTTGGCAAGAAGTCTGAACGCAGTGATCTTTCAAATCAAAACCTATAGTCACTTATTGATTCATACCTTAAAGTTTCATAGATGATTATTAAACTCATAACGTTGCTAAGTTCGTGCTATTAAAGAGGTCTTAAGTTTTATAGTAAAACTACTTAAATAAAATGTTAGTTTCACCTAAAGATACTTAATTTTACCATGTCGATTTTTCTTTAGCTTAGATGAATTGAATTTTAATTAACAACAAATTTAGAGTAAAATACTTTTGTAGCTCTTCTTACATTTTATTAAAATGTTTTTTTTTAGGCTGCTGCAAATTTAACTTATGTGCTATACACGTAAATGAACGAAAATGTAGGGAGAACTTAAAAGATTGGGAGCTTTAAAAAAGTTTTATCTAGATTAGTATTTTCTAGGAAATAACTTTGACTTTAGTGTAAAAGTCTAAAGTTTTAATCAAATTTACCCATTGACATCTTCAGTGTCTATTTTTTAGCTAGCAATAAAGCATTTATTATTTCAAAAATATATATATGGTTTTTATTTGACCACTAAAATTTGTTTTCTATTAACAGAATTGTAGTTAAATTTGATATAAAAAAAACTTTTGCTGTAGTTCAGCACAGACCTGCGGATCGGATCCTTCTTATCAAGCTAAAGCTTTTAGCTCGTAAATCAGGATTTTTAAAAATAAAATATTAACAATATGCTCTTAAGTTAATTGTCGGTTCCCATAAACATCTGTGTGGGTTTTATTGTTATTTTAACTTTTGCTTTTGAACAGTTTTATTTCTAGAATATTTTTTTTTGAAAGTTTACCATCAAAACGTTTTTTTTTCTAATAAGACTTGCCCAATAGAAGTTTGTTTTGTAAATCACTTCAATTTTCCAAAAAAGCTTACCGACCACAGCTGCAGAAGATTAAATAATTTTTATAAATTTGAATTTAGTTTACATTGTTTTAAAATTTAAAGCTTAAGTTTTTTAAAAACAGCATTTGTCTTACTAACACGCTTAAGATATTTATAAGAGTAATTAAGCATTAATTTAACTATACCACAAAAATGTATTTTAAAACTTGAAATTGCTTCTAAATACCTTAAAAGAAAATAAATAAAACTGTTGGTTATAAACTTTAACTTTCATGCATAAACAACTAATAAACAAACCAAGCTAAATGTGTTTTGAACTAAAAAATTACAAAGTAATTAGTTGTTTATTGAATGACCTAAACAAGCACTCAAAAAGATTTGGTCCAAGGACCAAGTGTACGAAAAACCTTTCGGTTATCGAGTCGTACACTACTTAGATACAAGTTGTCGTCTTGTCCAGGACTAAACAAAGCTAGTTACATTTTATAATTTAGGTAACATCCAGCTTATTTCAGCAAAGTAACAAAAGATTTTTCACCAATTCTTATTTTAGCAAAAAACTTATCATGGAGTATTAGAAATACTCTTTAAAAGTAACTAAGGTTCTTGTGAGAGCTTAAACCAACATCAGATAGAAAGCAAATATTTTAGGGATACAATAAGTTAAAAAGTGTGCTAGAATATCTATGCTATTTTTAAAGAAAATTATGAAGCAACAAGTGTTAAGCTAACAAAGTTGTAGTTATTGTAGTAATTTAATTTTATTATTTACTAAAATAAAGTACAAAGATAAAGTAAAGCAATATGATTAAGATAAAATTAATAAAAGTTTATTTTAACTATTTTATGCATTTTTTTTGTTTTATTTAAGCATAACTTGTTTAATAATCTGTTTAAGTATAAAACAGAAAAATGATTTGTCTTTTGTAAATTAATATAAACATAAATGATATAAAGTTTTCATTTTAACACTTTTTATATCAATGACTAACAACATTAAAAAAATTTAAACATTTATTTATATTGGTATTGTTCCGCTTTTTATATTCTTATTTAGCTTTATCTTCTTTTTTTTTTGTTATCTTTAAAACAAAAGACTAAAATTCAAACTACATAACTAGAAGCCATAAATTTAGTAAAGTTAAATCATGTATTAACATTTTTAATTACGGTTACCACAAACAAATATTGTGTTTTTTTCTAGTTTTACAGTAAGACTTACTAAGGAACGAATTTGTTTAACTTTTAACAGTTAAAAGCGTTTTATTGCACTTACATAAGTATTTTGTTGAGGCAAAAACGTTTATTTATGACAGTCAAAGAAAATGTCAAATTTCATAAAAAGTGTTGTTATCACTTAAATTCAAACGCTTATTCATAATCAAGTTATTTTTTTTCATTTTACAAGAAACACAACATGTATTTTTTAAATTAAATCAATTTCACAGATCAATTTGTTTTGACGTCGTGTCGACTTTATTAATGTTTTATCTTTTTCTTTTGTTTTTTTCTGTTTAAAATAAAATAAAAAAAGCTCGTTTCTGAGAGAGTTTTTCTCTATCTGAAATTATAAGAGTTAAAGTTATATCAATTTAAAAAAGCCTATCTACTTTTTTAAAGCATGTTAACTTCAACACTATGATTTTTTTACTATTAAAACTGCTTTAAATTTTACTGTAAAAAGCCAGGAGTAGAAAGTATTTTACAAGTGACGGGCCAGTTTCACATTTACAATTGTTTGTTTTGCACATTTCGTTTTAAGGATAAAAATTACTTCGTTTGCCATATTATCCGGCTTGACGAGTCAGATTTGGCACACAGGCTGCATTTGGCCGATCCATAGCTTTTAGTATCTTATAAATAGATAAAATATCAAGAACTGTGTAGACTTATATTTTAGGTTGAGTTTAATAATTTGTTTACTTTTAAATGTAGTAATTAATATTTTGTTTAAGTTTTGTTTATATTTCTGTGTTTTAACTTTTTGATGATTGTTTAGAAATATCTTGCTATGACACGGTATATTTTTTATTGTGAAAAATTTTTTTTTAGCATCATATAAATTTTTAAGTCTACAAAAAAATATAGAGAGTATTATAGTTTATCTAGCAAAAACATACAAACATACAGCATTGAACTATAAAATAAACACAAACAGCTATTCTAATAAAAAAACATCTTACATTTATTAGAAATTGAAACTTAGCATACAATTAAACTAGTAGCAAGAGAATATGTTATTTCTTCTTTTATTAATAAAATTTATGTTTCTTATTTCCATTAACTATCATTGTTAGTAAATTTGACTTAAGATAAGTCTTAAGTTTTTAAGTAAAAATATGTAAGGTTTATCTCAATTTACAGTAAATAAAGATTATACTTACAAATAAAGGTAAAAAAATACTGATTTTGTTTAAAAGTTTTAAAAATAAAACTATACAAGCTTAAGTTTAAAATTATAAAAAAAAGAGGCCTTCTAGTTCTTTAAAACTAATAATCTATAAAAATTGCACTTAAAACTAATAAAAGGTAACTAAAAATTCTTTTATACAACCATCAGTTCATTTTTTGAAAACATAAGAAAAATTATATGTTTAGTTCTTTTTTATGTTTATAACGTTTATTTTAGTCGAAGAGTAATTGAATAATACAACTGCATTTTAAAATAAAAATCGAATAAGACATTGCTTAAAGCAAAAAAACGTAAAGCAACGTATAGCTTTTTTTAAATAAAAATTTTGACAAATGTTTAGATTAAAAAGTTAACTACAGCTAATTTTTTTAAAATTAAGGATAATAGATAATTTACACATTTTAATTTTTGTTTGGTTCTTAATCATAAAATTCACACTAATTAAAACGTTATAGAAATAGAAATTATTGCATTTTGTAATGAACACTCGACTTAATGAAACATGTATATTATAAATTAGTAATTTGTACAATTTTTAAGTTCTAAATAAAGGATAAAGATATTTTAATTTATTAAAGATAAAGTTCTACAAATTTTTTTATAAAACGACTTAATTAATTACATGAAAGCTGTTCCTTAATCGAATAAATAATTTATCAGTATACAATGCAAGCAATACAGAATGAAATATTTGATTTAAATGAAATAAAAATATTTTTATAGCCTTTTAAGCTTGCCTTAGAGCTGCCTTTTAAACTAAATTTTTATTTATTCAGATAAAATTTTTGTTTAAAACCAAAAAAAAAACTGGCTAAGTTATCATAATAGTTTCTTTTTAACGTTTTTTTAATTGCAAGTTTTGAAATACTAATAATTAAAAACTTAGATAACTATTACTTTGTTTTAAATATGTTTTTTTTAAACATTAGCTTTTTGTTCAACATTGAAACTGTTTAAAATTTTGCTGCTTCAAGCTTTTTGTAAACATACTAATGATGTTGAACTTTTGTTTAGACTTGGATTTTTTTTCGAGTTAAAGATTATCTTTTGTATCAGGTTTAGTAAATGCAAATCATTTACTTAAATGTATAATTATTAATCTTGATTTTTAAATTAGTTTTAGTTCAGTTATTTAAGATCTATGAATTCGATAAATATATTTTTTTAAAACGGTACATTTTCACTGTATAAAATGTAGTTTTAGCAGCATAAAACTACTAACGTTTTCAAAATAAAATATAATTTTTTAGTAAGTTTTATAACCTTTTTTAATTATACATTTTTAGTTTGAACAATAAATTACCCAACAATAATCTTTTACTGGTAAAATTAATTTAAGAGATAAAATAAAGAAAGATCAAGGTAGAACAGTATTCTCTCCAGCAAAATATGCACAAAAATTTAGGCTTTGATAACTCATTACTAGTGTATATTAAAAGTCCTGTAAAGTATTTGTTAGGAAAGTAATAAATGCATCAGATTAATTCTTGTTGTGTTGTTATTTTAATTTAAGTTATTTTTTGTTTAGAAAAATTCTTAGGAAATTACTAAATTTTTTCAACAAAAAGATTTATTGAGAATATTTTAACAGCTCAAGTATTAACTAAATCAATTAAATTAATTTGGTAAAATCATTAAATTAGATGTAATAAGTGGTTAAGAACTACCTTTATCAATTAAATTAGAACATTTCTAATTTTTAAAATCAAATTTGTTAAGATTAATACAAAAAAAACTTTTGAGTACTTTGAAGTAAACATTTATTAGTACATTGAGGTAAAAAAAACTTGTTAAACTTTATTTGTAAGCTTTACATGCAAGCAAAGATAAAATAGGCAAGATGGTCAATTGAAAAACAAATAAAAATAGCATAATTGTGTAATATATAACAATATAGTTTATAATAGTTTTTCTAAAGTTTAACTATAATTTGTAATTTACTTTTCTAATGGTATGTTTGTTTTAGTTTATAACTACTAACTTTAACAAGTTTACAAATATAGAAGTACATAAAATGAATAAACGATTAAATGCAAACGATAACAATGAACTTGTCTAGAACTGTACAAACAAACACTTTTAGTTTCAATCTCACTGAATTGCAGAAAGCTAAACTAGACAAAACTCAAATCGTAACTTTTGGAATTTCTTCTTGTTTTTCTTTATACTTGTTTTTGTGTACTCTTTGCTATACAATTATTAAATGGAAAGATAAACTTCGTTTTGATAATTGCTGTTGTTTAATTACTACTGTATCTACTCTGTTGGCATTTAGTACAGTTTTATGCAGAATAATATTTTGGAAAAGTTATCTCAGTACATGTCCAATTTTACAAACTTTAGTTTTCACCAATTTAACATTAAATAGGTGCTCAGCTCATTTAGTTTTTCGTTCTCGATATAACTTAATGTATAAATCTAAAAACAAAAAGGCTTTTTTATATACAATATTTATTATTATTGCTTCAATATTGCAGTTATTGGTTTGTTACTTAACAGCTTTTTTGCTTGGAAATTCAAAACTTTGCATTTCTGGAATGCCTAATAAGATCAGCCTGTACTTGACTCTTTTTTTTTACTTTATAATTTTTGCATTACAAACAATAATGCTTGTTATGATTATTAAGCCAGTTTTAAAGCATTGGAAAAACTTAAAAAAAAGTAATTCAGAAATACGAAACTTACAAATGGTCAATGTTCTGAAGCGCTTGTTTTTATCATTGTTAATTTATGTACTAAGTGAAGTTCTGTTGATCGTTTCAAGTTTGGTTTTTGCTAGTATCAATACTTGGCTACCAGTTTTTACAGTAATAAATATGAATATAAATTCAATATCTATTATATTCTCGTTTGTTGACTTTAAGCAAAGACTTATGCCGCTGAGAAAAAAGGATTGTCGGCAAAAACAGGTAAAAAGTATATTTTGTATTTATAGAAGTTTGTTCAACATAAATAACTAAGATTAAGATTTATTAATATCAATGATTCATAACACAATGCACTCTAAATACATACAAAACAAGTTTTTTGTTTTGTTTTCAAAAAAAAAACAAAGAATGACCTGTAAAAGTTATCAATTTTATTATTTATGCTTGGAAGTAATTTTTGAAACTTTAAAACAATTTGTACTTAACTTTTATTTAAAACTTTAATTGAATTCTTATACAACTTTTTTTTTTTAATTGCTGTTTGTTTTAGTTATGTTTGTGTACTTAAATTGTAAACTTATATAAAATAAAAATAATTTATTTTGAAACAAAAAACAAACTTTAATGATTACTTTGCAAAGCTTTTAAACATATACAATACATACATTATTATAAGCACTTTTTTTGCAGGAAAAACGAGTAGTAAAGATTTCACTAGTGGAAAGGAAAGGAATTCGCTAAAGTAAACATCAGATCGGTTAAAGTATTTTAAAAGCTAAAATGTTTTAATTTGGGTAAATTATGATTAATATTGATGCTAAAATTAACCTTTGTTAAAACATTATACTCAATAGATTGATTACTTAGAAATATTTTTAATAGCGCTATATTTTCTATAGTTAATTAAATATGCTAAAAAAGAATAGTGTTCAATGTTGTTAATAAAATTTACTACATATAAAAACCAGTATTTATTTCGGCTATCATCAACAAAGTTGAGATGTTTTATGCCATCGATAATAAAGTTCATTGTGAAGTTCATTTTTTACTATGTTTAAAATGAAATAAAAAAGTTAATTATTTATGTAAAATATTATATAACAAGTGCTTATTAAAAATTATCAATTCGTACGTTATTAAAATAAGAAAATGAAAAGACTTACTTTGCTCGTTGTAATATTAAACTCTTTTTCTTAAAGTTTTTACAAAATGTTTGCTTTTTTATGGTTTTTGATTTTACTAAAAAAATTCATTCTTATATAACTGTTTTAGTTTGATTTGAAGTCAAAACACTAACTTGTCAACAATTTTTAATAAGCACTTATAAAATAATGTTTTACATAAATAATTTAGTAGACTCTTATGCTTTATTTTTGGTATCAACTATTTAATGTTTAACATTTTATCTGTTTTTGTTTTTACAATATAGAGTTTAACACTTTTTTCCTATACATGTTTGTCTAGTATAATTTCAATCTGCATGAAAATGTTTATAAATTAGATTCTAGTTTTTTTTTTCATTAAAAAATATTTATTAGGCTGGTAATAACTGCATGATGCTGTTTTTTTATAAATTTACTTTTGTGTTTTTTATGGTATGTTATACACTTATAATTAATAAAGTACATCAAAAAAAGTTTTAGTTATTCTGTACATATTTAAAAATAATTGATAATTTTTGTAGAGCTTTTTTAAACTTTAAAAGCATTTTAGTATGCTTTTTAAATGACTTTAAATTTTTGTAGTTTATTTGCATCTGTTCTCTATATAATTCAACAAGTCATAGAGAGTAGCAAAATGTCTGTCATAGAAAATGTAATTTAAATTAAATAAAAACTTGATTTTTGAAAGCTAAATAGTTTTACAGAAAATAATGCTCGTACTTAAAAAAAAACCTTTTTAAATTTTTTCAAACATCATTTTTATTTTATTTAAAATAATTAAAAAAAATAATTATAAGAATTAAAAATAAAAAAATCATTAATATTCAAATAAACATCTGATGTGATATTAAGTTTACAAAATTATAAAAAATAATGGTAATTTAGATAAGAACTATTCTTAATAAATATTTAGTTTTTGTTTATAAATAGAAACCATTCCAAGTTCAAAAATTCTTGCTTTTCAATTTTCTTTTTCATAACTCACCCTTAACTTCCTAACTTTTACATATTTAATACATATATTTAGTATATTAGTTATCTAGTCAGTTAAAGATAGTATAAAAAACATTTAAAATGTATATTATTGTATTTTTCTGAACCAAAACTTTGTTAACAAGTACAGTAGAGTCATCGAAAGTACGTACTAAATTAGCTAATATGTTTTGAACTAAAACTATCTGTAATATTTTATTAAAAGAATGACAATAAACAAAAACAACATGATTTTAATAAGAATAGTGCAAATATTGAACAAATACTTTTTTGATTGAACCATGCATAGTCTACTTAGTTCATATTTTTAACAAAATTAATTTTGCATACAGTTGTTTAAGTCTATCCAAAAATTCAGTAAATATTACAATTTTTTTGGCAAAAAGTACAAATATACAGCTTTAAACTATTGAAAAGTAATACAAGTAGCTATTCTAATAAAAGTTTAATTATCTTACATCTGTTAAAAACTTAAACTTAGCAAAAATTTAACTAGTACCAAATGAATACGATATATTTTATTTTGTTAACAAAAGTTATATTTTCTACTATTAATATAAACTATTATTGTTTTTAACTTAGTAAAAGTATTTAAGAGTTACCGGAATCTCAAGTTATATCTTAATAACGGATATACTTACTATTAATAACAAGAAATTCTGCTGTCATTTATAAGTAAAAATACATAAAATATACAAGTTTAAGTTCGAAAATTAAAAAAAAAATCTGTTAGTCACTGAAAAACCGAATTATAGTTAAACATTAAGTAAGTTAGAAGTTTATAAAATCTACTTTAAATTAAAAACCCGATACTTAAAAGGCATTTTATGCAACCATTAGTTCATTTAAATACAAAAAATGGGAACGATTGAGAAAAGCACGGGTGACACTTTAGCACAGAGTGAAACTTTAGCACGGCGTAACTTTAGCACGGAGTGACACTTTAGCACGGAATGACATTTTAGCAAAGAATTAATTTTGCATTTTTTTCTTTCCTTAAACCACATTAGGTACTGTAATGTTTAAAAATATAAAAACGAACTATGCAACATATAAACTAAAAGTTAACAAACTTTAAATAAGTTACAAGTTTAAGCTTTAGTTAAAACTATAACATGAGTAAATTTAAAAACTTTATTAGTTTTTTTATTTATTTAGTTTTAGATCAAAATATTTTGAAACTTTTACTTAAAAGTTTTCGACGTAAAAATGTTTTAATAAAACTAGCAATAAATACAAACTCTAGGATTATTAAAACTTGTTTTTAAATGCTTTAACTAATTTTAATAAGGCTAAACTTTAAGCGTAAGTTTTAAATAAAAAGTGAAATATATAAAGATTAAAAACTTTCTTATTTTATCATAAGCACATAGTTGATACTTTATTTATAGTTTTTTTAAGACAATATTTTTTAAAGTGTTAGAACTAATTTTCACAATTGTTTTTTTCTTAAGTGAATTATTTTAGATAATTAGATATTACTTAAATAAACATTTTTAAAGATTTAAAATTATTACGTGCAAAAATGTCACTCCGTGCTAAAGTGACGCCGTGCTAAAGTGTCACTCCGTGCTAAAATGTCACTCTGTGCTAAAGTTACGCCGTGCTAAAGTTTCACCCCATGCTAAAGTTTCACCCCGTGCTAAAGTGACGCTGTGCTTTTCTGACACCTACCAAAAAAAAAACCTTGAACATTAAGTTAATGTTTATGTTTTAAATGTTTAATATGGGCGTAGCATTTATTTAATACAAATAACTTTAAAATAATAAAAATTCAAATAAAACATTTTTATATTTTAAAATGTAAGTAAGCATTTTAAATTTTCTTTATAGATAAAAGTTTTATCGAACATCTTGTTTGAAATAGTTAATTTAGGCAAAATTTATATGAAAAACAATTATGAATAATTTCTACATTTTAATCTTTGTTGTCGACTAAATCATATACTGTTCACTAATTAATTCTCAACAAAAAAGTACCGTTTTTTGTAAAGAACATCAAAGTAAATGAAACGAATATGTTGTATATTAGTCATATAATCTGTTTTTAACGGGAACGGTTCTAAATTTTACGAAGACAAAGCTGCACGATGTTACTAAATTGCACGAGGGGAATAAATTGACTGAGAACAAAATTGCACGAGTGCACAAAATTGCACGAAGCCAAATTTGCACGAGGGCTCAAAATTGCACAAGGGTACAAAAATGCACGAAGACGATTTTGGTCCAAGGGTCAATTTTGCGCGAGTTACATTTTTGCACGAGAGTAAAAAAATACAAAAAAAAAAACAGAAAAAAAAAAAATACTGACCTCGGGTAAGTGCTAGGGGCAACAGTGATAGTAAAAAAAAATTAAAAAAAGATATAAAAATTTAAATTCAAAAAATAAAATAACTTTCCGACCGAGGTAAAGGTTAGGGGTAACAATGTTGGACATCGACGTGAAAATTTTATTATTTTTGCTTCGATAGTCCAAAAGTCGAGTTTATAAGTAATTTCATATTTAAATCCTTTTCTTTTACTAATAATTCTTTAAATGATAAAAACACTTTGGTTTTTAAAAACATTGTTTAAAAAAATAATAACAACCGCTAGTTGACGCATTTTTGCCATGTAGAATTAACTACCGATCACGCCGGGTTTCATTTTTTTTAAGTTCAAACTTTACTTTGTAGTTTACTTTTATATGGATGTTCTTTTTTAATTATAACTGTAGACTTTATTTAGTTTAGAAAATTTAAGTAGATACTTAAACTTATATAAAAAAAACGATAATAATTCAACATTTAGTTAAAACTTTGATAGTGTTCTGATACGACTTTTTTTATTTAATTGCTGTTTCTTTTAGTTATGTTTGTGTATTTAAATTATAAACTTATATAAAAAAGTAATATTTTTTTGTAATTGAAATAGAAATAATTCATAAAGAAAAATTTTAAATTCTGTATAAAATTTAAAACTGTATATAAAAAAAAACTAAAGTTTTTTTTTTGCAAAAATCATAATAAAATTATTTATTAGTACGTTATTAGAATGAGAAAATGTAATGACTTTTACTTCTTAAAAAATTTAATTAATTTTTTCGTTTATATGATTTTTGTTTTTTCTTAAACATTTTTTCATGCTTATATAACTCTTTTAATTTTATTTAAAGTCAAAACATTATTTTTTCAACAAATTTTAATAACCACTTCTAAAATCATATATTACATGAATAATTTAGTAGACTCTTATGCTTCGTTTCTCGTAAAAATTATTTATTATTTAAAAATTTTATGTGTTTTTTTTTTTACTATATAGAGTTAAAATCTTTTTTCCTAAATACTTTTGTGTAGTACCATTTCAATTCGCTTGGAAATATCTATAAGTTAATTTCTATATATTTTATTTGTCGTTCTTTAAGATAGTTATAACGCTTATAATAACTGCGTTATGCTGTTTCTCTATATTTTTTTTTGTTTTATATGGTATCTTATACATTTATAATAAATAAAGTACAACAAAAAAATATTTTACTTGTTCTCGTTTTATAAATAATTGACATTTTTGAAGAGCTAAGGTTTTGATAAATTTTAAAGTATTGTTGCTTTTTGAAAGACTTTAAAATCGTGTAAATCTTTCAGCATTATTTCTTTATATATTTTAACAAGTCATAGATAATAACAAAATGTCTGTTCTTTGAAGTTGTATGTTATAAGAGGTTAAAAAAACTTGAATTTTTAAAGCTTAATAGTTTTATAAAAACTAATGCTTATATTTTTTGTTTTAAACTTGATCACTTTTTTTATACATTAATTTTTTTGTGCTAAATATCTAAATGTTTAAACCCTAAGCAATTTTAAATTATTAATTTATTAATAAAAATTAATATTCAAATAAACTACTGATGTAATGTTAAGTTTATGAAAATTTAAAAAACAAATGTAAATTAAAGTAGATAAAAATAGCAATAACTAATTAATTTTAAGATTATAAACATAACTACTCAAAGTTATGTTCATAATCTTTTTTTTTTCAAAACTTACATATAACTTCCTATATTTTACATATTTAATAATACAATTAGTGTTTTAATTATCTTATCAGTTAGATACAATCTAAAAAGTATACTTCTGTATTTTTTTAACCAAAATTTGTAAACAAGTACAGTAGAGTAATCACTAAGGTACACACTAAATTTCAAAAACGAGCGGGATAAAAAAAAATTAAATAAAATAGTCTACAATAAATTAAAAAAAAAAGAATAAAGCTACACGAAAAAATTAGATGATTTTTTTTTAAGAATAATGCAAATTTTACAGAACTACTTTTTTCAATAAATAATTTAAATTCTACTTTGATCATATTTTTAACAAAAATAAGTTTGCATATGCTTTTATGTAGACTTAAAAGGTAGTTTTCTCAGTATTTTACGCATTTTATGCGAGGTACGCACTTTTTCCTGGGTTCAAAGTGCGTACCTTATTAATGTCTCTGCTTTACTTTTTGTAATTTAATAACTATTGTTTTCGTTTTTGACTTGCAGCAGTCAACAAGTTTTACTATTTATAAAACTAATTAAGTATAAAGTATTTAGCAAGTTTTTAAAATCGTAAACATTAACAAAGGTCAGTCTGTAGTTGATAGAAAAATACAATAGTATTTTATGAAAACAGCTGTAAAATTTACTTTTATTATTATTGATATAATTTATGTTTCTTACAGTTAAAGAAGCTTTAATGTACTAACTTAACATTATTGTCTAGTTAATCTCAAATAATTAGAATTTATAACGGCAAAAAAATTAAAAGCTGAATCTAAAAAGGTCTTTAGTAGTACAGTGCTTATTCACTTATCCAGACTTCACTTATCCGGGCGCTCACTTATCCGGACTGTTTCGGTCAGAAGAAAATTCAAAAACTTTTCAATAATAAACACTAACATTTTGGTATGATAAAAATATTTAAGCTTTCATGGTTTAAGAAAATTTTAAGTGATTTTTAAAATACCACAATTTTGTTAATTATTATGAGTCATGATACTACTAAATTACATTCTATCTTTTTTCAAAACTAGTTTAGTTATCAAAAATTTAGTTTACGTATTAAATTATTTTTCAGCTTATTATCATTGTCAGCCAAAAGCCACGACAAAAAAACTTTCACAACTTATTAAATTCCGTGAGTTTTCTGCTGAAAACGTTAAAAAACTATAAATATAAAACAAACGTCTATTCTTTCATATTTTAGTAAAACTTCCAATAAAAACTAGTTTGTTAGGAGTAACATGTTTCCGTCAAATTGACTTTAAACTTAGTCAAAGTTTTTCTTTTTTTTTATGTTTTTTTTTTCTTTGTTTAAAAAGTTCTTTTTTTTTTAGAGAGAGATAGGTTTACATTGTTTTAGTTTTTAAAGATAAGTTTAGTTTATATTTTCTTTTGAAAAAATTAATTTGTCTTTAAAATTAATAGTTTGGGCAGGTGGAATTACAAATGATAAATTTTACTTGCTTGACCCTTAAAAAACATATATTTTTGCAGAGTGTTAGTAAGTCTGTTTTTTTTTACCTTAGAAAAAATAAATTAGTTGAACTAAATTTTAGCTATTATTAATTATCATTTTGTTATATGTTACCCACAATTATCATGTGTTTGTTTTTACCATAACACTTTTATTATGCGTTGCATTATATGTAGTGATGTACCGGACTCACTATCCGGGTCCGGATCAGGCCGGATATTGCCATTTTTGTCTGATCCGGCCGGATCTTGATATGAAAAAAAAGTCCGGATCCGGGTCCGGCCGGATCCTAACAGAGATCCGGCCGAATCGGATCTAGTTAGTAAAAAAGAGCATACAGAATAGTATTTTTTCAAAAACAAACCCTGTGTAAATAAAAAAGAGTCATTTTCGTCAGAAAATGCGTTCGAAAATTAAACATCTACCGTGATTGGCTCATTTTGTACACGTGACTAATTTACATTTGTTTTTATTTAACTATGAAACAAACATTTCAGAAATGCAACTCATTATTTATGTTGTAAAATTAAAAACTTTACTACCAAATTGTCAACCTTATGGCTAGCTGTTCTACTGATTATTAGATTAAAGTAATTTTAGACTTAGGCTAGTTTATACTCACTCAAGCTAGTTTTTTTATGACTTAAACAATGGCAACCCTGCTAGTTTGAAAATTTTTGGGAATTTTTGAAAATCCAAGGCTGCCTCAGGCTAGTTTAGTTTTTTATAAAAACTCAGGCTAGTTTTAAGATTTTTTGAAAAACTCAGGCTAGTTTTCTTTTAGATTTTGAATGAGTTTAAGATGATTCAGTTTTCAATATTTTGTGATTTTCTAGTTAGTTTTGTTCAAGAACTTGATTTTAATTGATTTTAGATTGGTAAGGCTGTAAAGGGGTTCACCTTGATTTTTGCAAGTTGATCTTATTTGATAGATTTTAATCTTAGCTTCCTGATACTTTTTACACTTTTTACAGTTTAACAAAATTTAAAGTAGTTTTCGAGATACAAGGGGTCAAAGCCGGCCAGCTCAATAGCTTCCTTATAAAAGGTGCAAACTAAAAAGGCAAAAAAACAACCATTTCATTAAAATCTACCTCCTCCTACAGTTTTTAAGCAATTTTCACAGTTTACTCTTTACTAAATTTTAAATCATTTCAGTGTAGGAAACTTTTTTATTTTGAGAAAAAGTCCCCTTTTTTCAAAAAAAAAAGTGTTTTTTTGAATTTTAGACCTTAAATTTGTAATTATTTGAAATTCCAACACTCAAAAGCTTTTATACTGTGTAAGGAATATTTTTTTGAAAATTTGAGGTACCTAGCTTAAAAAACCTAGGAGGAAATAGATTTCTAGTGAAATAGATTTTTCCGCGTTTTTAGCTTGCGCCTTCCACCTATGGAACTTTCCGGTTTTGACCGCTTATTACTCAAAAACTACTTTGAATTTTGTAAAGCTATAAAAAGCATCTGGTAGCTAAGATAGTATTCTACTAAATAAGATCAACTTGTAAAAAAAGTGTTTAACCCGCTATAGCCTTAATTGTAAACATTACTTAAAATGTTCAACCTTGTGGCTAGCTGTTCTACTGATTATTAGCTTAAAGTAATTATTTTTTTGATTTTCCAATACCTCAATCTGACTCAGGAAAGTTTATAATCACTCAGGTTAGTTTTCTGAATCAAAGAGTGGCAACCCTGATAATAGCTAAAATTAGGTGATATTTTGGTTGCCAAAAATCATGGAAAGTTTATAAGTTTAGCAAAAAAGATATTTTAGTGCTTTTTATTGTTCTTTCAATTTGAAGTTTTTTTTAACTGTTTTTTCAATTTCAAGTTTTTCTTTTGTTCTTTAAATTTTAATAAAATTTAAATGTAAATATTGTTTAGAAAATTAGCAAACATACCAGCTACTATTTTTAACTGTTAATCATAACTAGACCTTAATAACATATCATAAACTTTTTATTATTTAATTATTTTAGCAGCACATTAATACTTTTAGTCTAGATTTTTTTAAACTATAATTTTTCAAAATTCAGAAGTATATAGTTAGATATTGCACATAAAAGACAAACTTCACACAATTATATTTAGTTAGTAGTTAGTTATATAAAATTGCATTATCGTATAAAGTATCTTTTATAATACTTACATTAAAAATAACTTAGAGTATTAAGAATCCGGATCCGGCCGGATTTTAATTTGAAAAAAAAAATTGGATCCGGTTCCGGCCGGATTCTAATTTTAAAAAAAAGTCCGGATCCGGGTCCGGCCGGATTCTGATTTGAAAAAAAAAGTCCGGATCCGGGTCCGGCCGGATCCTAATTTGAAAAAAACGTCCGGATCCGGGCATGGCCGGACCCGAAATTGTGGGTCCGGTACATCACTAATTATATGCAGCAGCTATATTATTATATTAAGAAATTGATTTTTTTCCAAGATTTTTTGTTATCCAGATTTTTAGTTATCCGGACATGTTTACAGAAAAATCTTGCCCAAAGTGTCCGGGATAAGTGAATAAGCACTGTACTTATAAAGTTTTTTTTTTAATATTTGCTGTAAATGGTCTGATATGTCCGGTAGTAATACATATGAATTAGTTACTTTTTCCCGACATGAACAATAAAAATGATCAATCAATGTACACTTACTATTGAACTTAGTTGGTACTTTGATAAAATTTGTTAGACCAAATTCATTGACTTGATTTTAGTAACTTTTCACTCTAGCCATAATGATTCATATTTACTGCAAGTAAATTGAGGTCTTGTCTTATTGAATATAGAATTGAGTTTTTAATGTAAATAAGCACGCCACTAGATATTGTTTAAGAGTTTCCAAAATTTAGATTGTAATTTTTTATTGATATTAGGTCTATGCTGCTGTTTTTATCAAGTTTTGTTTCACATATACCTATAACATCTGAAAAAGTATTACATTATGACATTAGCTCCTAAAGTACTTATTTGTTGTTACTAAGACTTCTTATATTTATATGTAGAAAACTTAAGCTTTTATGATTAAAATTTTTATTCTCTTTAGATTCACAGTTCTCAGTAGAGATGAACTGGGGACTAAAAACAATTGGTTCAATATTTAAATTAAATTTTCTATTTAGATTGTTATTGTTCATTTAGAAAAGTTCAGTGTTATTAATTTTTCTGAATGGAAAATATCTTAATAAAAAAAAGATATAGAAAAAAAAAATATATATAAGTTTTACTCTGTAAACTACGTATACAAAACTATGTAAACATCAAACTAAGTCCTAATAGAGACTTTCCTAATAGAGAGAACCTAACTTCAAGTTTCTGAGAAGTGTCTACGACTTGTTTTGAAATCGAAGTTTTAAATATTCTATAAAACAACAGAATAAGTAAACATCTTAAAACAAATTAAGATACTTAAGACATTTATTACAATCACATTAAAGATTATATAAAAAAAAGTTTTAAAGTTAAATTACAAAGTATTTTTTTTAATGCTGTTTAACACGAGTTTTACAGTGTAGCTAAAAGTCTACAGATCTTCAGAACAGTTGTGAGTAACATTGAAGATTCAAGTTTATTTCAAAGTTGAAACAGCAATAAAATAAAATAAATTTTAAGTTTATATTTTCATATTTTATAGTGAATAGTATTTTAGTGAATAAAAGTAAATTTAGCAGTATTGTAGTTGAAATTTATAGTTTTTTTCTTCTAAACTTTTAGTTTCCTAGGTTAACTTAAGTAAACTGACCAATGTCCATTCTTAATAAGCAGAGAAACACACCAGTTTAATTATTTCAAACTGAAAACAGTAGTTACTTTTATAAATTAATGAAAAATTTATAGTGTAAGTACATTACTATAGTTGTATGATAAAATACGACAAGCGAAACTTATATAGTTCTAATTCTCTCCGTATTTTTAATGTTCTGGTAAGTAAAATTTCAGACTACTTTACACAAAATTCGAATACATTGTCAACTTTTTATAAACATGTTGAAATGAAAAAGGAGATTAAATTTCTCTATTAATCGTTTTTTCTTTACATTGTAAAGGGTAATTACTTAGAAAATTAACACGCGTGTGTTGTATAAATTTTTGTACAACTTGCTTGATTTTTGCAAAATCTTATGATATAGTACTTAATACTATTTTTAAGTTGATTTATAACCCATGTTTTTATACTAAGTAAAAAAAAATCATAGTCAAACTCTTTTCAAGTTGAATATATTCTATAATGATTTTTAAGAGCGATTTTCTTTAGATCTGTTTTTTCACACATGAAATACTTACATTTTTTATGTCTTTATTAAAATATTTCCAGCTTTGGACATTTTTAAAATAGCTTGCTTCTTGGTTAATTTTAATACGGTATTCAAAATCTACGAGCTTGTTTGGTTATTAATTATCTATACTTGTTTTTTATTGTGGCTGTGGCTAAAAGTAGTGAATTAATGTTAATATTTCAGTTAATGTAATTTAATATTTCTGTTTCCCTGACTATTTTAATTTCACATCATTTTTATACAAAGATTAATATTTGTATCTTAGAATAGTAACAATGTCCTGTACAAGACGTTAGAAGGTACCTAAGTGGTGTGCGACTCGATAACAGAAAGGTTCTTCGTGCACCAGGATTTTTGACCAAATACTTTGAGTGTCTTTTTTTTCATTTAATAATCAATGACATTTTCGAGTACTATAATAAAGTACTTTTAGCACAGCTTGACTTTTATCTATAACTAAAGATATACTAAGATAGATATTTACAACTAAAGAGACAATTTTGTGAAACTATTTTATCAGGGTGGCCACTGGATTAAGTTTATTTCAAGTTTTTAAAAGTAGAAGCTTGACCCACGTGCCGCAGTTTGCCGATCACTTTATTAGATAATGGCTATTTAAGACTGCGTAGATTAAAAAAAACTTTAATACAAATCTATCAATTAAAACTAACAAAGAAAATAAGCTCTAAGAATTTAAAAAAACAATATTTATGACTCATTCAACGTTTAAAAAATATGATACATTAGTATTTAATGTATAAAGTTTATACTATAAACCATGTTGAACTATCAAAATATCGACCTTTTTCACTCGATACCAGTATTCAGAATTGTTTTTTGAAATTAAACATGTTTCAAATCAAACAGACTACTGCTTAAATAAAGAATTAGACAGAAAACATACAATAGTTTATCAAACATATGATAAAAGCCATTGAAATTCATATAAATAAAGAATTTATCAGTATAATTAACAAAGTTATTTATAGATGGTATAACCAGAGACTTTTCGGGGAAAAAACTAAAAAAAAGTATTTAGGTAAAATTATTTTTACAGTTGTTCATTTTAGGAGGAAAATTTTGATGCTGGTTTTACAGAAATAAGTTGCAGTTAACTTTAATTTTGAATTTAAATAAATAACTGATCTTAAGTATAACAAAGTATAACTCTTTTTACTAAAATTTATATCAACTACTGCTCAACTTAGATATACCTAAGCTTTAAGACTTAAGTTTACACACCGTAAACTTGAACAGTAAAGTACTCATGATTAGATATTACAAATTCTATAAGTATCTTTAATTTGTGATTTGTTTATAAAACCTATTAAACTATATTTATTTATTTTTTCATTGATATAACCAAGAAAGTGTTAAATCAAATAAATTAGTAAATTGTATTAAAAAAATACATGTAAAATTTAATTTATGCAATTGTTACACAATCAAATGCTAGTTAACCCTCATGTTTTGTTACTTAAGAATATTTTCTTTTGTCAAAATTTAGAAATACTATTTTATTTAAAGTTAATGGCTTTCAAAATATTTCTTTGTTTTAAAATCATAAAATAAATGAAAACCAATAAAATGATTAAAATTAAAATAACAGTCGTACAACTAATACTTTTTAAATAAAAAATAAATCAACTTTATAAGTTGAGGCTAAATAATTTTGACAACCTAAGTACAAAAACGGTCTATCTTTACTAAGCTGTTATACAATTTTTTACAAAAAATTCAAACTAAATGTTCTTAAGAAAAGTAGTAGTGGCGTTTTTAGATTAGTTCTCACAGCCTGTGCTACCCATTAAAAAAGGTAAAAAACGTTGTTTAGTCATAAACTTATTTACTCATAATACTTTATTTACTTATTTTAGTAGACTTGCTTGTGCTTTTTTACTAAATTTTTGAATGTTGAATATACATATCTGTACAACTTTTATTTTATTACAAGTGGTAAACATTAAAAAAATATACCAATATATGATCTTTTTTGTGGTAAGTATCTATTGGAAATAGCTTAAACTTGTTTTTTCTTTAATTTTAAACATAAATTTATATTTTTTGACAGCCTGTTTGTAATAGGAAACTCTAAAATAGTTTGTTTCAAACTTTTATTGAAAATACTAGGATTAGTGAGTGAATAAAAATGTTATGCAGTATTTTTGAATAAGTTTTACAGCTTTACTTTGAATAGATAGTTATTAATGTTGAACTACACTTATATACTTATATAAAATGAATTTATGTAAATAACTTTCTGTTTAATTTAAGTACATAGCAACTGAAAAATTTTATATTTTACCACATTTCCGCACTTATTTTACCATGATATCATACATTTATTATTTTATTTTTTTCTAATTAATAGTGATAGCTTTTGTAAAAACTGACCTCATTATTCCAACTACACGGCTAAGACAATAATATGGAACTATTCCTTTTTTTCCAACCGACATTTAACTTTAAGCAATATATGTTATTTTACTTTTTAAAGTAACTTGAAAATACAAATAAAAAAACTTTTAAGTTTATTAATGGCATTTTAATTTTCAGTAGTCAAAAAAATAATCATAGACTTTTTTAAATTTTAAAGTTTTATAAATTTAAAGAAAAATTTTAAATTTTAAAGTTTAAATTTTTTAAAGTTCAAATTTAAATTTAATTCAAGTTTTATAAAGAATTAATTATCTACTGTTATATTTACTTTAGGTTTTTGTTTCTTTTTTCAAATTCATAGTTTATAGCAACAAATAGGTGATATCTACTAATGCTATCTAAAATTTGAACAAATACTAGTTGTTTATGTTTTTTAACCTTTTGTGTATGACTTATAACTTCTCTTGTCTGAAATTAACAACCAACAGTTATATCTACTAACAAAATTACATATTTAACAACTATTACATTTTTTTTAAATTTAAAACTAATAAACTGTTTTGTTATACATTCAAGTTTTAACTGTAATGGAATACTAGAATACTATTTTTTTGGTGTTTTAGTTAATGTCAATATTTTAATGTCTACTAGCACTATCTTCTACATGATTTGAAAGTTTCTTTTCTTTTAATATTTATAATGGTTTGATCTCTTAACTAGACATTGTTTAAATAATGTTTCTATTGAAAAAATGATGGTCAAAAACTTTTTTTATAAGTTTAAATTTAATTTTATGATTACGAGTTTTTTTACACCTTAAATAAACTTTTAAATGCTTATTTATATATTTTACATAATTTTAAACCATGTATTCTTAAAGCTACTATAGCTTAATCAATTATTAAAAAAACTGTGTTACCCCACTAAGACCACGTGACCCTGGACACGTCCCTGAAAAGCAAACAATTTTGTTATAAATTTATTCAGTTATTCATATTGCAAGCTCAAATAAATATTCATGCTCGACTTAGTTTAGTATCTTAAATTCAAAACTATTTTATATACTATAAATACAAACCAATTTAAAAATTGGTTATATTAATATTGATATTAAGATACATGAAGATTAAAAAATTTCTTATTTCGTTTTAAGCCCATAGTAAAAATTTACTTATAATTTTTTTTGGAAAACATTTTTAAAAGTGTTAGAACAATTTTCACAATTATTTGTTTGTTAAGTTAATTGTTTTAGATAATTAAACATTATTTGAATGAACACTCTAAAATATTTAAAGTTTTTGACGATGGTTGTCTTAAACTAACAACCAAAAGTTAATATTTGGTAACAATAGTTACATATTTAACAATTATTAGTTAGTTGATTTTTTAAACTTTTCAGAATTTTAAAACTAGTAAGTAGATTTGTTGATACTAGTTTTATTTGTAACTGGATACAATTTTCACTTGGTGTTTAGTTTATTGTCTACTAACACTACCTTCTATCTACATTACTTTAAAGTTTTTTTAGATTTTTTTTAATGATTTGTCCTCTGAGCAAGATATTGTTCGTATGAGGTCTTTTGAAAAGTATTAAACTAAAATATACTTTTTTTATTAATTTAACAACAATTTTATAGTTATGAATAGTTAGTTTTGTTTACATTACAATAAACAAATAATTTTAAGCATATATTTTTACATAACTTTTAAGTGTAATTTATTTAAATCTAATATAGAAAATATTACCGTATAAAAAAAATGTGCTACCCCACTAATAATGCCTAGATACGACCCATAAAAGTAAAATTATTTTGATCATTAAAAATATTTATTTTAATATGTTTCAAGGTCATTTAGATTAGATGCTAAAAATAAACTGGGTCTAGCATCTTAAAATGAATGTTATTTTAAACATGGTTAAAAATATTACTGTCGAAGTTGCCTTAAAAAGTAGTCGATGCTTAAAAACTGTAAAACAAGCATATTAAAGGCTAAAAAAGTTTACATTTCCAAAGTAATGAACCACTTTAAAAAGTAACTTATCTGTTGAAATGTTTGTTTTTTATTTTAATTAACTAGTCTCCGACACTTTTCATAAGTCTCTGATACATTAAAGAAAAATTAAAAGTCTTTTTTTATATCTATATGACAATGTTTACCTTTTGCGATAGAAACTCAGAATATAAAATATTTTATTTTAATAGTTACATTATCCACAAATAAAATGTACAAAGTAGTTAACAAAACCATAACAGCGGTTAATAAACTACTGAAAAAGCATACTGTACAAGGTACTGCCGGCCTAATTGCGAAATTGAGAACATTTTCAGAGTAAGTTTTGTTGCACTACAATAGGTACTTTTTTGATTTAAATTTGAATGCTTTATATGTTAAAAATAGTATTTTTATTCAATAACTAATTATAAACTACATAAGTGAGTTTAACTGAACTAAATTTCATTTTCGATTCTGATGAACAAAAGGATATTATTATATACATATCAAGTCAAACTTTGATATGTGACTTTGTTTAAAACTTTCATGATAAAAATAACAATACACTTCAGTAAAAAGGAACCAAAGTACTCCCTAACGCCAATTGAACGCTCATCGGCAAAGTTTGAATTTCTGCGTCAGTTTCTGAAGGGCACCATCGTCAAAGACTTCGGCTCGATGTACCTTTTGAAAAACGTGGCGGCGCACGAGGTGATCGAAAACCTTGAAAAAGCTGACGTGGATCACAGAAACAACAAGATGTTGTTGCACGGCACCACCGTGAAAAACTCGGCCGGAATTCTGCAAGAGGGCTTCAAAAATTCCGAGGATGGAATGTACGGCAGCGGCCTGTACCTGACTGCGTGCTCAGATATAGCCGTCACGTACAGCGAGGTTAGGACCGAGGAAAAAGACGCCGGTAAGCACTGCATATTCATCACCGAAGTTCTAAACTCGCAGGCTATGGAGTACGAGGACCAGTTGGGTGTTTTCCTCGAAGAGCAGCGCAACCAAAATCTCGAAGAACACCCTTTCAGCTATTTCCGAAGCCTTGACAGCGAAGAACCGGAAGAAAACGAAGAAAATTTCAAGAGGGACGAAAAAGGCAGGGTTTACAGGTTCGCTCCGTTTCGAAGATGGAACATTTACGACGAGTTCAGAGCTGATGCGCGCTTGGTCAGGCCAAGGTATTATTTGGAGTTTGAAAAAACGAAGAATGAAGTGAATTGGGACAAATATGAAAGCTACACAGAATGCAGAAACAAATCAATTCGCGCGTCAGAGCTTGATAGTCAATTAAAGATCGAAAATTTTCAGAATGAGATGAATCGGGATGAACAGGAAAGCTACGAAGAATGCAGCAACGATTCGATTTGCGCGTCCAAACGCAATCATCATTGCTTTTCGAAGCATGAATGAGCGCACTAATATATACAGCACAGTTAGGTTCTTTTTTGAAATAGAGTAATATTATCAAAATAAATAATCGCTCACTGTAGCGGACACCAAACAAAACTTGTTATTTATTAGAGTATAAAAATTCTTATTTTAAAGTAAAGAATCATTGCTAAAGCATGCTTAGTTGATTTTAAATAAAAATACTAAAAACAACAAGTTTAAGTTTTAATTTTTTGAAACGTTTTTTTACTACAATGACATATAAAAATTCAACTTATACTTATATTAAAACTAACACAAAATTGTTGGTAAATTAGCTTTATATATTCTTTAAAAATCTAAACTGTTTTCCTCTATTTGAAAAACGTTTCATACTTTTACCGTTCATCAACGCTATCTGACAAACTCTTAACAACCTTTTTCACTCTAAATTTGTACCAAACATTCGTTTTAATAAAGGTGACTTCGTCGTTACTTAAACTCAAACACTCGCTAACTGTAGCACTACTACTCTAAAACATCATAACATCTCTAGCTAAAGTTCTTTTTCTCATTATTTTTGTACAGCTTGATCAACAAGGACCTTCTCAGTATCTTTATCACATTCTTTTTTGAGAACGGGTTTTAATCACAAAAGTTTATATCATTTATAACTTTACATCCTACAATAAATATGTCAAATACAAAAAGCTTTAGACATTTAAAGCTAAAAAGGTTACTGGATTCATGATTACTTTCATTTGAACTGCTAGATTTATTTTTTTTTAAGTAGAAATAATTATAAGAACTTAATTTCCCTAGCACTTTTAGTAGCCATAATAAAGTATCATTTGATTTAAAATTTATTAAAAGGTAGTTGACCGAAAATATTAAGATAATTCTGTTAAAAAAAATTAATATTATAATACTCCAGTTTCTCAATTTTTTCAATTTAATTAAGTTATTTAATTTTTTATCATGAAATGCTTATTAAGATTGACAAAAAAAAAATTAAAAATTTAAATCTGTATCAGGGTGTTTTTTTGAAACACAAAAGCAAAAGTGATCCATAAAACTTTTTAAGAAGGTAAAAAAACTCTATGAAATTTTGCTAATATAAGGTTGAATATTCTTTTTTGCAGGGTCATCATTATACAAAATAGGGTATTAGCTTACTCATTATATTAACACGGGCCTGGTTGATCTGACTACAAAGTTCTGTTCTTTATAAAGCTAACACCTTTTTAAGTACTTTATTACTAGATCCAATAAAGACTATGTTTATTAATAAATCTAGTAATTTAGCTTCTATATCAAGATATTTTGTATTTAATGACTACTTATATCTTTACAATATGTTTGCATGCTAAAGAACTTAATTTTATTTACATAACTGAGCTTCACTATACAAAAACAGTAACACACAAAGATTCTATAAAACAACAAAATAAGTAAACAACTTATAACAAATTAACATACTTAAGACATTTATTACAATTACATTAAAAGTTAAAAAAAAGTTTTTAAGTTAAATTACAAAAAATTTTTTTTTCTAATATTATTCAACACGAGTTTTACAGTATAGCTAAAAGTCTACATATCTTAAGAAAAGTTGTGAGCAACATTGAAGTTTTAAGTTTATATAAAACATTGTCTAAAAATTCAAAGTTCAAGCATTAATAAAAACATTTTTTTTAAAGTTTTTGTTTTCATATTTCATAGTGAGTAGTATTTCAGTGAATAAAAGTAAATTTGACAGTATTATAGTTGAAATTTGTAGTTTTTTACTTCGAAACTTTTAGTTTCCTATGATAAACCTATCTTTTATATACTTAACTAAACTGAGTCCATTCTTAAAAAGCAGATAAACGCATCAGTTTAATTATTTCAAACTGAAAACAGTAGTCACTTTTATAAATTAATGAAAAATTTTTAAAGTATGCACATTACTATAGTTTATGCCAAAACACAACAAGCGAAACTTATATAGTCCTAATTCTCTCCGTAATTTTAATATTCTAGTAGGTGAAATTTCGGACTGGTTTACACAAATTTGAATACATTGCAAACTTGTTATAAACATGTTAAAATGAAAAAGGGAATTAAATTGCTATTTTAATCGTTTTTTCTTTACATTGCAAAGGGTAATTACTTGAAAAATGAACACATGTGTGTTGTAGAAATTTTTGTACAACTTGCTTGATTTTTGCAAAATCTTATGATATAGTACTTAATACTATTTATATTTTGATTTATAACCCATGTTTTTATACTAAGTAAAAAAAATCATAGTCAAACTCTTTTCAAGTTGAATATATACTATAATTTTTTTTTTTTTTTTTTTTATGGTAAAAACAACATAAGTCTCAAACTCCACCCCTTGCAACGATAAACGTTTTCTGGGTAAAAGTGAGTGTGTTAAATCATATGTAATTTTACCTGCCCCATTAATTTTTAACTTTAACTATCCAAAAATAAAATAAACAAAAAACTATCTTTTAAACAAATAAAAAGCCCTTGGTGACACGCCATTTGGAGAACACTCACAAGGCTAAAATCTCAACACTAAAAACCACAAAGTGTGGGAAAATCATGAAGCTCAAATCCCCAAGTAAGTGTTCACCGGCGGTACAACAAAAAAATCACACCAACAATCAATCATGTGATCACCGCCACCAAAGTGAACTCACAATCAGCTGTTGAGCAAATGCATAAAACTAGTATTATAATGAATACATTAGCATTAAATAACTATCTTAAAGCTTGATAATTAACTAATTTACTGAAATGGTACTCGGAAAAAAAATCTAAAAATTAAGCTAAATTAGAAAAAAAATAAAAATAAATAAATAAAAATTAAACAAAAACTATTAAGAAAAATGTAGTTTCTGAAACTTGTATTGGTGGAATTAATTTTAGTCTAATAAAAGAAAAAAAAATATATTTATGAAATAATAATTAATATATACAGCTAACAAATAAATATAACAAAACTATAATAAAAACTGGATAGTAGCAAAAAAAAAAACAATCACGCACAACCATACAATATATTTCCCCATCAACAGATCAAAACCAGCCAATCATGATCAGAGTAGACACAAACAAAATTGACCATACATATAATAAGAGAAACAGATAAAAATAACAACCAAAAGCAATTAATCAAAATCTGCATGCAACACAAAATATTCAACCACAGCACTCTAAACCTACTCAGTATACTGGCTCAACAAGAATTTTTTGTAACTATATTTAAACTGATCTTTTTTTAGGTTTTTAAAAATTTCTGGAACACTAGACCACAACTTAGGGCCCAAATACTTGAAGGAGTTTAGGCCAAGTTGTGTTCTAGGTCTTTCAATAACAAAATTATTATTTTTTGAATGTCTTGTATAGTGTGTATGAACCATACTTACTGGAGTAAAACAACTGTGGTCAACCTTAAATCCTCTCAAAGTATTCAGCATCAACTTACAAACTTGCAAATTAAACACCTCATTAAATTTCAGTATACCAGTTTTTAAAAACAACGAATTTGTAGGAGTCAGTGCAGGTACGCGACAAACATATCTTACAATTCTTTTTTGCATACAAACAATTGGTTTCAAATGACAACTAGCAGCACCACCCTATGATAATGATTTTTATGAGCGATTTTCTTTAGATCTGTTTTTTCACACATGAAATACTTACATTTTTTATGTCTTTAGTAAAATATTTCCAGCTTTGGACAGTTTAAAAATGACTCGTTCTTGGGTAACTTTAATACGGTAATCTAACAATATTTATCTTATACTTTAAATCTACAAGCTTGTTTGGTTACTAAATATTTATACTTTTTTTTTTGCGGCTGTAGCTAAAAGTAGTGAATTAACGTTAGTATTTTAGTTAATGTAATTTACTATTTCTGTTTCCCTGACTATTTTAGTTTCGCATCATTGTAATATAAAGATTAATATTTGTATATTAAAATAGTAACAATGTCCTGGACTAGACGTTAATGGTACCTGAGTGGTGTGCGACTCGATAAGCGGAAGGTTCTTCGTGAACCAGGACTTTTGACCAAATGTTTTTATTGTCTTATTTTTTTATGTAATTATCATTGACATCTTCGAGTACTAAAATAAAGTACTTTTAGCAAAGCTTGCCTTTTATCTATAACTAAAGATATACTAAAATATATATTTAAAACTAAATAGACAATTTTGTAAAAGTATTTTATCAGGGTGGCCACTGGATTAAGTTTCTTTCAAGTTTTTAAAAGTAGAAGGTTTTTTGTTCCTTTTTATAATGGAATAAAATTAAAAACTACAAAAAGTTTTTAATAGTATGACACTACTGAATAGATACTGTCGTTCTAATTGAAATTAATAATAAATTAAGTTCTTAGTAATAATTTTTTGCTGTATATATTAGTTAATTTTTATCTAATTTAAATTCAATTATTTTGCATGTGAAGATTATTTAAAATACACGGTTATTCTAGGTTTTGTCTAGATTTTTAGAATACAGGTTAAATGACCACCCTTTTGTGTCATAAAAACATACAATGCTTGCTAAAAAGCATCAGAAAAATCAACAAAAACTATCTAAAAAAAGTATAACTTTTGTCGTCTTGATAAAAACCTTGTAAATTAATCATACTAAGGCTACGAACGTTTAACTAATAACTATTTCATAACAAAAACGAAACATTTTTTATACTTTTATTAAGCTAAAACGAGATAAACAAGCTAAATTGAAGGGACTCGAAGCCCAGCGGCACTTTCATATCAAGTTGTAAGTGAATTTCCTATGATGGTGAGAAGATACAACAAAATTGTGAGTTTTCATTACAAACCAGCTAATACTTTTTCTGCTGTTGAAAAAACGTAAATGGATACTAACAAAGTTGTGATTAAGTGCTCAGCTGATAAAATTTGATAAGAAAAAAAAAGTTTTCAATTAATAGAATGTAAAATTTGAATAAAGTTCAGTTCGTAATAAAACAGAAAACAACATTACATGCTAGAGTTATAAAAAAATATAGTTAAAAAATATCACATCCTAAATCAAATGGCACTATTTTAATGTTACTTTTAATGACACTTAAAAAGTAAAGATGGCAATTTTCGAGTAGTCTTTCTTTGATAAAAAACTAATAGTTATACTTTTAAGTCTTTTTGATACCAAGTTATAAAATAGTTTTATATAAACGTTTGAGAGTTTGACTTAGTATTATGTTTACATTAAAAGCTATAAAAGCAGCATAAAAATCGTAAAAAAGCACCTAAAGATGCCAAACAGAGAAAATTACAACCGAAAAGTAGGTAGTCTCGGCAGTATAAATGACTGAAAATAATTGCATACAAACATCTTACTTTACTTAGTCTTGAAACACACAAGCACCTAATTGAGAACAACATTACAACTTTAAAAGGCCTTTCTTCCTGAAAAAACTAAACACTTTCTTTAAACACAGCTCTGCAATCAGCTGTTGAAACTAGAAAGCCTTTTAATTTAAATTTCAGCCACTAAGTTTGGTTTAGCTCAATGCATTAGCTTTCAACGCTTTGGCATAATCGAAGGAGGTAAAAATCAAAAAGTCGCTTTTTTTATTTGATGACTTGAGGCAAACGGCTACAGTTGAGTGAAATAATGAGCTGAGAATTTTACAGTCCTTTTCTAATGAGTTGGGTTTCTTTTAACCAGCGTAAAAACTTGGTTTAAAATTTTGATAATTAAAATTATTTTGTTAAACCTAAAATTGGCCGTGTAAAAATGTTTAGGTTTTCAAATAATGTAGTGATAATATATTATTGATTAGAAAACAAAAATGACAATTTTGATTTGAAATTATTGAAAAAAGTTGTTTTGAAATTGAAAAAATAGATACATCCTTGCCATACATAGTGAAAATAGGTTTATGAACTCGCAAAATTTATAAAAACAGACTAAAACTATGTAGGCATTATAAATTTGAAAGCTGTTACAAGGCAGTCGGGAAGAATTTTAAGAACAACAAAACTGCCACCCTATTACCCGAACAAAAACTCGGTTATCCGTTCAAGCCGGATAGCCGCTCGACGTGAACACGTCCAGCTGCTTTTTGAGCAAGAGCTGCTGCATCTGCAGGTCGCTCAGTATGACCTTGTTGGGCGGGTTCAAAGAAGTACCCGGGTCCTCCTTCTGAAACGCCTTCAAAAACACCG
Source organism: Thalia democratica (assembly GCF_965202585.1). Taxonomy (NCBI): domain Eukaryota; kingdom Metazoa; phylum Chordata; class Thaliacea; order Salpida; family Salpidae; genus Thalia; species Thalia democratica. The sequence continues at coordinate 24,733,934 of NC_139166.1, forward strand.
AGTGGTTCAGGAGCTCCGAGGAGATGTTCGAAGTTGCCTGCAGGGGGCTTTCCGGCTGGTTGTACAGCTTCCTGGCCTCGTCCAAGATGCTGGCCGTGGTGGTGATGGGTGTAGAAGTGGACGCCGGAGGGAGGTAGAGAGGGTCGCGGCGACGGACTTCGGCGGGGGCGGCGATGAGGGAGGTGAGGTGGCGGTTCTGGTGGAAGAAGTTGGGCGAGATGGGGCACGGGGGGAAGTGGTGGACGAGCGTCCTGGGCGTCTGGAAGTTTTTGGTTTGCGGAGGTTCGCGCTGGTTGTCAGGCCGTTGCCGGGGAGGAGGTTTTCTGAGGGACAGGTTGAGCGGGTTGTTGTCGGAAACATCTGAAATAAACATCATTTTAATTGGATTAAGTTCACAGTGTTTTAAGTGAAAGTTAACAATTAAAAAACAAAACTGTTCTACAATCTATAAACAAATTGCTCGTTTCAAAAGAAAAGAACTTAACAAAATTGTAAAAGAACAGGAACAAAGTTTAAAAGTATTTACGCTGAAAAATTCTAAAAATAACTTTATTAATACAATTACGTATACTAAATAATAAAATAATGATTTTGACCTGGTTTTTGAAGGACCATCATGTGGCTTTGTGACGAAGTAATGACGTCACTAATCACTGACGATTGCGTCATGTTGTCGGGGCTGCGGTGAGGTGACGTCATGAGAGAACAGGTGGGTGTTTGTGACGTCATAATTGTAGTCGTCGTTGGAGTGGGTCTCATCTGAAAACAAGAAAAAAATCACTACAAAATTTTTTTAACTTTAAAAACACCTGCATAAAAAAAAAAGCAAATAATTTTTTGTATGATACTTGTCTTGAAGTGTTAAACTTTTCTTTATGGCTTAATTGTTTTCTTTAGAAAATACTACTTTCACTGAAATAATCAATTATAAACTACTCTTGTCTTACTGATGCTGATCAAGTTAAACTTTATAAAAACCACATAAAAATCAAACAACAGAAAAAATGTTTTATTAGGTATACATAAGTAATTCAAAGGTTTACACATTTATTCAATTCAGAGATGACATAAATACTTTCAAAGCTTTTAAATTTTATTGAAAAAACTATTCAATCAACTGTCGATAACAAAAATAAGAAGATAATTCAAAAATAACCTACAAAGAAAGCACTATAAAAACGTGTAACCTGTAATGTTGTTTGAAAAAAAAACCTGGTTAACAAAAAGACTATTTGCGAAAAAACACAAAATTTATTGCATTCTTATACGTAAACAGAACAAATCATAAAATATTATAACGAAACCACTAACAGTGACAATAACACAGTCGTCAGGGTTGTGGTACTTTCTAGTGGTGTTGGTGTACTTGTTGGCAGGTTTGTTGTGGCCACACTTGCATGTTGTAATCTTATCTGGCTTCAACCTTTCGGTACCTGAATATACCAAGTAGCTTTAATAGTTGAACTGTATTTTTTTTACATTTTATCAAGAAAAGAACAAATAAACTTTTGAACATCGAAATACACCTAAACTTTAAAAAATAAATGTATAAAAAGTAACTTTTATAAGTATTTAGTTTTTACATAAGACTGAAAAATCAGAAATATGTGAAACTTATTGTATATTTTATTTTGTAAAAAACTATGCAAACTAAATTTTGAAAATCATAACATCACCTCTAGCCTACAAAATGGAACTAGTGGTTTTTAGCTTTGCTCTTCAAAACTAAATGTATAACTTGACTTGAGATTATTAAAAACAATCCTTTAGTTATTATTATCATTATTGTGCATAACTACAATGATAGGAAGTTTTAAAAAATATATATGTTTTAAAAATAAACTTTTTATTAAGTTCGTAAAAGATTTGATTTTTTAAAAACTAATGTTTTATTGGTTCCAAAAGTAAAACTATTTTATCATGTGAAATTATTTATGACGTTATTTACAGCGAAAAAAGCTTTAAAACAAAACTGTCACAATATAAAAATTCGAATTCTAATACTAAAATTTGGCACAAGAAAACCCAAAAAGCAGAAGCTAGTTTGTTTTCATTCAAGTTTGGTACTAAGTAGTATGACTGAAAAAAAATTTATAGTTTATTAAACAGCTAAAATTGACATGTAACAGTTTTAATATAAACACTTAGCAGGTGTTCTTTTTCTGAATAAGATTAGACTATCATTTTAATCTAAAGAATTCGAGATAGCTCGAACACCAACAATGTTCTAAAAAAACTGCAAACAAAACAAGTTTAAGTGGAAAAGTTGCTACTCTATAAATAATTAATGTTCCAACTTGAAATCTGTGATAGTTTTCGTTTCAGGCCATTTTTCTTCTTGTGATGGTAATTTGTTTCTGTGTCTCTGCTGCTGCCTTTCAAATCAACTGCCGTCGTCCTTGTGTGTTTCTGCGTTAAAAACGAGTGCAATTTAGTCTTTACAAATTACACACTTGAAACGGGTGAAATTTAACAAACAAACATATTCAACCAGATAAAACGTCTACTTTTTGCTTTGCACGCAAATAAACTAAAACACATTTTTTGTAGGTAAAAGTGAGTTTTATTCATTTAAATTTACTTTTGATGCCAGATTATTTTTAAACCGGTTAAACTTTGCCTTACTGACGCCCAATGCGATTTTATATACCACATTGCACAACAATGCACATTCATAATACGCCACATTTTGAACTCAATCACACAGGTGAATTCGTTTTTAACTTTACCTTTAGTCATACGAATGGCACGACAAAATTATGTTGTGTTGAAGTTATATAGAGAAAGTGCAAATAAAAAATATTTGCTTAGCTTGAGGTTTTGTTGTGTAGAAATTTTTATCTATTTCCAAGAATTGACTACTAGGTGTATAAAAAGTAATTTAAAGAACAAGATTTTTTTACATAAATAAAAAATTTCAAACTTGATTAAAAGTATGAAGTTAAAATACTTGAATGAGACTTAACCTACAGCTTAAATATTAAAAAAAAAAACATAAATAATACTAATAAATAATGAACTTTTTCACTCAATTTTCAACAACAATATCCGAGACAACCTACGACCGGTTTCGTCCTAATTAGGACTCATCAGGCAAGCATAGTCGCGAGATACTGCTGTTGAGATATAATCCAAGCGGGATTAAGTGCTTATGCTTTGAAGGGACCGTTTCTGGATAAAGTCCGAAAAATTGACGCAGCCAAATCGTTCACAGCCCAACGTCTTATGTATTGTCAGCATATTGTGAGATTATAGTCTGTGTTCGTTTTATCAGTTTTAACCAATACTTATTTCAGCCATCATCAACAAAGTTGAGATGCATATGCACTTAAGCCCGCTTGGTTTAGATCTCAACAGTGGTATCTCGCGACTATGCCTGCCTGATGAGTCTTAATAAGGACGAAACCGGTCGTAGGTTGTCTCGGATACTGTTGTTAAAGGTCGAGTGGTAAAGTTCATTATTTATTATTGATGGCGCGAAGCATCCCAACACTGTTGATGATACGGCCGTAATAAATACTGGATAATAAATACTAGTCAGCTTAAACTTTTATTTTTAATAAATTCCAATAGACTCTATGAAAAAAATCGAAATATTTTTAGTAAGTGTAAAGTTTAAGATGTATATATTGTTTTTCTATACAAAACCTTAGCTGAACATTTTTGTCAAAAAAAGTATATTATCATTATATCAAAATAATATGTTTTACCCTTGAACTTCAAACTACTAGCGTCATAAAATTTAGATTATAAAGTATTTTAATTTAAACTAATATAGATACATTTTACCAAAGTATATAACAAGATTATTAAAAACTAGAGGGTTTATACTAGACAAATTACGTAAAAACAACGTTAATAAAAACTTATATTATGTTAATTTAGAAAACAACATTAAAAATATTTTGTGGGAAAGAAATAGCTGATTATTCAAACTGTTTGGAAAAAAATTTACATTTTACAATTTTGGTCGTATTTAATTATAAAAAATATCTAAAAACGGAAACTTTCATTTAGAAAGATTTTGTCTTAAGTTTTAAACTAAAATACTATAATTTTCTTTAAATAATTTTACTTTTTTGAACTCTCTACTAAAATTTTATTCAAAAAATCTATACTTGACGTTAGTTAGCTTTGTTTTAAATAAGCTTTCGAGGAAACTACTATTTTGTTGTTAAAAGTTAGATTGTTTGGACTGACAAAGGAAATGACAAACCGCTGTACTGAAGTGAACTATAGTGTCAGAACACGAATTAAAAAAAACATAATTACAACTACTAAAAGAATTTAAGTTTGACAAACATTTTACTTTGAATTTGACTTTCAAAAATAAACACTCCTATGTGCTTTATGTTTACAGACCTATTAGGAAAAGTTATTCAACACATATGAGATTAGGTTATCTCATTATAACAAAAAGCTTCATATTTGATTCTCACCTGGTAGCTGTAAGACGAATGGTTAGATGAGATCGAAGACCTTCGGTAATTCGCAGTTGAACCTGGGAAAAAATAAAAATAAAATATTGAGAGCGCTAACACTTGAGTCACAAGATTTCTTTTTTTTTACAATGAGTTACACGATGCACAAATTCACAAAACCGCGCATGCTGTTGCAAAACTAGATAAATTGAATTTTAGTCTAGACTGGTGTGTTAATCTTGTAGGGAGGTAACTTTAAATAATCTTTGAACCAGTCGTTTTAATGAAGCCATTTTTTTAGTAACTTCAACTCTTGTTGTATAAAAACTATAAACTATCTAAATAAATGTTTAATGAATTTAAAAACAAAAAGGATTTATTTGCGACTAACTATAAAACTATACAGATAGAAAAAATACTCAAAATTAAGTCTTTTTTTTTAATGTTACGACAGTTTTTAACTTTTCACTTGGTTGTGAATTTGAAGAAGACAACTTTCAAAGATAAATTTAAGTTGAAAAAAAACTCCTATGCAAACATGAGATTAAACGAAATTTACTTGTTGTCGTTCTGCTGTTGAATGGGCATTTTGATAAAAGCTCATTTTTCTCCTCAATATCTTCCACTTGTATTTTTTGAACTTTGGTTGCACAAGTACTAAAAAAATCAATTTTTTTTTTTGTAATAATGTCTTCAAAATTTCACAAGGACTTTTTGGTATAAATTAAAGTACTAACTTATACGTTACAACAACATGAGTATTTAAACAAATACTCTTTTTATAGTTTTTAATTAAATATGCCTCGTTAAAATAATTTAGTGCAACTTAAAAAAGACTAAAACAAGAAAAAAAAAATTAATATTTTTTTATCTTAAACTGAATTCAGCTTGCACTTTATCTTAAAACATCTTGAACAATCAAATCATCGTTTTAATTTTACTGTACTACATTTTTTATTCGAATATAAAAAATCTAATACTTTTACTAAAAAAATAATCAATACTCCTCTTTTAATGTAATAACTACATATAAGAAGGTATATATGAAATACTACTGTTAGGTATATACTTCTAATGTAGTATAAATTGAATTTTAAGCTTAAAATGATTTAAAAATTTAGCGTTAAACTTGTTAAAAATTTTATGCTTAAATCTTTAGTTAAGTAAATGCAATTTCTAAGATTAATATACTTTTAGTTTAACTATTTAATCCAAAAACTAAAATAAGTTAGTAAGGTCTCTGTGACTGCTCAAACAGTATTAAAATATCTTTGTTAGTATTTTTAGAAACTTTTTTTTAACACTGTAAAAAATTAACTGTCTTAAATAAAGGATTGTGTAATATATTCATTACCTTAGTAATTAAAATTTTTATTAAAATTGAACAATTTTTTTTTTTTGAAAAAAAAAAAAAAAAATTATCTAAGTTCAAAAGAAAAGTGACAAAAGTAGTAAAATTTTAAAAATCTATAAGCTCCCGAAACTACTTTATAAGTAATTACTACTATTATTACAAGATTACAAAACTCCAGGTAAGTTCATTAAAATGTTTCCAATGACAAGCACGCTTTAAAATTTGAGCGTTGTAATAATTACATAGTATTATAAAACTGCTATCTGGAGTGTGTTAGGCTATCTTTCAGGTCATTGTTTAACTACAACCACTAAGTTGATTTTCTGGTTAAAAAGTCTTAAAATTGTAAAAGCATAAATAAATTCAAATTGCAAACTTAAATACTTGAAGGATATTTTGTAGTTTTTAACTTTTGAAACCACAAACACAAAAACTAATCTTATTATTCATCAAAAAAAATTCTAATGTAACAAGTATTTTAAAAGCTGCTTTAAACTTTTTTTTTCATTTTTAACTAGATGCTTATAGGTGATAAATTATATATATTTAGTTATGTATTTTTTTTATGAATGAATAATCATTTTTAAAGTAATCACAAATCAGTTTTATACTTTATTAAAAGACGATTGACTTTAAAAAAAAAACATCTAGGTTTATTCAAACACAAACCTGTTTTTGTTAAAAAACAAGGATATTTAACATAAAACGAAACAAGAAACGGCTTTAATGACACAAAACACTTTGAGCGCTCCAACAGAGGTGGAAATTGTATAAGTTGAGTGAGCTAGAAAAACCAAACAAAAGGCGGTGAAGAGCTTCAATTCACAAAACACGCGCGCACAAAACAGGCGAGCGAAAATATGCGCGAGGTCACGTACTCTCTACGCTGTGTGAGCAAAACTCGGTGGAAAAAAAAAAACTGCTCGCCTTTCACAAGTCTCGACACACCGCGCTCTCGGCGAACGTGAGCGGAAAAATGCGAGAGAGAGCTCGTTCTCTCGTTTTAGGACGAAACAGCGTTTTGCGGCGCCGGAATACACAGGGAACGCGCGTGAGGTGGTGACGCAGTTGGCTCGATTTTTCATTGGAAGCTTATGATTGGTGGTTTGGTTGCGATATAAAAATAATGTTTTTGATCATAATTATTTTCTCGTGAAGGATCTTTTTATAGTTTTAGTAGTTGCAATTAAAACTAAGTAGAAACATTTAAGGAATAAATACTTTTTTAAGGATGTAAAAAGACTTGTAAAAAAACTCATTTGGTTGAAAAATATTTTCTAGTTAGTATTTTAACGAAATATAAAAAGTACTAAAACTTTTCTGACGAACTTTAACAACTTAAATATGAATTTTAAAACAACCTATTTGTTTATACTTTTTAAGAGATTTTCTAATGTAAATGATGTAATACCTGTTTAGCTTGACTTTTAATATTTAAAAACAAATAATAACGACATATATGTTAAATACATTTTATTTAATTTTATAATAACAAAGTTTGTATACTATTTGCAATTAATTATATAGAGATTACTCATTTTTATTTTATATTTTATTTCACAAACGTTTTCAAAATTATAAACAAATTATACGAGTTTCATTGTCTAGTTAAATGGTTAGAAAAACAAATATAACGTTTCATCATCAAATGAATTTGTTAACAAAATCCCCAAGCTAAATATAAAACATTTAAACGCTTTTTTTAGCTTAGACATAAAAATCCTTTTTACTCACGTTCCAATAAAAGATGCAATCGAAGACAAATTAACAACAATTTATGACACAAATACCAAATTAATTTTCAATGAAATCAAAATTATTAAAAATATATTAAGACAAATTTTAAAGTTGTGCTCCTTAAGTGTTTTCCTTTATGGTGAAAAATTCTACAAACAAATAGACGGTGTTGCAATGGGTAACCCATTAGCCCCAATCCTAGCCAACTGGTTTGTAGCATCAAAGGAAAACTACCAACTACAAACAAATTCAAAAACAAAACCTTTTTTCTACACAAGATATGTGGATGACATATTCGAAGTCACACAAAACAAAACTGATTTTACCAATTTTTATCATGAAATCAATATTGTACACCCAAACTTCGAATTCATTTTAGAAAGATCCGTTGACGGAAAACTACCGTTTCTCGACACTAAAGTAAAGCAAGTATCAAACCAATTATACACAAATGTTTACAGAAAACCAACAGAAACAGGTCTAATAATGCAATACACTAGTATTTGTCCAAAATCTTAGAAACTTGCTTTAATAAACTTATATCTAAACAGAGCTCAAATTTCTACGCTTTTAAAGAAGTACTTACAAAAATTAAAAACTTATTACTTAAGAATTAGTATCCTAAAACTTTATAGAGTCCAAAATCAACAAAATCCTTGAAATTAATAAAATCGACAACTCAACATTCAAACAAAATAAAAATATTAACACAAAAAAATGAAAAGAAATCAGTCATCTAAATCTGCTCCTATTTCACAACAGTTTATGTGGGTAGTTGTTCAATAAGATTCCAAAAACGAATAGCATCCATATCTCAAAAAAAACAACATTGCTATCAAACCGGCCTACACAAACAAAAAAATTTCTGACTACTTATGTAACAAAAGTAAATGCTCGGAAGTATTCGACGCAAATGCTCGGAAGTATTTGAAGCAAACGCTATTTATAAATGCACCTGCTCTGCAGATCAGAGCATCTCCTATATTGGAGGATCATCACGACAAGTCTTCCTAAAATTATAGACCACTGCGGAACAGATAAAAATAGCGCAATACTTAACCATCTTTTTAATTGCACACGCTGTCAAAACTCTGACATAGTTCAAAACTTTAAAGTTTTGAAACGATGTAAACAAAGCGAACTCTACATCCTGGAAACAATATTGATTGAGGAAGAACGACCTAAGTTAAATACGCAAAAAGCATTAATTAGAACAGCAAAATTATTATCAATTTATTAATTAACATATCTTTACTTAAGTTTTACTTGCTAAACTCTAAAGTTTGTATTTATTTGAATTTATTCATATGTCATGATTAAACTTATTTTTCAAACTATTTTGCTAACCAAAATTTTTTTCACTTTCATTTAATATTTACCACTTGACAATGAAACTCATATAGTTTTGAAAACGTTTGTGAAATAAAACATTTAAAAAAAGAGCGATCTCTATTTACAAAGTTTGCAAATGGTATACAAATATTAAAAACCTTCCTATAATAGTACATAATAACAAAACTTATTAAGTTTTAACTTAAAACTTTACTCTGTGATTACGGAACTGCTACAATAATAGATTATAAATAATATTGAAATTTTCCATAATACCTTTTAGATAAACATAACCAAAACTTAAATTATAAAAAGTTTTTAGTATAATTTAAAAATAATTTTTTTTAGTATATCAAACTTATTAAGTTTTATTTTATTCAAGCATTTCAACAAAACTTTTTAAAGCAAAAATAAGTTTTAAACTGAGTATTTTGACTTGCATTCTATATTTGACCTAAAACATGGGCCCCCAAAGCAAAATATACAGCCCAAAGGGTGTTTTCCAGCTATAGAAATACTTTTTAAAATACAATAAAAGAAAATATTTGCTTTAAAAAGATAAAATAAGGCTTTATAAATAAAATTAACTACTTACTTACGCTTTATTATTGTTTTCTTAACCATTAAAAAAATAGAATTTCTAAGGTGATTTAAACATTTAAATAACTGCGGCCATCGAGCAACTTTATAAAAAATGGCCTTATAAAATTGGCCAACGTCTCACAAAGGCTGCCGAGCCCAGACCCAAAGTTTTTTTCATTGGACCTTTGCAAAAATTAAAGCATTTTTCAAATAAAAATTAAAATCTCATTTACTTCTTACTTATTTACGCAACAAAACGTAACAAACTGTATGAGCGAAGACAAGCAGACGAAGTTGAGCTCGTCGTTGTTGGGCTTGTCGGCGACGATGGCGAAGCTGGAGTGCAAGTAGGCGCACCTGTCTTCCTTCAGCAGCCACCTGTACGACTGGATCTGAGACTGGGTCTTCTGCAGGGCTGTCGTTTGAACATGAATGTTAAAAACAATTGAAAGTTTAACATGTATATTTTGCTGGTTTTTATAGCTTGCCAAATTCTCTGATACGGATTGTAACAAACAGGTTGCTTCATTTTAATCAAATCTCTAAAGCTTAATCACACATTACAGTTTGAAACCACTATAAATGTAATATTTTATTGACTTAAACGAACGCTTACTGAAATTATGTACAGCCAATTTATTGTTTATCCAATGATGGATAGCTAACAAAAAACACTAGCAAAAGTTAAAACTTCACCAGCATAGGAGTTGTAATATCAATAATTTACACAACTTATAACAAATTATCAGGTGAAATTAATGCATTTAGTCACCATGCTTTTACTTAATTAATATTAATTCTCTACTCGACGTTTGAAATAAATTAAAACCCAAAAAAAGTAACAGTTTATATAAGTTCTATTATATTATTTAAAAAATAATTTTCAATCATCATCTGTAGTAATAAAAGCATAAATGTAGGAAACTGTTAAAAACTTCAGGAGGACGTTTTATTTACTTTGAAGTGTGGTGATAAACTCTTAAAAGTTTAGATGAAGTTTTTATAAAGACGATGAAAGATTTTATTGACCATAAAATAATAAAAAATTTCATCACGTATTTCTTTTAATAAATTCTGATTCTTATAAATTAAAAAATAATAAGAAAAAAACTTTTTTTGGTCTTAAAACCTTAAAAAGTTATTATTTGTATAAACAACTTTTTCAAACTAAGTTTTGCTTATGAATTAAAAAAATTTATACTAATATTAGTATTCAGTTTCCATAACTAAAGACAATAATACTTACTTTACCTAAAAATAGTTTAAATATAAAAAAGTTAAAAGTAATACAGAAAAAACATACTAAATCAAACGATAAATACAACTTACTCATATAACACAATTAGTGTTATTTCTAAATTAATGAGAAAATCCTAAGTGTAATTACTATTCAGAAAAAAAACTTAAATACGCTCTTACTCACTTTCACTATGACACTTCCGCAAGAGAAAAACGTCGTTAGGATGAACAAAATTATAAAGAGTCTTCCCAACTACTTCTTCTAAATTGTACCCTAGCAAGTATGTCAGTCTGTAAAATAATGTCAAACGTAAAACTACAAGCAAATTATCTTTAAAGCTGTAAAACATTTAAACATTTTGCAGAACATTTTTATTTAAAACATTATAACTTTTACATTTCGAAAATTATTAAAAAATAAAGACATTTTTAAATCTTTTAAAAAGCATCTTTTTTTTTGTTATAGTTTTTTTTAGGAAATTGAAGCAGCAGAAATTACTACGCTTTCAAGTGACCCTACTCAAACTTTTAAACTCTTTTTGACATGTGCGCTACTCGAAACGGAGCAGATATCGGATTTTTAAATGATAGTAATGTAATTTGAGCGGGCAACAACGCGTACGTGCAATGTGAGGTCAGTCTGAATTGCGGCTTGTCGCAAGAAAATCCGGTTATTGTGTTTGTACAAGTCAAGGTCGCAACTAATCTTGCTGAAGTTTTTGTCTTGCAACTTTTCTTACATGAAAATCTAGATGCACGCTTTGATAAGAATCAGTTGATTTGAAAGATGCTTGCTTGTGAGTATTTAAGTAATTTATTCTTATGTTTTTAAGTTTATGTTTAAAAAAAATATCAAACATCTAGTGCAGCGATTCTTAAAATACTTATTTACGATGCAAAATTGATCATAAACAACATTTTAATTTCATTCAACATACTCTTTATATGGCTTAACTTCTATTTAATTTTATAATTAACTTTTTTTTTTAAAGTAAGAAAATTACTGCGAACAAAAACCAACTGTTCTTCGCAGTAAGTGACGCGGAACGAGTGGTCCACCCTGACGACGAAGCTCTTGTCGTCCAAGCACTCCGACGGGAAGCCGTTGCTGTGGGCGACGAGGTGGTGGGAGGGAGCAGGGGCGGGCTGAGGCGCTTGTGACGTCATGACGTGGGGAGGGAGGGGGCGAGCGTGGGCGAAGAAGAGGTGCTGGGAGGTTTCGTTGTCGTCCGCTTCCTCCACCGGCCCCTGAAGTTCGGAGTGGAGCTTTTTGAAGGACTGGACCACTCTCCTCCCGCATATGAGGATGACCTTGTGAAGAAATTATATTGTTATGACAAATAAGAAATAAAAGTTTTTGAAAACAATTTACTGTTATATGTTTTTAACTTTGTAAGCAGAATTATGCAAGCAATTTTCTTAAAGACTATTCTGTTAACAAAAACACGTTTTGTTATTAATTACATTATCATCAGTTGTATTATTTATATTTCACTTCTAATTTCTTTAATTTAGTTAATTAGCTATCAAAACCTTTTTTCAAACTCTTAATGTAAGGATTTTAAAATTTGTTTTATAAGATTTTAATATTTAAACCTACAATTTAAAATAAGTATTTTATGTTTTCATAATTTTTCAAAAATAATTACAGAAGGACAATAAAAAGAATAAATATTTGTTGTTAAAACAATAAGTAAGAATGAGTTACTATATAATACAAAAATGCAAAATTATATACATGACGTTTAAAAGTTTATTGAAGCTTTTTTTTTTGCGACTTTAAAACACCCTCACAATAACTAAAACTTTATTTATACTTTTTCTTAAACTCAGTTCTAATAACTTTAAAGACTTTATTTTTTTTACTATTTTTTTACTCCTTTTTCAATAAAAAGATAAAAAGTTTAGCCTGAATCAAAATGCTAAAACATAAATACATCTGAAAACTACTAGTTTTACTAACAAAAAAATTAATTCAATTAAGTTAAATTTTTCTAAACAAGTCACAATTCAAAACAGTAAAATTGAAAAGTATAAAGTTCAATACAAATATGTTCATTATTCGAGCAAAACATGTATAAGAACTAAAAGTTTAAAAGATACATCGTACTTCCCTTTTAAAGGTAAGAAATTAGTTTTTAAGGCAGCCAACTATATTGTATGCTTTCATTGATGCATTTAAATAAAGTTGAAAAATAATCTTAACTGCAGTGTGTAGATTACAACAAATAATTTTATGCCTTATTATTACACCTTATGCAACAACTAAAAGCTAAATGCAGTTTTGTAAGATAACGTAAAGGACAATAAAAAGTTTCTGATATTTTATTGCCCCGGTAGCAACAATTATTTTAGCTAACAGTTTAGAAATAATAAAAAAATTCAAAAACTAAGTTAATAAAAATAACTTGGCTTTTTAATTAGATTTTTATAAAACTAATTTCCACACTTCTTTTTAAAATTGCATGAATTATAATTAAGCGCAATCAATTTTAAACTAAAGATAATAGAAAATAAAACTGTTTTGAAACAATTTGTTGATTGGTGTTAACAATATTCTGCCCAAATCTGCAGCCAATCATGTATTTTTGCGACAAAAGGTTAAAAAGTTTACTTCTTCATATAAAACAACCTCAACAACACAAATAGTATAAAAATGCAGGCAGAAATAATGGAATATGAATTTATTTATTTATTTGCTTCATAAACAATTGTTTGCATCTAATAGAAATTTAACAAATAAATACTAATTACATAAATGTCACTTATCTAGTTGTTATCGATTTTTAGTAAAAAATGAAGCAAACAGATAATAAACAATTATTGCTTAGTGATTATATATTTTTGTAAATTTCTATTAACAAATTTATTAAAAGGTTTAATGACAATAATATTTAGTTTTTTTTTTCTTATTCAAATAGAACTTTCTGTGGAACCTTAGTTTATTTTTGTAGGCTAAGAAAAACTTTAATGCTTTTAGCATACTTTGATACTTATTTTGTCTTTTATAAATTTAGTTACACATTAAAAGTACTAAAACATTTTTATAGTTAAAAATTTGTTAGGAACATTTTCAATGTATAATTAAATATATATTCTATAATTTATTTTTCTACAAATCTGAATAGTTAATTCAAAAATGTTTAGAGACATGGAAAACATTTAGTATTAAATTAATTTTTTTAATAATTTTACTTCCTAAAATGTTTGTGTTGGTAACAATTATGTAATCAATTTATCTTGGGAGTTATTTGAGCTTTTAGGGGGTAATAACTAGAAAGGGTACAAAAATTGAATAAATAATTAACTAGTTAAGGGGCGGTATCTAATAAAAGGGGCGATTATTGAAACGAAAATGGGAAACCCTGATTTATAGCACTCTATGATAAATAAGCTTTATTTTAGCACTTTTATAACTCTACTTTAAACATTTTCTTTCTTTTTAAAATTGGAAATCGATATTGAAAACTAAAACAACTGCTTTATAAATCGAAAGCTATTTTTTATGAGCTAACTTAATACAAGAAGATAAGTAGAATATCTAATATAGAAAAAGATTTAAACAAGTAGTTTATATAAAACATACGTTCACATGAATGTTTGTAGAATTTTAATAAAATTCATAATGCTTTTGTGTAGCTTGTTGCTGTCAGTTTTTATTGTTAAACCAGATTTATTAAATTTAAAAATAAACGTTTTGCTTTGACTATTAACTTATGGTATTGAATTATTTTCTAACCAAAAACAAAAATTTGCATAAACAATAAGCTTACACTAAAAAATTTAGCAAAAGTAACTAATAAAAGCAGTTGCATTTTCATACATACTCTTAATGTAGCAAAACTTTACTAGCATTTGACTTGTATTTTTATTCTACCAAACAGCAAAAACAATTTACAGAGCAATATAAATTTGTTTGCATTATACTTAAAGGCTAATCAAAGAAATTTACTTTGTTTTTAAGCCAACGCAATAGCATTATAAACTTTACACGCTTTTTAAAAAGCAACTTAAACCTTCATAAAACGAATAAAGAACGTATAAATCTATCTAAACTTTTAATAGACGGAAAAATGCGGTTTCGCGACAACAAAGAGAAGTTCCAATGAGGCAGGAAGGTTGCATCAGGTTCTGTCAAACGGCAATCGGTTTGTTAGTAATGGCACGCAGAAATGTTCGAGCTACTTTTGTATGGCCGTCACGTAATTGAGTGCAGGAAGCAAACAAATGAGAAAAAAAAAATTCAACGCACCTTTTCCATATATATATATATATAAAATAAGGCTGTTATTTAAACTTAAACACCTTCTACTGAGCCACACTTGAAGGGCTTTTAAATAACTTTCGCTTCTACGCTTTTTATTTTAAATTTAGCTGGCTGAAGATTAATGCGTCTAGTCTTATAAAACACGCGTACCAGTATTTTTGAAATATTATTTTTCTAGTAAATTATATATATATATTCAAAATATATTACATTATATATTTTCCATGTTTAAAGTTTATTTATGCTCAATTGTATACATGTCAAAAACGTTATTAAAAACTATACAAGTTTTGAAATTAGTTCAATTATTTTTTGAAGTTTTATAGTTTAGGCTCACTTATTTGTTTGTATAGCTGTCAAGTTTTTACATCAACATATCTCAATCTAATTCTAAAACTTCTAAAATTACATCATATAATTCAAGCCATTTTTAACTTAAAATTAACTTGTTTCGTACCTGTTGTTCTGCTATTCAGGTTTGCCACAGATCGAGCCGAAAAAAAAATTCCTGAATTTTCTAGCCTTTTTGATCAATTTCTCAATAAAAACCAATTCAAAAATACATAAACAAAGACTTGAAATTATGTTAAGTTTACAATTTTAATTTTATACAGGTTGATATAAAAGTTCTTTTGCTGTTTTTAATCATATAAATTCCATTGCACCATTTCAACCATCTGTGTACTATCGATATATATGCAATAAACAGCTCTATAAGCAAAACACTTGTATCGCTACCACAAAGTAAATACAAACGCGAGATCATAGAAGATTTTAATTTATTTAAAAATCCAATTAGACCTTGAAAAAAAAAGATTGCAAAAGCAATTTTTTGTTGAAAATGACATTAGCAAAATGCAGTTTATAGTGATGATAAACTTTCTTATTAAGAGCATATTTATACAAATTTTCCAAAAAACCCCATTTTTTTCCTGACTTTATGGCAACCCTAGCTATTTGATGAAATTAACCAATTATCGATACTATAATTTTAATTAAACGTGTAACTAAGCAGAGATAAGTAATAAATTCATATATAAAACACTTTTAATGTTTTGTCTAGAATTAATTTTTATAATGCTTTTTTACCACTATATGAAATTTATTGTAGGAATGTTAACTTTCATACAAAGCTTTAGAACTTAGTATTTCAGATAAATGCTATCATATATTAAAAACATTCAAAACATCTAGAGCAATAACACTTAATGAATAAAGTAAAAACTTTAGTTGTCAAAAAAACTAAGTTTAGTCTGAAGCTTATAAAAATCTTACTTTAAATGCCTGCCAAGGTCAAAATTATCTTTTACAACTTAAAAGGTGCTCTCACATTAAAGTAAACATTTTGACGATAAATTAGAAACGTGATGAAATGTAGTAAACAATGATCTTTAAGCTCAAAATTGTCATACTCGAAGAAAGATATGATTATAAAAAAAATAAACAAGAAACTATTGTGCACCTACAAGTTATACGAAATTTTCCATTTATATCAATTTATATCAAAACATCAAGCAAAAATAACCGAGAACGAAATTTTACTACTGCATTCAAAAATTTTATAATGCAATAGTAAATATCACATACTATTTCATAAACTTACTGTAGTGTTTTAAAAACTAATAACAAATATTTGTAAAAACTTTCGAATAAAAAAAAAATACAACTCATAGATTTATAAACCTAAATAATATTTGTTAACTGATAATTAATTTAACTAGAACTTAAATATTATTCTACAGTCTTGATTTTTTTTGAGGTGTGAAACATAGTCTATGAAAAGGTAAACGCTACATAATTCTTTTTTATATGTTATAGGATGGTAACATGTTTACAATGTTTTTAAAGTCTATGTACTTAAATACTTGAATATTTTTCAAAATATAGTTCGATAACTTTAAAATCTTACGTTTAAATATTTTCTTTAAATAATTAAAATCTTTAAACAGTAAAAAAATGCATAACATTTAGCAAAATAATACTAGCCAACAACAAACTACTAAAATTAAACAGATACGGTAAAAGAATAAATAGAGCTTTTATGCGTCTAGTTTTAATATAAAAACACATTTGAAATAGGCGTAAACAGCTACAAGCCTTCATTACTTAATTACTACAAAAATTTAAATTAATAAAAAGTATACTTTGACTTAAATAATAATCTTTTGTAATAGTATCAAAGAAGTTACGATAATATACTTTTAAAGTATATAACTAAAAAATTACAAAAAAAAAAACCTGATAACCCTGGCACTTAGCGACACCGCCTCTTTTGTTGAGTGGGCACTTCATGCGAAGTGTGCAGTGAATGGAGGAATCACCTGTTTGTTTACATTTAAATGAAATCATTTAAACAAAAAACTCGTAAACATTGAAAACATTTTCTCAAACAAAAAGAAACTAGAAAGGAATTTATTTGAAAACGTTGTGTATAAGCTTTGACCTTTGTAAGCACAAAACAGGTATTTTCTTATAAAACTTTAAATTTCGTGTGTACAATCCTGAAAGTGAAGTGTTTTCAAAAAACAAACCGCAATTAAACTTTATGCACCGAAAGCTGGATCAAAATTGAACTAAAGTAAACTTTGTATTTAAATTTAGCGTCACAAAACAATTGGAGAAATTATATTAAGGAATTAACTTTAACCTACATCTCAGCTTACTTTCTTCCCATGTCACCAAAACACAACTCAAAAAGCTAATTAAAAATTCAATAGCCGCCCAATAGCATTTTACTTTAAACTCTTTATTTTTGTGAATATTTAATACTGAAAAACATACTTTTTGTCTTTTCCATAAAGTTCATGTTGAATTGGCCGATGTCATCTTCATGAATAAAACTTCTGACTTGGTAGCCCATTAAATCATGCTGTTTAAAATGTATATTTTCGGTTTAGTTTGATTATAAATTTTGAAAAGTACCAGCAGTACTTTTTATACATGACAACTACTAAATTTTACAAAATATATCATAACATATAAACAAAATATGTCAATAATGAGGATGTTGAATAAAAATCAATTATATATTAATTTTTAGATTATTTTTAACAAGTTTTGATAGTAAAAAACTCAAGTGGTATTAAAAATATTGCACAAACAAAAATATTATGTATTTTGACTTTTTTTAGGATATAATTTAAAGTGTAATTTTAAAACTTCAAAGCTTTGAAAATTTGGGAGATTTAGAATATATACTGTTTTATAGAATATATTCATCACTTAACTTAATTGTTTTTTATTTTACATCACTTTTTTAAAAGATTATAGTTAAAAGAGCCAATTTTTTACATAATTTTTAAACATTACCAATTAAATTTTATAACCTCGTTCAAAATTAATGAACCATTTATTATATCAATTATGCAACTTATGCATCTGAAATAAGTTTAAAGTTCTAATAAAACAACATATTTTATTTGGTAAAGGGTATACTACACTTGTAAATTGTAAAAAAATGAATAAACTTTTGATTAAGTTCAAAAAATATTAATATTGACAATAGTTTTGACTATGTTAAATATTCAATATATCACTAATAATACAAATTAAATGTCAGTAAATATTTGTTCAAGGTTTTTTTTTTCTTTAAAAATAAGCTTTATATATTACATAAATTTTAATATTTATAATATAATACTATTTATGTTTATAAAAACTTAAAATCGGTTTTAAAATATCTTAATTAATTAATTAACCAAAAAACTTGTTTTTTTGTTTTAATAAGGTGTATTCAATCAGCAATAATTGCACAAGAAGTACTATAAAAAAATTAAAGTTTATTAAAAATTCTATTAATGAAAACTTTTCTGCATATCTAACTAATCACAGACTAATTTATACTTAAAACCTCTAACTATTTGATTTCAATTATACCTTATGTTGTAAAACAATAAGAATAAATAAAATATAATTAAATATTTTTTGAGTTTTACCCTTCTAGTTCTAGTGACTTGATCACATAATAAAATAAAGTCACACTTAAAGGTACTTAAGTAGTCTTAGTTCAAACTTTAAGCAAATGAATGTTTGTCAAAAACATAACTTTCAAGTTTAAAAGTCACACTATAATTATTTTAAATATGATAACAGTAACAAACTAAAACACAATAATTATTTCTTAAATTAACTTCAGTGCTTAATTTTATTATAATGTAAATCATATTTTAACTATATATATTATTTACTTAGTACATGTCCTACATTAAGTGTTTTTAATGGTCACAAAAACATACTAAATATGCTGACAAAATATCATTTGTATAAACTTTACTACATACTGTGGCCATGAGACTAGGTAAAAGCCACTCAAAAACAAACAGAATACAATGCAGTTAACAAACAAATAATATTTACATTGACTTAGTCCAAATATTCTAAAGTATATGAATTTTGAAAAAGATTTACCAACTTTACTTTTGTTTGTAAAATGTTAATATACCATCATTTTTATTTCTGCTTCACAGTAAATAAAAACTGATAAACTACATTGAATAACTAAGCTGAAAATTGCCAACTGTAAAATGATTTTGCAACTGGGTACACTTTTACAAGTACTAGTGATTTAACTAACAGCTGGTATTCCAAGAAGTTGACCAACGTCATCAGATACATAAATCAACATTCCGCTTTTGTCTACAATAAACAGAAACCCTTCAATACTCTGTGAAGTATACAGCAATTTAAAACATATCCATTTTTTACAAATATAAACTAAATTTTCAGAACTATATAACACATTTGAAAACTTTTAAAAGTAATAACTTAAATTGTTTTTATATACTAAATTTATTTTCAGGCTTATATAAAAATAGCTTAACCATAATTAGTAGCTATGCGTAAAAAATAAATATTGTAATTCAAAAAAATATATATAACTTCTACTGCATTTATATTATCTAAATACAGAACTTTGTGAAAAAAAAAAAACTAAACTATTAAAAATAATAAAAATTACTTAACATTTCCAGCCATAAACTTTTTTTTTTCTCAAAGATCTAAATTTTTAAGTCTGTTTTTTATGATTAAACAAGACTTTCTGTTTATTATTGAAACTTAAATCCAATTTTTTAGGTGCAATTTTTAACCATAAACTGGATGTTTATAACATATAAATTTTAAGTTACAGAACTACTAGAAGTACTGTAAGGGGTAGAAAGATTTACCACTTAGTAGATTAGATTTATTTGTTTTACATTTTAATAATTAAATTATTTATTAACTCGAAAAAAAACTTGATAATAATAAAACATAAAAGCTTCAAACTGCAAAACTTTTTTTATAATTTAAACACATTTTAAATTGAAACTAAATATTTTAATTAATGACAAGTTTAACTAAAATCTTAAGATCTAAGCTTATAACTAAAACTTAATTTATTAAACAAACAAATTAAGGTGAAGTTTTCTAATACAAAAAATCAACCTCAACCATCAAGTTACCACACAGATCATCTGGTTTTCTGAATTTTAAATTTGTTTTAACGTCTGTGTGCATCTTTGTTCTACTCACATCTATTTTTCCTGATATATGTTTGACACATTAAAACTATTTGTACAATTTTAAAGTTCTAAATATTTAAACTTTAGTTTTATTCATTGTATCAAATAATACAATTCACTACAAAAAATAATAAATTTATTTCTAAAAGTGGTTTCAAAAGCATCTTTTAAAGTTGAAATGATAGTGTAAATTGCTCACCGCTATCAATGGTTGATAGGAGCTTGTTTAAATACATAGAACTAACCATAATCTCCTTGAATTGTGGATAAGTAGAAATCTTTGTGAGCTCCACTGAACACAAATTTACCTAGAAAAGAATTGTGCAAATGTAAATCAGTCATGATAAGTCTAATGACAGATGCTTTGTCCAGTTGTGTTGAAGTTTGCTCAGGTATTGGGATCAGCTTAGCAAGCTCATAAAACTCCTGGTTCTCTTTACTTCTTCTAGATCGTGCAGCATCTCTGGACTTTTCTTTTTTAAGACACATTTTGTGAAAAAAATTGATTCTTTACTCCACCGATCTAGATAGTAGTCAGTTTAACAGAATTATGTCTATAACAGATTGAACTTATATTAAACTA
The DNA here is from genome assembly GCF_965202585.1 of Thalia democratica. Taxonomy (NCBI): domain Eukaryota; kingdom Metazoa; phylum Chordata; class Thaliacea; order Salpida; family Salpidae; genus Thalia; species Thalia democratica. The sequence continues at coordinate 24,754,950 of NC_139166.1, forward strand.
CAAAACGTGTTTTTCGGTAAATACTGTATATAGTTGAATTTTCTGTGCTGGCGGTTTACAGAGTATTTTTTGAATAGTTTAGTATTTTTACTGTGGATAACATTTTAATAAAAAATACTAATAATATAAAAACTTAAATTTTTTTAAGCATGCCTTACTTATTTAGTATAAAATAATAAAATCCTAACTTACATCATGTGTTATAAACAAGGCTTAAAAATTGTATACAAAGCAGATTTAAAGCATAATTTAAAACTGTAAAATAACTCTAATATAAAAAATTTACAATATCCTCTTAAAATGTTTAGCTTCATTAAAGCAAAATCTGTTTTAAAACAACTTTAATTCTTTTTATTTAAGATTAATGAAAATAATGTTGCTTTAAATGTATAAATAGTTTAAAACTCTAGCTTTTTTAGTGATTTTTGTTCAAAATTTATAATTTCTATTCTAAAATTTCAAAGTTTCTCAAATTCCAGGTTTTTTTAGGGTTCCAAGTTTTTTGCCAACCCTAATATGTGCTGTGAATGTTTTATTGTTAAAAGTGACTATTTTCAAACTGAAAGCACTTTTAAGAAACTTCTACCTAAAACTGTTAACAGGATTAAAAACTATTAATATTGGTGATGACTTTTAAAGTTTAAAACAATATTTTAATTGTTTAATAAACTTAAAACAGATCTGCTATTTGAAAAATAATATTATACATAAAAGGAATATTTGACACCAAAGTAGCTATTATTACATATCTAAAAACATTTAAAACAGTTTTAACAATATTTTAACAAGAAAACTTAATGAAGGGTTTTGCAAAGTGAGTAATATTACTATTTAGAGGTGTTAATCAGTAAAATGCCCAAAAAGTAAATGGCTAATTAAGTAGTAAAGGCAAAACAAGTAAAATCCAGAAAAAATCCTGTTTTGTATGATTGTTTTTATTTTATCCAGGGAAGTGGGAACCCTGCAAAAAGAATCAACACTAAGAATTAATACAACTTTGAAGTACAACAAATTATATTCAGAAGCAATATGCTCTACACTTCACAGAACAACCATCAACAACAGTACAATGAAAGCTGGTTATATCCTTATTAGGACACATCAGGCAGACATAGTCACAATAAAGCGCAGTTTAGGTTTGACAAAGTGGGCTTAAGTACATTTGTACTAAAGAATTCTTTTGTGGGCACATCAGGAGACTAAGAATACTGCTGGGTATACTCAAAAAATTGACGCAGGGAAGAAGGAACCATACAAAAAGCATCATCAAAAGTTTGTACAAACATCTCAGGTTATCTGAAAATACCCAAAATATTGCTAACAGTTAAGTGATAAAATAATTTTGAACAACAAACTCACATTAAAACTGACAATGTCCTAGTTATTGAGATGTGTACAATTTAATTATGGCAATTTTTTGACTGTATCAATAAACAGATTCATTAGTACTGATTAGGTTGCATCTGTTGCCCCTCGAAAATTAAATTTTTAGAATTTCGCTTAGTCCATTTTTTTTATGGGAAATCACATAAATAGACAGCACAAAAAAAATAGTTTCCTAGCTTTTACCACCACCACGCTATTTATATTCTTATGAAAACAACCTCTATGTAAATTGTATGGGACCTTAAAACTTTGACCTTCGAGTTTTTGACAGAATTCTTTTTACATTTAGCAATCATTCTTTCTAAGCGCTTTTAGACCATTTGAAGAAAGTTTCATTGAGGTATTTCTAGATTTTCTGTACTTTTTTAATTATTTTTCATTATTTTTTAGTTTTTTTCAGAAGAAACCAAGAAATTCCTTCAAAAAACTTTCTTCAAATTTTATGTAAACGCGTAGAATATGTTTTAATGAAACTCAAACGTTGAAATTTTAAGGTCCCATATAATTTACATAGGGGTAGTTTTCAGAAAAATGTAAATAGTGTCACGGTGGTAAAAGCTAGGAAGCTTTTTTTTTTTGTTTTGTTTTTTTTTAGTTATTTGCCACGCACAAAATGTTAGACTAAGCCTTTAAGGTCGGGGCAACAGATGCACCCTAGTACTTAGGTACTTAAGTACTGTCTTGATCAGACTTAAATACAGGGTTACCACTCGTTTTTTCAAAAAAAAATCAGATTTTTAAATATACACATTTTTGGGTCTATTTTTAGTTTCATGTTAAGTTTAAGGTAAATAACTGTGTTAAATAGTATAAAAACATTGAAAACATACTGTAAAGCTACTTTTAAAATATTTTTGATGATGAGAAAAATGTTTTATTTATATGTAGGTTTTTTTTTCAAATCAAAATTTTACAACTAACATGTGAAAATTGTTATAATTCCAGGTTTTTCCAGGTTTCTAGGTAAAGTGGCAACCCTGTAAATATTTCTTAATTGTAACAACAACTGCCAGATGAGTGCTAATGAGGACAAAAACAGATTGCAAAGTGTTACATGAGTTGTTGCTGATGTTTGTACTATGAAGTCTAGTGCTTATAGTATGATGGCAAAAACATTTGAACTTTGCTAATAACCAAAATATTGAAAATTGTAATTTTTTTAAATTTGTTTTTTTCATTCCCAGATAAATTTAACTATATTTATACTTTATACATTATTAATTTCTATTTGTGCAAAAATTCATTTTAAATTTGCTACATTGAAATGAAGTTAAATACAAAATGTTGAACGAGTGGTAGGGAGAGGAACCTTAGAAAGATTAAATTTTTATGAGTTATTAGTACACAACAGAGATTCAGGATTGCAGTGCTAGGCCCAAATAGATGTATGTTACTGTTTTTATTGAAACTGCCAACTTTTTGAACAAACTGGTCATTACTTTAAAGACTGCATGGGTTTAAAAGCAGTAATTTACAATCGGGTGTTGTAAACTTAATAAAACTATTGATTCTAAAACAGAAAGCTTATCATCACCATACATTTATTTTAAGAGACCAGTTAGAATGCAGATCTAAACAAGAACATTACTTTTGAAAAATACAACATATGCAGTGTTGAAAATTAATTTAGGACTTCTTATAAAAACTTTCATTATTTTAATTTAGGTTGGGTCTATTAAGTAACTATTGTGTCACAACAATATTTTTTAAACATTTTTTATGGTAAAAAAAAATCAGTCAATCTAGCATCTACCCTTTGAGGGATAAACAATATTGCGCAAAAGCTAGTGTTTTACATCATGTGTGATTTTAACTGTGTCATTAGTATTTAAACTTTTACTATAAAAAACTCAACAAAAATTATTGATTTAACAAATAAGAAAACTCTTAATGTTACATCATTTGGAGAACACTTACAAGACTAAAATCTCAACAACAAAAACCAAAAATGTGGAAAAAATATGTAGATTAAATCCCCAAGCAAGTGTTATGAATAAATGATAAGTAGATCATGTAATTTTTTTTTAAGATAGAAAGTTACTAAACCATTAGTAAACCATTACCATTACTACCATTATTACCATTAGTAAACTCAATGGCAACTTGTGTTTATACAAGTTTGTGGCTAAATATATAAATGCAAATATCAATCTTATTCATGAATATTAGTATCCAATTACTCACAAACACAGCTTCAGTAAATTTGTTTTTAACATATGGTTGCATGTTACAATGTTACTCAGATTTATTTTAAGTAAAACTAAAACTTATTTTTTGAAAATATATCATACTAAAACTATCAGATATTTTAGTTAAGACAGTGTAGTGACAGAGCGTTTATTTTTTGTCTTCAAAATTGTACGACAAAAAATAAACGCATTAAATATTTGGTCGTAAGATCTGTCTGGTGCATGAAGGACCTTTGGTTATCGAGTCGCACAACACGAGTACCTTTTACTATCTTTTACAAGACATAATACATAATAATTGTATTGAATTGCTCTCCCTCAATTAATTACAGAAGTCTACTTTCAATATTTTACCAAATAAAAACGTGTTAAACTTTTTTTGCGATATATTTTTTATTTTTTAGTGATGCACGACTTGGAAGAGGCACGGGGGCTGAGATTGGAGTTGAAGTAAAGTGCAGTAGAATAAAGCCTGAAAGTAAACTTAAAGGTCAGTCTGAGCTGAAAACAAGCTGAGTCAGAAAACTTTTTTAAAACTTTGTTTTGATTATTTCTATTTAAAGTTTATACACCCTTATTCCTAAATTAGATAGTTCAACAAAAGCAATTTGTACAATACAGAAATTGTCATAAGGGTATTTTAAAGTTACGATTTTTTAGTTCATGTTTTTACAAAGAACTTTTATCGCTAAACTTCAGGAATTTAGTGGTCTGTACTAATTACTTTAGAATTTGGTTATAACTAGATACTACGAAGCGTGAACAAAAATCAAAATACATCCAATCGAGTGCACTTTATCTTTTGAATAAGTAATTGTAGAAAACTTATAATTTATAGGTAATCTGGGCCAGCACAAGGCACGCAAACCACTGTACATAAAGTAAAAATCAAAAATTTAATACTAGTATTTATTTAACGACAAAAAAGCGCTAAATAAAGTTGGTCCTAAGACTTCGTGAACGAAAAAACCTTTCAGTAATCGATTAGTACACCAATTGCTACAATTAAACGTCTTATCTAGGACAGGGCACACAACACATTATACTTGTCCTGGACAAGACTTTAAACTGTATCCTGATGTATGACTCGATAACCGAAAGGTTTTTTCGTGCACCAGGTCCTTGGACCAAACCTTTTGAGCGTTTTTTGTCGTTTAATAAACAATATACAGTAAACAACAAGCAAAAATGTCATGTTGCATTGTTTTTGGTGCCTGCTGTTTAGAAGCAATGTCATAACAAGTAAAGTTTTTTAAATTCAGCGTGTCTGACTTTGATTGTTATGTATTTAATTTCATTTTAGTTGCTACATAAGTACTAAACTTTAAGAAGGTTATATTTTTTTATAAACTTATTTTTATACCAGATATACTTTTCCTATCTTTACTTTAAAAAACTTAAATTTACTTTCTACTTTAGTTTGTAGTTAACTAAATGTTTACATTTAAACTTTGAAAATCTTATTCGTAATTAAACTGGATTTAAAAAATTAGCTTACGATAAACTAAAGACCATCAATGTAAATAAAAAAAAGCAAATGTTTTTCTTTTATGGATACAAATTAATTTAAAATTACCTTAAATTTTTCCTTCCAGCACAGTATATTTTTCTTTATTGGATTTCTTTTTCTTTTTCATAATTAATAATTTTGGAAGTTGTACTTCTAAAATTATAAAAGAAATCTGCAATACTTTTGCTTAAAAATCTTCAACTAGTTTCAATAAGTCATTTTCAAGTAGATATTATAACTATGAATAGAGCATTTTTAGTTTAGTATAAAGTCTTTTATGAAAAACTGATTATATAAAAAGAACATAAATTTCTCCCTAATTGTTATTAAAAAAGTCAATAAGTATCTATGTAAACGTGAATTTAAATAAATGTGTAGTGTATTTTTTTATTAACCATGTAAAGTATATTTTACTTTAAACAAAATAACATATGTTTTTTATATAAGGTTTAAGTAAAATACTCAATTAAATCAGGTACAACTTTACTGATGTTTTTATAATAATTATTATTTATAAATGAATTATGAGAAGTTCTAGAACAAATAAACTACTGCACTAAATTCGTCAAAACAAGACGAAGGATAACATAAGCGTAAAAGCCTTGACAATTGCAACCATTAGCAATAATTGATATACAACAACTTAGACTATTAAATTTTTGCTCATTATTGTTTTCTAAAACGATCTGTAAAAAACTTTGTGGTCGTTCGTTACTAACTTAAAATAATAACCAAAAACTTTGTTAGAAAGCTATTCAAAAATGACAAGAATTTCTACTTCTAACTCGAAACAAACAATCAAATCCATTTAAAATTGTTTTAAATATATTAAACTAAAAAATTGATGACTGTTTAAAATTAAACATTAGTTAAAAAATATGTTTATTCTTTACTTAAAAATTAACAGCTCTTTTACTAAGTTTCTATTGAAACGAAAATAAAAAAAAAGTTAAACTCTATTTTGTATGTTTAAAGCAAGGGTTAAAAGTAGCAGGCCAATTTTTCTAAAATAGGTTGCTTGCGGACCGCAGTCATTTATTTTATTTTACTAATCATTAAAAAAATAATATTTTGAATCAAAATTTTGATAAATATGCATCTGTAGTTGATATTACACATTTCACAAGCTAATTTCATTGGTTGAATGTCGAAAAAGTCAACAAGTATATCACAAAAGTACATCACGGGTCTCAAACTTATCCTTTGCTGACCGTAATCAGCTCGCGGGCCGCAATTTTCCGACTCCTGATCTAAAGCAAAATATAAAAACTAAAATGTGATGAAAATTCTTTATATAATATTATAGCTGACGGAAAACAATTTTTTTATACCTTACTAGCCTACCAAAGTTTAGCTAGCAAAAAAATCAGTGTAAATACTAAAACTAAACACTTTTTAATTTTAATGATAATTTTCATCAAGAAAGAAAAACACAAATTATAAAAAGCTCACAAAAAAGCTGTAGTTTTACATTTAGAGCATCTAGTAACTTATTAAAGCTAATTACATCTTTTCTTTTGCATTTATCAACGCTGCCGATAAAAGTTTTCAAGGTTAACTGGCTAAAGTGCAAACATTTTAAAATTAACTAGCTGATAATTTATGCTGAATCAAAATCCTGAAAGATGAGAGCAAAATAATGTAGAACCGATTAAGCTACTATTATGATTAAATGTCCTGCCCTTCAAAAATCCTGTTTTAAGATGTAAAAGAAGCATATAAACGACTGTGATTTAAGTATAAAAAAAAGTTTTAGACATTGTATTATAAACGGCTACGAATCAAACGATTAATAAGACTTGATAAGGTTAGTTTTGCTTATAATATGTAATCTATATATTTACTTAATTCTGAAAGAAGTTTAGAAATATATTATTTGAAAATTCAAATGAGTTTTATTTTTTTACACTTTTATTTCTGAAGTCTTTACTTTACATGCATTTAAGTACCTAAATTAAATATTATTAGATCAAAGTATTTCTTTTAATACAACTCAAGTACTTTTTGAATAAAGTACATTCATCTAGTTAATATATACTGTATCCAAGTAGTGTACGACTCGATGATAACTGTAATGTTTTTGCGCACACTACGTCTTTTAACTAAATTTTTTTAGGCGCTTGTTTTTGTTCTATAAACTAACATCTTGTTTTAAAATTTGGATGATCTACGAGTTGTAACCTATATGTTCTTAATGTTTATAATTACGTCAAAAGATAAAAACTAGGTTATGTAATACATTGTAAAGAACTCAGAATTCATTAGCTTAAAACAATGGTCTTCATGATGTACACATAGAAGTCATTTTACTTTACACCAAAATCTATTGTGGTGAAAAAATATTTTAAAACTAAATTTTGATTTTTGTTATTTTTATCAGAAAAAGCTAAATTTAACATAAAATAACATTTGTTATCGCGTTAAATGTGTATTAAAAGACTAAACTTTTTAATAGTTTATGTTGTTTTATAGTATAGTTAGCAGTGAAATTATTTTCCAGTAATTTACTGTCCAAAGCTTTTAAAAAATGTTAAGGATCACTGGTTTAGAGATCTATTTCCAAACTATAAATCCACGAACAGAGATTATGTATAATTTTGTTACATTTAAACTTGTTTATCATTATAATAAAATATAATACGTTTGTATTATATTTTAAACCTAGTTTTACCAACTCTTAGTTCAGAAAAAAGTTTTACAATTATTTTAAGTAGTGTCGCATCAATAAATTATTGTACAGACTATATTAAAACTTAAATGTACAACCAAAACTCATAATGTTTGGTGATTAATCTCGTAAATGTTATGAACTTTGTCAAATAATAATGTTTAAGCTAGAAAAAATTATATCTGTTCTTTTATAAGTAATTATTAGTTAATTATATAAAGTCTGATGCTCGTTTTATAGATAAAAACTTTGAACAGAACTGAAATAATATGTTTAGAAATAAGTTTTAAATTAATAAATTCTAACTTAAGTACTTCTGAAAAATTATAATTAAAAAACAAAGGTTCAAATTCATTGAAAGTATTTCTTTGTTATCTAAAAAGATTAAATGAACTAAAATAATAGGTAAACCTTAAACAGTAAAAATATAATAAAACAATCATAAAAATAGTTGTATTGCTAAATCTAAGCTAAACTAAAAAAACAGATTTAGAAATAATTGAATAGTTTTTTTAGCTAAGGTTTTGTATGTACTGTACACGCTTTTAAACATTTGAGTAGAATATTTCTCACTAAAATCATTCATATATGTGATTTTCTATATATTTTGTAAAAATTAAAATAATGAAAGTGAAGTCTATATATTATCCAAGGGTTTTATAGGTTTAAGTATAACAAATTAACCAAGTATAGTATTAAGTCTTAGGGTACTTCACATAATTAAAAATACTTTTGTAGTTATAGTTGTTCCTAATTTGCAAGTGTTTAGAAGAAACTTGGTAAAATTTTAAATACAAAAATCAACTCATTAGATGATTAAAATTTATTTTGTACTTGAAATTTATGCTGTAAAAAACAGAAAAAAGTCACTTAAATAAATGAAAATAATTAGTTGAAGTCATTTTTCAGCTTTGTTTTCTACCTGAAACAAAAAAACAAATTAGTAAATTTAAACATATTAGTCTAAAAAATTGAATATTGTAAACTTACTTAACAAACATAGAATCTGCAACTTTCTACGCATGGAGCACAAAAGTTCCACTTGTAGCTGAGTTTAAGAGATGGAGTGGTGACCTTAACACTGCATTTCAAGCTGCATACATAATGTTCTTGCAATTTTGGTTCCCATTCGTTCCAGAAGTCGTCGAACTTTTTCAGAACGTCAAGTACTTTTTGGTCGATCATTTGTTTGTAAGCCTTCTTTTGTTCAACCCAAACTTCTTCTTCTGGAAGATCTCCAAAAGTGCAATCATAGAATTTTTCGAATACTTGCATGTGACATTCAGCAAGCTAAAAATGATTTTTAAATAAATTTATAACTTTTTTTTATTAAAATGAGTTACATACTCTGTTCAAGTGTTTCTCAAGTTTGGCACGTTGGGCAGTTCTTCTTTCATCCAAACATTTTTTGTAGTTAACAACCTTTGTTTCTTTTGAAGCGACGCATTTGTTAAACTGTTCCTTAATTTTGCCAATGAAAGCGATTGATTTAGTTTCCCAGGCGTTGATCTTTTCAGTGACTCTATGTTCAATACACTCAACTTGAGTAAGGAGGTATTTTTCCTGAGCTTCAATCCAGACATTAGCTTGTTTTTGGAGTCTTTGACGGAAACAGTCGATTTCTTCTTGAGTTGGCTCAACTCTAAAACATTTCAAAGTAAGTTTCTTACAATAAGAAGATAATTATTTTGTGACTTACCCACAGTAGGTCATTGGAAGCATTTTTGAAACTTTTTCTTCGAGACATTTACTAGCTTGTGCTTTCCAATCAGCAACTTGTTTGTTCCATTCTGCAACCTTTGCAGCAAGTTCAGCTCTGTTTTCTTCAGCCGACTTATTGATAGCATCGATGTGTGATTGTTCATCAAATGATTGACATTTTTCAGCTACAAAAATATATGAAATTATTAGTTTCGAGTAAGTATGCATACTAAAGAGTTACAAAATTCATATACTAAAAAAAAACTAAAACAAAGCTCACCTTCAGTGCAAGTAGTTAAGCACTTGAAAGCGCAACCTTTCCAGTCGGCATTGAATGCACACATTCCAAAAAGCTTGTAGCTGCATTTTTCTGGAGTTGGGAATCTTACACTGTTAAAAATGTAAAAATTAATAACGAGTTTTCATCGTTTTTAGTACTAAAAATCATGATTTAATTTACCATGATCTTGAGTAACTCTTTCTTGAAAATCCGTAGCATCCAGTGTTAAATGAACATTTGTAGCTGCATCTGTAGCTTTCTTTCATTTGAGCGACAGCTTTGTCTACTTTACCGTTAAAATCTCCAGTAAAAACAGCCATTTGAATGATGAGAGAACACTGCAATTTTTCTACAGCAGCATCTGCGTTTCCATCAGTACCAGCTGTTTAAAAAAAAAAAATTAGTAAAGTAAGTTTAAATACTAATTAATATAATTTTATACCGTAAAGCTTCTTAAAGACTTTATCAGCCCACTCAACACGCTTAACAATAATATCTTCAAGCTTCTTTGCGTACTTTTCTTTGATTTCTACGGCTTTAGCATCAATGTCAGCATTGTACTTTGTGATTCTGCTACTTCTTGATTCAATGCAAGCTCTGAAACTGTAGATTTATTTGTTTAAAACTGTTTTTTAAGTTTAAAAGTATCTATCTTTTAGTAAAAAATTAGTAAACTTTTACCTAGCAATAAGTCTATCATGGAAGCACACAATCCTTGCAATAGCGTTGTTGACAGCAGTTTCGAAGTTTTCTTCAGCTTTTTGTCTTGAAACAAACAATTTTTCTTTGTATTCAGCAACTGCATTCTTATATTCATCACTTTCTTCATCGTAGCAGTTTTTAAGGTAAGTTTCAAAGGTAGCAAGGTATTCAGCTTGAGCGTTTTCGACATACTCGAGGAATGCATCTTTGTTGTTAAGCATTTCTGCTCTGATGTTTTCTCTGGCTTCAGCAAGTTTCAATTCATATTGAGCAACAAACTCATCCAAGTTTTCGATTTCTGTTAAAAGTGTTTTGTTAAGAATACATTTTATTATGATGATTAGTAAGGCTTAACAATAAAGGAGTGTATTTAATCTCGTTTTCATTTTAATAAAACTTAAAATATAACTGAATAGCCAAACCGGGAAAAATATTATTATATAAAAATGCTCTTTATAGTTGTAAACTAGACAAATAATTCTACAAATTATCGTTTATTTTACTTTCCTACTATTTAACAAAAAACTAAATTATAAGTTTTTTAAATCATTTGTGGAAAACACTAGAAAAATAAAGAATTAAAAGTTAAACTCAGTTTTATTTTTTGTTGCAAACTATTTTACTAAAACTAGTATTAAAAAAAGCTTAGTTATAGAATTTTACTTTATTATTTAAAAAGATTGATCAAATTATGCTATTAATTTATACCAGCATCACATGAGCCTTCTTTGCTTACAGGGAACTGAACCAAGCAATCAGCATAATACTTTGAAGAACACCAAACGTTTTTGAAAGCAACTCGGTAGCAGTAGTAGCTTTGTGGTGGGAACACTTGTAAATTATGAGCACACCAATACTCATAAGATGGAACAGCAGCTTGTGCAGCCTGTGAAATTTATAAAGTTTTATAACTGAACTTAAAGCAGAAATAAAAAATTTCTTACAAAAATGCAAGCAAGAAACACGCAGACTAATTTCATTTTTTAACTTTGTTTAGTAAAAAACAAAATTTGATTTGATTTTCTAAATTCAACAGAGTTTATATACTATGTGTAAAAACAACAACCTTGAACAAAGAAAAACAAGTTTTAATCATAATTACGTTAAAATAACAAATGATGTACTTGACTCTTTTATGATAATTCTTCATACCTGTACTATAAAAACAAAGCAGGAAATTTTGTAACAATGTACGTAAATGACACTTTATAGGACTAATGATTAATTAAAAAGTTGTTAACTCATTAATCATTGTGTTATATCAGTTAAAAAAACAAAAACACTAACACAGGAAACAAATTTGTTTTGATGAACTCACACAAGTAAATACTTTTGGTTTTAACTAACCTATCCAATTTTTTAGTTAAAAATTTAATACAAATTAATTGATATTATTTTCTATAGCTTATCAAAATAATCTTAGAATTACTTTAATAGTATTCATTTTTAAAAATTAAACAATCAAAGACGTACGACCATAAAAACATTTGTTGTCATTTTAGTTCTATTTAGGCTTCAATTATTATTTTTTAAATAAAAGTAAAGATAAGTAAATTTTAAAAGTTATTTATAAATTAACAATTCTAGAGAATTTTTATAAAATATTCCGAGATGTAAGCTTTTTTTGTTGAAGTTTTTTATTTAGAATTTATCCTTTGCTTTTTAACTAATTTCTTTGTTATATCACCTTCTTAAGAGCAGAAATATATAAACACACGTAATTACGTGCACACTAATATAAGAATAATCTTATAAATTGTATCAGTTCAACAAACATGATATCTATATATAAATGTACACAAGATCATCATAACTAAATATATTAGTATATTTTAATGTTGTAGTTAATCTCATAGCTAAATTATATTTGAACCAGATTAATTCAAAAGTTTAGACTAAATAGACTACATGTACTCAACATATCTAAACTAATATTGTTTGTGTTAGAGCTATATTTTTCATTACGCAATTGAAATGACTGCATTGAAGATTGAAAACAAATTTTTTAAAGCACAAATTTTCGTTATAAGAATTTGTATCCGATACGCGGGTATGATTAAAATTTCAATTTATTTAGTATCCACACTTTTAAAGTTATTATTTTTAACTCTTTAAAGTAACCCTTTCAAACTAATATGTATAAGTACATACCTTTTACTTGGTGATTTGATCAGAAAAATTTTTTAAAGAAAATAAGCGAACTACTTTAAAACATTGTCCACCAACTTATAAGACTTATGATAGTCAACGTACGGTTCGCAAAATACTTCTTACCTTAAAAACCGCTTGTGAAAAACAAAAAACGAATTTGTAATACAAAAAACTTTGAAAATTACAACTGGTTTGAACTTTTTTGTACACTGCAGTGCTTTATAAATGACTTTTTGGTTACAGTTATACTACAAAATAGTTATTATTTTATATTTATAGTAATTGTTTTCATATTTATGCAGCTTTCCAAGGTTTTTCTGATAGTCATGGCTCGACGACTAGAAACTAACAAGTGCAATATATAACTGAGTTTATTGAACACAACCAAAAAATTGATATTCTAAGGTCAGAGGATCTGATGTAAAAAAATAATTTTTGGTCATTCATATGGATACATGAGTTCCGAAGGCAGCATTAGATTATATACCTTTGTTTAAAAAAACGTTGTCTGTAAAAGTAACAACAATCATAAAATTATTTTTTAGCGTAAAAAAGTTATAGTTAACAAAGAACTAAAAAATAATTTATCAAGAAATGAACAATTAAACTTTGTTTTAATTAAGAAAGTTTTATTGTTTAAGGTTTTTTAATATTTTAGTGTATTTAAGTTTTCATAAGTCTGAACTTAACTAAACCCTTTAAGGTATCTTACGAGTATTTATTTTCACTTTGATTATATGAAGTTTAAGATAACAGTTTTCATTATATCAAAGTTTTTCATAATAAACAGTTTTAATAGTTGTTATTGTATAATTGTATAAAGGTATAAGTATTTAGATACCACTTGCAAACTTTATACATTATTTTTTAATTTCAAAGCTTTTCGAAAAAAAAAAATCATGTGTTTCAAGTGATAAAGATGAATATAAAGTTACATAATAAGTTAAAAGTTTGAAAAAAGTTTTCTTATTAAAACGACGTGCACAATTAAAATATAAATATATTATAAAAACTAGGCATTGTTTAAGTAAAAACATTAAGTAAAGTATTATGTAAAAACTTGCAAATTAGTAAATAGTTAATAATGTTCCTTTGCCCTTTTATTTATCTTAGGTCTTATTATGCTTATCTTAGGTCTCTGTTCTTCGACAGTCATCGATGAGAGGCTGTAGACTTCACTCTTTTTGCATCAAAAACAACTTTAAAATTTTGTAGAATGTATTAGTTTTGGCAGTGAGTGCAATTAAACAGATGATCAAACATTACGCTCATTTTGTTTGTTCCATAGTGGTCTGTAATAAATTTGTCTTAATGTCTTTATAGTCTATAACTGTCCTGGACATGACATTGAACTGTATCCTGGTGTATGACTCGATAACCGAAAGGTTTTTTTTGTGCACCAGGTCTTTGGACCAATTTTTTGAGCGCTTTTTTTACAATATAAATATAAGATGATCGATTTGTATGGTAAGTGTATTCATTAACGACATTTCAAGCATTTCCTAGTGTTTGCTTTTGATGTTTGAGAAGTCAGATGCTTTTTTTTTGTATGTTGGCTTGATTACAGTGTTTTGTTTTTAGATAATAGATGCTATACATACATTTTAGAAGTCGTAATGAGCAATTACAAACGTAACTTGCTGTAAAGTAAAAGAATTTTTCAAGTTCACTTTTGTGGTAATCTATTGGTTTTGTTTATATGTTTAATTAACGATTTTGAGAACTCTTTGGAGCTTGTTTTTAGACTCTATTTATATTTGTTGACATTGATTGTGTTATAATAAAGTATAGTTTTTGAAAATTCTATTTGAAAGACGACGAAATTAGAGCACATGGTTAGCGCTTTGTTAAAATAAAAGTTCATCAAATAAATATTCAAAGACTTAAGAGAGATACTATTGTACGGTGTTACCAAGCCTGTATCTGCTTGTTTTCTGATAACTGCTTTATTTTCTGTTTAAAAAAGCTGTTTTGCTGTCAATAGATCTTTCTATAGTGTCTTATTTCTGAGTAGAAATTGTTTCATTCATTTTTGTTTTCCTTGTTATGGATGTATCATATACATACCTAGTATTTTTTTTTTATTTGCTTGTAACTAGGAGTTTTATTTTTATGTTACAACTAATTAGCTAGGATTAGAGCTAACAGGATGTCTATTGCTACTAATTGCTTGTAGAATTTTTCACTGTAAAAAAACTCTACCTTCAAAACAATATTTTTCTGTGAAGCTTTTCAGTTATAAGTTAAGTGGTTTAAAACAGAATTTCTTAAATTTGTTTTATTACTGAAGTCCCCTACAAGGTGAAACATTGTTTTTTTTTAGAATATATTTAAATATATGTTCGTAAATTCGTCTATTTGTGTTTATATAAGTTGATAATTATTATTGTTCAACCTTAAATTTAAGATATAAAATAATATAAAGATAACAAGCAATTCCAGTTTAAAAATAAAAATTGTAAATGGTAACTGAGTTTTTATTGTTTAATTAGTACTCCTAATTAGAATTAGTTGTACTGGACAAAACTTTAAACGGTATCCGTTGTGTGCAACTCGATAATTAACAGGTTCTTTGTGCAACAGGTCCTATTACCAAATATTTTTTTGGTCTTTCAATAAACTATAATAAATAGTAATTTTAATAAAAACTATATCATCAAAAAGCTAGTTTTTATCAAAAAATTAATAAAAAACTTTTATTTAAATTCTATCTTGTCTTTATTACTCTATAACTATTTGTGTTTTATATATAACTTAAAAACCTTTGAAATCAAACAAAAATTATAGAATTTTTTGTTATAGTTATAGATTTGTAGCCCTTCACTGTAAACTTTATTAAAAATTCTTAAACATAGCTAAAATATGTTTTTAGCACTTTATTATAACAGATAGTAGTTTACAGATTATTATTTTTTCCTTTTAAAAACCACTAGTAAAAGTTTATTACATTGTCATATCTAAATTCATTACAAGTGTTTCAGAAATATATAATTCATTCGTGTGTCTCTTTTTTCTATATATTGTGCTGGGCAAGACGTTAAACTGTATCCAAGAAGTGTAAGAGTCGATAACCGAAAATTTCTCGTACACTAAGTCCTTGAACCAAAGTTTTTGAGCGCTTTTTGTGTAGTTCAACACATTATAATATATGAATTTAAATACTTTTAAAAATGAGTAGCATTGTTTTTTGTTACTTTATAGATGCATTTTTGAGAAAATTCTTAAATGTTACTCAAGAGTTTAGATCTTTTTCCGTTTTTATACCAATTAAACTTCGAAAAGGCAAAGCAGATTAGAAAATACAAAATATTTGTTTTATAAAATTATAAACGTTCCAATATTTACAACAATATTTAAAATAAATACTGTACACTTTATATGAGATTAGTAGAGCTTCAAATATTAAAGTTTTATCAAAACTATCACCAAATACTTTAAGAATGTAATAAATAAGCAGATAAAAAAAGAGTTTAATTTTAAACACTGTTTCAAAAAATTTAATAATAAACCGCTTATTCTTTTTGTTTCTTTTCATGGTTTATATTGTTTCAGTTAAATCTAAGGGTATATATATTTTTTTTTCAATAAATGAAGTTTTATAGCTTAATATAGATAAAAAGACAACTGTTTTTTGAAAGCACGTATATTTTAACCTTTGCTATTTTCTCTATTTTTACAAAAATTAAACTACAAAATAAAACTTTTTATGCTTGAGATTATTTTATAGGCAAAAAAATCTTACAATCAAAACAATTTTTATGTTAAATTAAGCTGAATAATTTTTGATGTAGGTAATTTTTGTCTTATTCTGTCTTTTTTGTTTTCTTTAATGTATGTTTTTTCTACTTACATATTCTTCCTTTTTGATAAAATTAAATGACGACCAAAAATATTTCTATACAATTTTTTTAATAACAATTGTTTATAAGATATAATAAAAATAACTATTTATGTACTAAAGTGTAAGTTAAATTTTACAAGTACAGAATTTAAGAAACATAACAATGTTACTGAAAAAACAGATAACTTGAAACTCTAGAAAATAATCTGACTACAAATTAAGACATTTTTAAATCAAAACAGTAAATGTTGCTATAAGTTTTATCCTTTTAAAAATATAGTACCTTGAAAAAAACTTAAGGTTACAAACAAGTATAAAAAAACTTAAAAACTTTTATTTCAATTGAAACTTCTGTTTTTTGTTGACTTTTATATTATATATTGAAATAAATCACTTTTATTATAACAATTTTTTGAACTGAAAATACAAGTTTCTGCAAACTTTCAAATCTATTTTCAAATAAGACCGACAAAAAAGAGTTGGTTTTTGGAAAAGTATGGAACTTTTTACAAGATTTTCATGAAATAAAACACTTAATAATATAATTTTTAATGTAAAATAATAAAAGACTTTTAATTTTTTTGATTTGAGAAAACAACACTAAAAACTTTACATTTCGATTTTAGATTATTTGGTAAGCTTTCAAAAAATGTTAGTATCCTAATAGCTAATACAATTTAACAGTACAATTAGTTGTTAAAATTTATAAAAACAATATTGTTTTCGAAATCAGTGTTTTTAATTTTTAAAAATATAACACAATGATTAATGAATAAATATTTATCAAACTAATCAATAGTCCTATGTAGTATTAATTACGTACATTGTTAGAAAATTTTCAGCTTTGTTTTATTGTACAAGTATGAAGAATTATCATAGAAGAGTCAAGTACATCATTTGTTATTTTAACGTAATTATGATTAAAACTTGTTATTTTTTGTACAAGGTTGTTGTTTTTACACATAGTATATAAACTCTGTTGAATTTAGAAAATCAAATCAAATTTTGTTTTTTACTAAACAAAGTTAAAAAATGAAATTAGTCTGCGTGTTTCTTGCTTGCATTTTTGTAAGAAATTTTTTATTTCTGCTTTAAGTTCAGTTATAAAACTTTATAAATTTCACAGGCTGCACAAGCTGCTGTTCCATCTTATGAGTATTGGTGTGCTCATAATTTACAAGTGTTCCCACCACAAAGCTACTACTGCTACCGAGTTGCTTTCAAAAACGTTTGGTGTTCTTCAAAGTATTATGCTGATTGCTTGGTTCCGTTCCCTGTAAGCAAAGAAGGCTCATGTGATGCTGGTATGAATTAGTTGTTAAATTTAGTCAAACTAAAAAAATGATTAAGTAAAATTTTTATACTACTTTTTTTAATTGAATTCAGTTTTAACAATAAATGTTGCAAAATATATTAAACTTTTTAACTTTCACAGAACTTTTATTGTCTTCAGCATATATGTTTAAGTACTTAAATCTTAATATTTAATCAAACTGAATTAAAATCTGTGAGCTCAAAATGATAAGATTTTTATTAGTCAAATTTCAAAAATTTACACAAGTCAGAACTTTTTATTAAGAAGCTTTTCATAGAAATTGAAAACTTGGACGAGTTTATTGCTCAATATGAATTGAAACTTGCTGAAGCCAGAGAAAACATCAGAGCAGAAATGCTTAACAACAAAGATGCATTCCTCGAGTATGTCGAAAACGCTCAAGCTGAATACCTTGCTACCTTTGAAACTTACCTTAAAAACTGCTACGATGAAGAAAGTGATGAATATAAGAATGCAGTTGCTGAATACAAAGAAAAATTGTTTGTTTCAAGACAAAAAGCTGAAGAAAACTTCGAAACTGCTGTCAACAACGCTATTGCAAGGATTGTGTGCTTCCATGATAGACTTATTGCTAGGTAAAAGTTTACTAATTTTTTACTAAAAGATAGATACTTTTAAACTTAAAAAACAGTTTTAAACAAATAAATCTACAGTTTCAGAGCTTGCCTTGAATCAAGAAGTAGCAGAATCACAAAGTACAATGCTGAAATTGATACTAAAGCCGTAGAAATCAAAGAATTGTACGCAAAGAAACTTGAAGATATTATTGTTAAGCGTGTTGAGTGGGCTGATAAAGTCTTCAAGAAGCTTTACGGTAGAAAATTATATTAAACAATATTTTATTTTTCTTCTAACTAAGCTTGTTTGAAACAGCTGGTACCGATGGAAACGCATATGCTGCTGTAGAAAAATTGCAGTGTTCTCTCATCATTCAAATGGCTGTTTTTACTGGAGATTTTAACAGTAAAGTAGACAAAGCTGTCGCTCAAATGAAAGAAAGCTACAGATGCAACTACAAATGTTCATTCAACACTGGATGCTACGGATTCTCAAGAAAGAGTTACTCAAAATCATGGTAAATTAAATCATGATTTTTAGTACTAAAAACGATGAAAACTCGTTATTATTTTTTATATTTTTAACAGTGTGAGATTCCCAACCCCAGAAAAATGCAGCTACAAGCTTTTTGGAATGTGTGCATTCAATGCCGACTGGAAAGGTTGCGCTTTCAAGTGCTTAACTACTTGCACTGAAGGTAAGCTTGTTTATATTTTGTAAAAAAGGTTATAAGTTCTGCACTTTGAATACGAAATTTCACTCAAAAATATTAACTTTATACAATTTTTTGCAGCTGAAAAATGTCAATCATTTGATGAACAAGCACACATCGATGCTATCAAAAAGTCTGCTGAAGAAAACAGAGCTGAACTTGCTGAAAAGGTTGCAGAATGGAACAAACAAGTTGCTGATTGGAAAGCACAAGCTAGTACATGTCTCGAAGAAAAAGTTTCAAAAATGCTTCCAATGACCTACTGCGGGTAAGTCACAAAATAGTAAACTTGCTATTGTATGAGAAATTACTTTGAAATTTTTTAGAGTTGAACCAACTCAAGAAGAAATCGACTGTTTCCGTCAAAGACTCCAAAAACAAGCTAATGTCTGGATTGAAGCTCAAGAAAAATACCTTCTTACTCAAATTGAATGCATTCAACATAGAGTGACTGAAAAAATTAACGCCTGGGAAGCTAAATCAATCGCTTTCATTGGCAAAATTAAGGAACAGTTTAACAAATGCGTCGCTTCAAAAGAAACAAAAGTTGTTAACTACAAAAAGTGTTTAGACGAAAGAAGAACTGCCCAACGTGCCAAACTTGAGAAACACTTGAACAGGGTAAGTAACTCATTTAAAACTTTTACTTTAAATATTTTATAACAATTTTATCCTTAGCTTGCTGAATGTCACATGCAAGTTTTCGAAAAATTCTACGATTGCACTTTTGGAGATCTTCCAGAAGAAGAATGTCTGGATTGAAGCTCAAGAAAAATACCTTCTTACTCAAATTGAATGCATTCAACATAGAGTGACTGAAAAAATTAACGCCTGGGAAGCTAAATCAATCGCTTTCATTGGCAAAATTAAGGAACAGTTTAACAAATGCGTCGCTTCAAAAGAAACAAAAGTTGTTAACTACAAAAAGTGTTTAGACGAAAGAAGAACTGCCCAACGTGCCAAACTTGAGAAACACTTGAACAGGGTAAGTAACTCATTTAAAACTTTTACTTTAAATATTTTATAACAATTTTATCCTTAGCTTGCTGAATGTCACATGCAAGTTTTCGAAAAATTCTACGATTGCACTTTTGGAGATCTTCCAGAAGAAGAAGTTGAACAAAAGAAGGCTTACAAACAAATGATCGACCAAAAAGTACTTGACGTTCTGAAAAAGTTCGACGACTTCTGGAACGAATGGGAACCAAAATTGCAAGAACATTATGTATGCAGTTTGAAATGCAGTGTTAAGGTCACCACTTCATCTCTTAAACTCAGTTACAAGTGGAACTTTTGTGCTCCATGCGTAGAAAGTTGCAGATTCTATGTTTGTTAAGAAGTTAGTTTACAGTGCTTTATTTTTAAGGATAAGTTTGTTAAATCATTAACTTCTATAAACTTTCTCTATTATTTCAGATAGAAAATCAAGCTGAAAAATGACTTCAACTAATCATTGCTGATTTGTTTAACCGAATTTTATCTGTTTTATACAGCATAATTTATAAGTACATAATAAATTTTAATACATTTCAATGCTTGTTCTGTGTACTTAAAAATATCTATTGTAAGACTGAGAAGAGTAACTTTAAAGCATTAAAAATAGTTGTAAAGAATCTTAAATTTATCAAAGTTCAATAGACTAAAGAAATGTTGAGTTCACCACTATTTAAACTCAGACAACTCAAATTATATAACAAAAATTACAAGGACATATATCAAAAAGATATATTTATTTGAAAAGAATAAAAGATGTGTTCTAAACCTTAATAATTTCCTACAAACAATTGTTTTTTTGTTTTGCAAAATGTTCAACACTTTTTGAGATATGGCATAAATAAGTATTAAATAGAGTAATTATCAGTAATTTTTAAAATATTTTTATAATAAATATTATAGTGCAGTTTATTTTACTATCGTTATTTTATTAACTAGACCTACAGCAATTTTATTTTTTCAACTATATAACTTTTTTTGAGATATGGCCTTTTAAGAATTTCTAAAGAAATTGACTTGTCATGTAAGCAGTAATGTTTGTTTTTTTTTTAACTTATACTATTTATACTATTTGCTTAAAAAAGTATAAACTTATCTAATCGTGTTTTATCTATTTTAAATCGTACTAAAGTGGTATAGATAATTTTTCTATTGATCATTTAATTGTATAACTTGAAAATTATAATTTGAAACTAAATTAATAAAAAAGATAAAGAATAAAATTAAACTTATAGTTTTGTTAGTTCAAAGTTGTATATTAATTCCTAGAAAAGAGTTGTTAATAATATTTATCGGAAAGTTGTGTAATCATTTTAAATAATTTTTACACAAAGAGATGGTTATAAAAGTTTAATAAAAACACAGCACTGATTTCACATAAAATCTGATTTAGACATCAGAGTTAAGCATAGTCCTACTTCAATTGCATATATTAAATGTACATTAAGTATTTAGAACATTTAGTTTCAAAGTTTATGATTGCTTATCAATTAAAATACTTTAAAGCATGCGAAAAAACATACAAGTTTGTTATAATTATAAGCAGTGGTCCTTTTAAAATATATGTGCACTGTGCAGTAAATCAGTATAAATATTTACACACTAGGCAAGTACATTCAAAAACTACCAGAACTATGTTTTTTATCTCTAACTGAGAGTTTGTGGGCTGGTGATTAAAGTGATATGATCAAAACTTTTTAACTTAAAAATAACAAACAATAACGTCACATGTGACTTTCACGTTCATTTCATGTTCACAAGATAATACAAAAACATTTTTTGATTCAGGTTACTTAAACTTTTAAACACAAAACTATATAAATTTTATATACCTATCAGGTTTAAACTACAGTAAAAATAATTCATTATCCATATCAAAAAAATATTTATAACTATTTTGTTAAAGTTTATAGTTGCAAATAACAATCTTAAATTAACTATTATTTACATCTAATTATGTTTTATATTTAATTGAAAATTAAATTTTTTTGAACAAATATTTGATAAAATATATTTTTGTTTTGTTTAGAATATTAAATCAAATACTTTTCTTTAAGATTCTTTTATTACAAAACAAAAAAAATGTGTCAAAAATTCAGATAAAATGTATATTTAAGTCAAAGTTTCAAGGATCTTCAACTATTTTTTCTTTAAAATTTTCTGCTCAAGGACATTCAATGTGTAATGGCTTCCCTTTTAGTAGTCAGTTTATTTAGATATTAAAAAGTATCAACGATATTAAGAAAAAATTATTTCAGTTAAGAAAAAAAATATATAACTTAAATATAATTATGATTTTGATATTTCAAAAGTAATTAAATACTAGTAGGCATTTATCTTTGATCTGATTTCAAAGATATTTGTGTTAACTAGTAGTATTTTTTAGCGGATCTTAAAAACTAAAACTAGTGTTTCAGATTTAAAAAATAGGCTGTTATGCTAGGGCCAAATTCAAATGCCAAAAAGGACTATCTTATTAAAATAAATCTCTCCTACAGTTTTATAACAATTTTTCTTAAAATATTTCTGTTTAATCTTAATCTGTTAATAAATGATCACATACTTCGATATTAAACTTTTGTGAAAACTTTTTTTTCTTAAAAAGTAATATTTTTGAGAAATTTTTTTTAATTTCCTACTATACTTTTAAATTCCTACAATACTGATTTTTCTTATTATGGTCAGAACCTTTTCTCAATAAAAGTTTTAAGAATTTCTTGGAAATTTTTAGGAGGACAACTAACAATTAAAAAGATCTTCCTCATATGTTCAAATTGTAATATTGTTTTCAAAACTGACTGTATCTTAAAAATAAATTAACACTTTAATGCCGTATAAAATTTACTTTGTATTTTATATAATATAGGTTTTTAATGAAGGGTCATTGCTAAACCTTTTTTAAATGTTGGATACCCTATGGCCTTAATTTTTTAATATTTCAAACTTAATATTTTTGGAATGATATTTTCGTAAAATTTATGATAATAATGCTCGCAGCTAAACTGGTTTGATCATAGGATTGTTATAAAACAGAAAACAAAGACAACACATGGAAGATATGGCAGACTAAATAAGAAAACATTGAAAAAATAAATTGATATTTGTATAATTTTTTAAAAGTTTTGTTGATACTTAAAAACGAGTTAAAATATCTTCTAGAGTACTAGCTTACATAAATAGATTATTTTATTAGCACGAATTATTGAAAAATATGATGAAAAAATAAACTTAAAAACATTTAAGATTGGTTTAAATTTATTAATAATTAATTAATCGATTACTTATTTTTAGTTATAATATAAATGGAGATGTGCAAATTAAATATTTTATTAACAACCAGAATTTGGTGACAAAAAATTGCGACCTCTTCAAGTAAAATAATTATTCATTTTACTAAAATTAATCATTAATTAAATAGTTAATTATTTAACTTGAAGAGGTCGCAATTTTTTGTAACGGAAACCTGGTTGTAAACAAAATATTTAATTTGCACATCTCTATTTAAACAAGCTCTTTACATTTCAGTAAATTGAGCAATCTTTTTTAGTTGAAACAAATAACTATATAGTTATAACATCGAAAACAAACTTTTTAAAAGTGTGTATTAAATGTTGAGAGAAATGGTTGTATTAAAACAAAGAAACAATTTAAATAAATTAAAAGAAATTATTTAAAATCATATTGAAGTAGTTTCAGGCACACAGTTGGCTAAAAAAAGAGAGTTGAATTTTATTTTTTGACTAGAAAATCAAACCAAAAGATTAATATTGTTAGATAGAACAAGATATCTTGTTTATATAATTGTTTCTAGTTTAAGTATTTTAGAAGTTTGTAAATTTGAATTCAACTAGTTTTTGCTATTTTTCAGTTAAAAATTTGTAAATTCTTCATTATTTTTTGTCAAAGTTGCTTTCAATAACGCCACGAAAAATATAATATTTTTTGAAACTATACTTTTTACCACTTTTCCTAAATATGTCATTTATCAAAAAAAGGGTTCTTTGAAAACTTGATAATTAAAAAAAAAATCATAAAAAAGCTAATTTTCTCAAAAAAAAAAGGTTAAAAATTTTGCTAGCAAAATCTTAAAAACAACTTTGATTCTATGAACTGAAGTTTCTGTATTTTTGTTTAAAAAAATATTTTTTCTGCTTTAGCCTGAGAAAAAAAAGTTTTCCTTAAGCTTTTTTAGATATATACCTTCAACATATCTTTAATATGGGAAAGGGTCAAATATGCACAAAGACAATTTTGCACAAGGAGTCACTTTTGCACGCAGGGTCACTTTTGCATGAAGGTTCATTTTTGCACAAAAGTAAAAAAAAAATAAATAGAGTAATAAAAAAACCAAGAAAACTAATAAAAAAACAAAAAAGAAGAAGAAAAATAAGCTACGGACCGAGGTAAGCTTTAACGGTAACAGTGAAAACAAAATAAAAAATATTGTTAAAATAAAAAATAACTAATAAAAAGTTTTAATAAAAAAAACACAAAAAAAAAAAAAATTACCAACCAAGGGTAAGTGTTAGGGGTAACAGTAGTAGTAAAATAAATTAAAATTAATAAAAAAAACAAAAACAAAATGAAAAAAAAACTGTGTAAAAGTGACCCCTCATGCAAAATTTAAACCGTAAAAAGTGTTTTTGTGCAATAATGTCTCTTTTTATGAAAGTGACCCTTTGTGCAAAAGTTTCCCTTTGTGCATATTTGACACCTACCCCTTTAAGATAACTAATACCCTTAAAGCAAAGTTAAGTTTTCAAAAATTAAATTTATACAAATTCAAATTATAAAAAATCATAAATTTAGATTTTTTAAACAACTTGTCTTATTTTTTCAGAAACTCTATACATTTTATATCAGAATGATCCAATGAAAATGGTTCACAATAGTAGGATTGTTGTGTACTTTTACTTTTAAATATGTAGGATTTTTGTGTATTTTAATCAGGTCTTTACTTTAAAGTAAAACTTTGCAATATTATAAAAAAAAACTATCTTTCAAAATACAAGACTGTGAGGCATGTGATAAATTATAAATAAAATACTATGCAATACTTTTAAATGGTTCAAAAATAAATTTTTTTCTTAAATTAATTTACTTGAGGACGTATACACAACTTCATAACTGTTCAAAAGTAACTTTATTAAAATAAACAACTTGTAAAACTTTTAGTTTTGAAGTTGTTTGTCTTACTAAGGTTTTGTTTGTCTAAAGTTTTATTTAATAAAAAAATATATGTATAAAAGTTGTAGTTTAGAATGAGAAGTCCAGTTTGGAAACAGACTCAAACAAACTGATTACTTACTAACTGAAAAAAAATAGCTTGAATAAATACAAATTAGCTTTAATTATCCTTAAGTTATGGGTTAAGCTTTAGGTGTAAAATCAATAGTTATTTAAGTAGTGGTAACTGCAAAATGGATAACTAGATGGTAATTGATCCTGCATTTATTGGACAATATTTAACATACTTAACTTACCATTTTGTATCAGGATCATCTCCATTATCAGCTTTCATTCTTCCTTCCAACAATAAGAACGTTCATTTGGAACCTTAGTTGAAACAATTTCAAATTTGAATATTAATAAAGATATGTTTTATTAATTTTTTCAAACTACTACTACTACAAAAACACCAGACTTTTTTCTTTAAGTATGCAAGTTTAAAAATTGATTACAAACTAGCTATATGTATAAGTTTTAATAAGTTTTTTTTCAATGTTATCAAATTTAGGAATATTTGTATGAAGTGTTATGTTTTTTCAACAGAAAAATATTTTGAAATAAAAAATAGGCAGAATAAAATAATGAGCTATTTTCATTTGTTTCTTTTAACTTTACTTTAAATACTTTACTTCAGGGACGTAGCTAGCTTAAAAAAGTTACGAATCTGCAAAAATTAAAACATCTGAAATAACTTGTGATAACGTCCTAGCGGGAACACAGCAATTTAAACTACCTCTAATGTTATTGAATTTAATCTGAAAAAATGCAGTTATGTTAGTACATCAAAAATGGAATGTTGAGGTACAAGTGATAACTGTATACAAGGCAATTTAATTTGCTCTACACCCCCTACGACTCTTTATGTCTTGCCACTTGTGTAAACCAAGAAAACATTCATTAAACCGTAGGAATTTTTATAGGTAGTTTTAATTATTGGGTACTTTTAATTGCAGCAAATTTGCAAAAAAAAAAAGTACAAACATTTTGATGACGCCATTAACTTTATTTTGGGTAGTTTTAAAGCTTAAACTTGTATAAAAAACAAAATTGCTGTTTAAGCCTATAACAAATTCACTTTTTTAATTTTTTAAAATATGAAAATAATCATATCTGAAATAAGACAATAGAATAATACTAAACATTTCCCTATGTTAACAAAATTATAGAAATATTTTTTGATAACATAAAGTTACAATTTTAAATTCAAACACAAATTAAAAAAAAATATTTTTGAAATTTTTCTTTTATAGTTTATTGATGAATTTAATTCATAAAAAAATTTGAACTAATTATACATGAGTTATGTACTTCAATAAAAGCTACCTTTTTATAGTTTGAAATAAAGTTAACAGGGTGGCCATCAAACCTAAATGCTTATGGGAGTCTTGGAATGTTATATAAAATCCTAGAATGACTTGAAATTCTGATCACTTATTTTGTCTAGAAAAGTAAATAAGACTTGAATTCATAAAAAATATATTAAATTTTAAAAATTGAAAGAAGTTTCAAAAAAACTTTAGGAGCCACATTGGGTACAGGGAGGGTGTAGATTACTTTTATTACAAGTTGATGTCACTTTATGAAATTTAATCTAAACTACAAGTATCTTTATACAGATTTTTTATACCAAAACAAATTTTTGATATAAAACATTAAAAAAGAAGAGTACAGTAGGTTTTAATTGTCATCTTTTACTAACTTTTAAATATTGAAAGGAATACTTCCTTAAAATTTGAGCAGGGTTGCCAAAACACCTGGAATCCAGGAACTTGACAGTTTAAACAAAAACTGGAAAAACCTTGAACTTTTGAAATTAAAAAATTTGAAAAAATCTAGTATTTAAAAAAAATCATCAAAAAATCTGTAATTTTTAAACTACTTCTACATGTAAAATAATGACATTTTTATAAAATATGATAACTTAAAGTCATCAATAATCTATAAAAGAAAAATTTTCAAAGTCAATAGCATAATTTGTGGTTGAATTTAAAATTGTAACTTACTCAAAAATTATCAAGGTTGAAAATTATATTTCCTTAATTTTGTTAACATAGTGAAATGTTTAGTATTGTTTTATTTCCGATACAATTATTTTTATATTTAGAAAAATAAACAAAGTAAATTTATCATAGGCCTAGACAGCAAATTTATTTTTTTACAAAGTTTAACCTTAATAACTACCTAAAGTAAAGTTAATGACATCATCAAAACATTGGGTACTTTTTTTTGCAAAATTGAGGCAAATTAAAAGTACCCAATACTTGAAACTACCCATAAAAAGTTAAAAAGTCCTACCCTTCATTAAGAATAAGTATAAAAAAATCACCATTTAACTCAAAAACACTTATACTGTTTTAAAAATCAAACATTTAACGTAGTCAATAGTAACAACAAGTTATGCAAATTTTTGTAACATAAAAATGTATGATTTTGATTTTTTAAGCTACAGCTTCCTTTAGAATCAATTTTGCATTGCAGCTTTTTGACAAAATAAAGCTTTAACGCCCTAAATGTTACAATTTGGATGAATTTAATTCGTTCAATTTTTTTACGACACTAAAAATGCTAAAGAGTACATATATGTCAAAATTATCTCTCAGGAGTGCAAAATTAAGCATAAATGAATACTAAAAACTAAGACAGCAGAGTCTTTTTAAGCTGAAATAAAAGCAAGTTTTTTCGCACATAAGTATATGTTTCTGTAGATTTGCAGAAACCTACCAAGCTACGTCCCTGCTTTACTTGAATATATTTTAATGCAAAGATTGTTTTAAATAAAAAACTAAAATATGATTTATTTTTTTATGAGTATTTGTTGATACTTATATGATACATTTTTAACTTACACAATTTGCATTCATGCATATGCACTGCACACCCTTTTCATTATTTTTGTCAAAAAATGTTTTTTAATAAATAAATGACAGATATTTTAATACCATTTTACAAACTAATTAAAGTTAAAACTAAGATATAGAACTTAAACTACCAGAAGTTGTGTTGTAACAACTTATGGTAAAACTAAAACAAACAAAGGTGGTTTAATTTAGAAACATTAAAACTTTTGATGCTTAGAAAATTATGCCAATTTCTTTTCTTTTTAACATTAGAAAGAAAACTGTTATGTGAGAGTGAGCATTTACACTACTGTGTTAAAAATCAACTGTTTAATAATGTACAAAAATCATAATACATATTTTAGCTCTACTACAACAACAATAGTAAAAAATACTGCAAGTTTACCTATAAGCTTAAACACATTTTCATAAAACCTTTAAACTTCTTCACTCAAAGTTGCCAAATATTTTTGGCAAATTTTCTTCAGGTCTTCAAAATTTCTTCCAGATTTTTTCTAATTACTAGCTTTAGGGTATATTTTTTGTTTAAAATTAAGTTTAAGGTAAAAATATTATAACCACATTGAAAAGATATCTTAAAGCTTTAATAATAAGTTTTTCAATAAAAAAAATGTTGATGATTACAAAAAATTTTTATCTTTAAAATTTATTTTTTGTGTCAAATCGAAATTTTACTACTTACCATGTAAAATTTGTTAAAAATTCCAGGTATTTTTTCAAAATTTCTCAAATTTCAGGTTTTTCCAGGTTTTTAGGCAACCCTGCTCACTAAATCAATTAGTTAAAGTGTGCAAAAGTTTTTTATTGTTTATTTTAATGCGCTTTGTTTTAGCTAATATGCAAGATTGAAAATCCTGATTAGTTTTTTTATTCTACAGACAGTTTGCTAAAAGTTAGTGCATAAGATATTGAAAAAACTCTTATAAATATTTAAAAAAAAATTTAAACTAACTTGTTGTATACAAGCATTCTCTATGAATCCTTACTCAATTTAGATTTTGAGTTCATACTTTAGTTTCCAGGCTAAGACGTAAAAATTATTTAGTGCTTTAGAAATAGTTAAATATAATAATGAATATAGAATTTAACAAACAAACTATTTTAAGAAGTTGCTTTTAAAAGTAACTTTACAAGGTTGCCACTCGTTTTTTCCAATTTTTTTCCAGGGTTTTAAAAGTACACATTTTTGGGTCTATTTTGAGTTTAAAGTTAAGTTTAAGGTAAGAAACTGTGTTAAATAGTATAAAAATATTGAAAAGATACTGTAAAGCTACTTTAAAAATTAAATATTTTTTGAGTCAAATTGAAAAAAATTACTACTAAACATTTGAAAATTTCAGATTTTCCAGTTTTTTTTGCCTAAATTGTCAAACTCTAGGTTTTTCCAGGTAAAGTGGCAACCATATACTAAGTAAAAGCAGGTAATAACTTTGTATAAACTATCTACATCTCTAATATATTTAATTGCATTTAAATATAAAACAAATTTAAGGATATAATAAAAAATAAAAGTTAAATTAAAGAATAATATTAATGGTCTTTTATTACTATTAGGTATACTAATCTTCTTTATAGGTACGCACTTACTCTTTAAAGCAAAAAAGCCA
Source organism: Thalia democratica (assembly GCF_965202585.1). Lineage (NCBI taxonomy): Eukaryota > Metazoa > Chordata > Thaliacea > Salpida > Salpidae > Thalia > Thalia democratica. The sequence goes on from NC_139166.1 coordinate 24,784,671, forward strand.
GTCTGAGTTACTACATTAAACTAACCTGAGTTTAAGAAAAAACTTTAAAATATAAAAAAACAAAAATATACTATTAGTCAAGCTTTATTACTGAAACTTACTAAAAAAATAGATTAAAAGTCCTAAAAACTAGCCTTAGAGTAAAAAAAAAACGATCAACTAGTTTAAGTCAGCCTGAGTTTAAAAAAAAAATCTAACAAACCTGAATTTTTGAAAAATTTCAAACTAACATAAATTTTATGTTATGTCCATAGACATTTTATCCGATTAGAGTTTAATTAGATTGTAGTCTTGAACAATTAGAGTGTTTTTACATCATAAACATTGAAGGGATTGATTTTAACCTTGGAAATTGATAGAGGTTAAATAGTTTATATTACTGTATGAGCAGTAGCATTGGAAATTGTTAAGTATACAGGTTAAGTTTAAAAAATGGGTCTGGGTCTATAATAAAGTTTATAATCAAAAGTGAATTTTGTTGTTACAGCAGAAATACTAAGCTGATTGCCTTGAAATTTGGATACTGTGAAATAATAATACTAATACTAAGTATAAAAATTTTTATAATTTTATGTTAAGTAACTTTGCTAATAGTTAGCTATTTAACTAAAAACAAATTTTGTTATGAAGTTATAGTTGTCACATGTCAGGCTTTGTACACAAAATTTTGCAAATTTAGACTGACATTCCACAATTTACAACAATTTAGACTGACATTGCACAATTTACAACAATTTAAACTGACATTTTGTTAAACCTATGTTGGTTGGATCCCAGTTAGATTTATAACAGATGAAACTACATTGTTTATTAGATTAGGTCTAATTTTTGTAACCTTTTAAAAAAGGATCAACTTTAATTGTAGATAATGTGAGATAAAAGTCTTAAAAAGTATGTATATGATTATTTACAGTAGTAAGTGTATTAACTATGTTTGAAAAGTTTTTTTCTTCTTTTACTAGAACTCTACTTTCATCAGAAGGACATATGTAGTTCTTGCACAACAATTTTCAAACTTATCCTGACATTTCTCAATTTAGACTGAAATTTTTCTTAAGTTGGCTACAAGGGGGTTGGTCTTAATAAGTGAGGTGGAAAAAAGTAAGCTGGTAATCAACTAGCAATGGGATAATGTCTAGAAAATAAGAAATTTTTTTAAAGTTTTTGCAAGGGGGTGTTTATTAAAATGAGTTTGGGAGACCCGGCCCTAAAACCTTTGTTGGTTTACACCATTTGGTCTTATGACCAGTTGGAACAACATGAACTTCCTGATAAGTTGTAGCTTATTAAGGGAATAGGGGGGTGACACCTTTTTCAAAATTTGATCTTATTTTACATAGTTTTTACTAAGCTAAAAGATGCTTTTTACAGATTAAAAAACTCAAAATAATTTATGAGATACTGCTGGTTAAAGTTGGAGGGAACAATAGGTTTCTCAAGGGAGGCACAAACTAGGCGGCAAAAATTGACTATTTCACTAAAATGATATCTTCTCCTACGTTTTTTGAGATAATTAACTCAAACTTTCAGGAAGTATTCCTTGATATATTTAGAAAACCAATATAACTTCTTTATACTGTAAAAAAACAGCAATTAAATGTTAAAGCTGTATTAGTTTATGATAAATAAGCTTAATTCTATTTTTTTTTAGTATTTCTAAAATATTTATTTCTAATCTAAAATTATGTTAAAAAAATATATATACAATATATTTTCAGCTTGATATTGGTGCAACACCATGCTAGGTAATTATCCATTTTTAAATTAAAGGGAAAGGAGTGTTCTCTAGAATAAAACAAAATTAGTAGTTAGCTTTAAAGATAAGGAAAATTATTGGATCAAAATTTTGGATTTTTTTTTTTATTTACAAAAAGTGCTAATTGAGCTAAGTTAATTTGACAAAATCTATATGATTTAAACAGTACTCTGATTTAATTTATAAAGTGATATTTTGTTGTTGGTGTTGTTGATATGGTAAAGCTGCCTAAACTAAACTATTCCTAGTATAAAATTCCCTAAGTAAAAAAAAATGTATACATTCAGGTAGAAGTTTTAAACACAACGTTCCGAAATCGATAGTCGTTGAACTTTGAAGTACAAATAAACGATAAACTTTTGTACTTTAAGTTAGAATTCAAAATAATGTCAGTAAATTTTATTTTATTGCGATTTTTCTTACATAGAGTTAAAACAAAAACTTAAGTTTTATAAGAAATGTTTTAGAAGTTTTGGGATTGGGAGTTTGGGACACCTCTTAAAGTAGAAGTCTAACTAAGTTTTTATGTCGAAAACGTTCTAATAGAAATAATTAAAGATAATAATAGAATAAGTTATTTCTGTTTATGTATTTTATGTGCAAAAAGTATCTTATGAACTACAAAAACCTTCATATTCCGACATTAAAAGTCAAAGTTTTTTTTTTTTAATAATTGTAAAACTATTCGATAAAACAATCTAAGTTTTAAATTTTTTAATGGTGCTGTTAATCTACTGTTGAATCTATCAAACTTAAATGTAGATTGAAATGCAGACCATTATAAAACCAAAAGTTTTTTAAAAAAAGATAAACAAAAACAGGTAACTATAAAAAAAAAACTTTACTTATATATTTAGTCAGTCTAAAGTTTAGACTGACTAAATATATAGACTCTAAATAATATAGACTCTAAACTCTAAACTTTATTTAAAAAAATAAAATTAACATATTTGAACTTCGCTATAGTTGCCAGAATTTTTCTGCTATTTTTGCCCTCATTCAACTTCTATAGGAAAATTGACATATATAAATTTTTAACCGTTAAGTATCGCCCAAGAGTTAAGTTTGGCTTTCTTTGAATTTCAGTAAATGAATTAGTCTACAAATAAATTACTATACTATAGTGCTATTTTTATTAACTTTCAGTTTACTGAAATTAACTTCTTTAGACTAAAATACTAAAAGAATAATTCTTGCAAACAAAAAGTACAAATTCCGGTATTTAAAAGTTGCTTACAGTTTTTTGCTCATACTTAAAATTATTTTCAAATGCAGAAGTCTATAAGTTAGGTTCGAGTTTTTTGAGTTCGCACAGTCGGTTAAATTTGCAAATATTGAGTTCGCACTGCTGTTTAATTTTGGATTTAGAATTAAAAAAAATTGCTTAGTATATAACTTTTTCAATTTTAAGTTAAGTGAATTTAAGTTTAATATGTGCTTCAAAATATTATTATTAATGACTTTTTTTTCTAATTTATTTAAATAAATGTATAAAAACATTATAAAATTAAAGAAAAACAAAACAAAAAATTTTTAAATGTACTAAATGTTCTAATCAAAGAAATCATTTCTTGATTAAGAACTTTAATTATATATTTCTGTAAATTCAGTCTCAAAATAGCAGTAATAAACACTTTTTTTTGAAAAAAAGCAAATTATAAGATTGTTTTTATATTTTTATTAAAAAACGATTCTTTTAAAAATATGTAAATGAAATGGTACTTAATGTTTAGACAATGATTTTTTTATAATTTACAGTAACTTCAAAATATGTAACTTTTTTGTAATAAATTTTGGTTTAAATTTTAACGATAGTAGTGGATAAAAGCTTTTTTTTCTTATTATTAGTAGAGTATTTTAAAAAATACATTAATTTATTATCGAACTGTAATATTTATATAGTTTTAGACTTTTATTTTGAATACAAAGTGAAATTTAGCAAGTGTACTTAATGAAAAGGTTATTTATCAGTTTTATAATAAATTTTATTAACAAAAAAATCTTTATTTTTTTAGTTTGTATATATTCCTACAGTGAACAGAATTTTTGGATAAACTTAAAAAAAAAGATAGCTTTTCTAATAATTGGACGTATACAAATTCAGTACATTTACCTTTAGGATACAGAAAACTTTTAGATGTAAAAAATTTATTAGCTTAAAGTAGCTAGTATAATTTTTGTAGCTAATTTAAGTATTTTTTCCAATACTTGAAATATATTAAGTAACTTGTTGAAAAAATTTTCAATAAACTAGCTAAAAAAAATATATTAAAAACTAAAGCTCTATCATAGTTAACATATAAAAAAAACAAATAATAAAAACAAATCAAAGTAATTGCAGAAATATTAATTGCAGAAATTGTAATAGTTCACTGTCTAAAATCCTGCAAAACTATTTACATAACTAAAAATCACATCTTATAAACAGTAAAACTTATTTTACAATATAAAACACCTAGAAGAATTTATTTTAAATTTTAAGCTGGTCTTTTAATCTTTTTTGTTCATCATAATAATGAAAAACAAATGGATTAAAGCTATTAGAATTAAATTGCTTCTATTGGTACTCCTTAAAACTAAACCATAAAAATAATAGGTAATACTATTTAAGCTTCATAACTAAATGTTTTATGTCATTATTTTAGGTATTTATTTGAAAAATTAATAAGAAAAAGGTCAAAAAACATCAAATAATCTACTGTGAAATAAAAAAGACTAATCAACTAGATTTAAAAAAATTTCTACACTATTTTTTCTAAAAGGTAGTTTTCACATAAAAAGTAGAGCTTACATTTGTAGTTTCAAAATTTCATTTCTATAAAAGCTTTTATGATAAAAAAATTATGAATAACTTTAAATTTAGTATGAAGAAAATTAATAAAAAGAAACAGCTTAAAAAGCATTTTAAGATCAAAACTACTAAATATCAAAATATTCTATTAAAAACAAAACTTCCAAGGTACGAGGTAAAAATTTAACTTAGTTTTAAACTTTCAATTATTTTAAACATCTGAACGAAAGTAGAGGTTTAATAAAAATACAATATGAATTTAAAAATATTTTAAAATGTTACATAAGCTTGGTTTATACAACTGATTTGTTTAAGCATTTCTAAAAAACTAGTAAATCAGAAATCAACAAGACAAATAAGTTTTAACAAAACAAACAATTCATAAGTTGAAACACTGAATAAAAAACTGTTTACTATTTCTAAAATTTTAAAAAAAGTTTGTATACTAAGTTAGTAAAATTTTACATTTAATGTAAAAAATAGTTTAAATAGACTAAAACTAAATAAACTCTTAACTAATAAAAAATAAGTAGAACAAACATCAGTAATAACATTGTAGATTGTAAAGTTGGCTTAAAACATAAAGAAACTCCAAAGCAATTAAAACAAATTGCTTTAAACAGTAACTGTTTTTTATTTTTAAGCCACTTAATTAATTTTTCTGTCTAAAAAATAACACCAAAATGTAAAAAAAACCATACAAGGAGGAATTTTTTATTGAAACTTTCAATCTTTTAACATACATCACTTTAAAAAGATAACTGCTACAGTATATAATTTTTAAAATGTTTGATCTTTTAATAAACATGACTATAAATAATAACCAAAAATTTATTTTTTTGTTCAAAACTAAATAAATTTAAAAGATCTAATAATACAAAAAAATATTTTTTTGAACACACTTTAATTAAAAAAGAAGTAGTTTATATAATTACTTAAGTTGTTTTGAAACTATTAGTTCTATATCTTCAAAAAACACAAGAACAACATTTTGTGAACAATTAGAACACAACTAAATTTAATTAAGTGCAAAATTTGTTACATAAAACTGTTGGTAATAAAATAATAAATATGTACTGAACTAATTAAAAATTAAAAAGGTTAAAAAAAAATATTTTTTTAAAGTTTACCTGAAAAAACATTTAGAACAAATTACTTCAAGTTACCCTAGGAGTGAAGTATGTTATTTTTAATGTATTATAATTAAAATTGCAAACAATTAGGAAATGAAATACTTAGTATATAACAAAAATTCATATATTTATAGTTACAAAACATATATAAAACCAATTTAATTTTTTTTCTTTTAGTTCAAAGAATTATCTAAGTCATTTTATGGTCTATCATTGTAAATTTAACATTTGTTAAATATTTTTAAAATTAAATGTGCTCTTAACTTTAAACAGCTATATTTAAAACTAGTTAAATAATTTAAATAAACAACATATAATTTATTTAAAAATCTACAAAGTAAGATCAAGCTATACATTTTTTCAAAATTCTTTAGCATCTATTAAACTTTAATTCAAACGATACAGTATTCATGAAGTAATATTAAAGTTAACTAAAAATAAAAATTACAGTTCTTTTGATCAGAAAGTTGTATTACATGCCACAAAACAAGATCAAATTATAACAGAAAATAAAGCATTTTGAGTATTTTCAATCTCTAATGTTTACTTAAACTTGGATTAGCATTCTAATAAAAATAAAAAAATTTATACAAAAGTTTTAAAATTTGTTGATTTTTTTTTGCATTTTAGTAAATTTATATCTAAGTTTAATTGATATATTTTATGTTTTTCTTAATTGCAAAAAAAAAAAACAATAAAACAAATTCAAGGTTTTTTGCTTATTATTTGTTAAGAACATATAAAAGGTTGTGTAAATTAGTTAAAACTTTTAAAATATTACTACAAAAGCTTTGTTTTACATATGTTTGTATTTGAAACTTTTTACAGAAATTAGAATTTCAAAAACTTATTTATCACTCAAAAATAAATTTTTAAACATTTGAAAATCCATTGTAGTTAAATATAATATTATTATACATTTTAAAACGAAGAGTTAGAAAAACAATATAAGTATTATGAAGTGGAAAAATTGGAATCATACTTTTATTAAGTTGAAAAAAAAAATTTGAAAGGTAAAAGCTTTTTTTTTTAACTAACTTAAAGACCAAAGTATCTTTTTAATTAAGGAAGATGGTCTAAAAATAATAAATAGATAAATTACAAACACTGATGAGTTATTTAGAATAAATGAAATATTAAAAAAAAACTAACTTAAAGAGATGAGTGCTCCTGGAACAACTATCAAATTGGAACAGTCTCTCGAAATCTTAACCAACTTTTTGCGATTGGCTTTACTAAAATGTGCTTCAAGTGATATGAATTCCTGTTAAGTCAAAAAAGTTTTTTTAAAATAGGTTGAACTAGAATAAACACATTAATACTAAACAAAAAATATCATTAAAAATAGAAAGCTATAAAATTTATTAAGTATAAAACATTAAAAATTAATCAATTTGTACAAATATTTTAATAAAAAAGTTAAATAAAAAATAAAAAACAACTTTGATACAAATACAAAATACACTTTATCAAACTTAATAGATTACTAGAAATAATTGGATGTTTACTGATAATACTTTTAATGTTTATAAAATGTTCGAATAGAATTTAGTTAGATTTAAATTGCTTTCATATGCAAAACATGTACGTGTAGTATATCAGTGCTTCTGAACCTTTTTCTAGTGGCGGAACCCTTTTCCAAAGTTCAACTTTTCCGCGGAACCCTTTTCCAAAGTTCAAATTTTCCGCGGAACCCTTAATTTAATTTTACATAAATGTTAAATATAATATTTACTCAAAACCAAAAGAATTTCAGTGAAAAACTAATTTTTTAGCAAAACTATATCATTCTCAGAAATCATACCAATTGTAATAGTATTAAGTCGAGTCAAACTCAAATTGCGCCAGAGGCAATAGGTATTTTATGATTCTATAATAAATAAACGAAAAAAAACATGATTAATCGCAACGTCATAAAAATCATTCCTTGCATAATAAAAACAAAATGAGAGCTACAAACAATAACGAAATGAACATGAACCTAATCGAATTCACAGATTACTGTAATAAACGGGTAAGATGCCTAACGAAAAATAAATAAAAGATATTTAGTGCGAAACTTTTATCAACAAGCATGTCAATGCGCAACTGGATTTTGGATAGACGGAGACAGGCAGATAAGGTTGGAGTCAGCATACAGTTCCTTTGCATTGTTTTAATGTTTGTTACATGCGAAAAGCCGGACTCGAAAAGATAAGTGTGGTGGTGATGGTAAAATAAATTTTATTGCACGTTTTGCTAAGACGGGGTACTCTGAAATTGCACATATTCAAAAATCTAGAAGCTCCTTCCCTTTGAAACTCAATTTTTAATTGCTATCTTCAGATAGTTGCAGCAATTCGTCTTTTGTATCTGTAGGAAGATTCACTTCTTCTGAAGCAATATCACACATAAAAGGATTCAAAATCCATAAATTTCCGATGCGAACATCTTCAGGAAAATAAAGTTGCAACTTTATAGACCAAAGATCAAAGTTGTTGTATATTTCGTCAGAGAAGATGAATTCTATGCATTTTTCATAAGCCTCATCAAACCGGTGAAACATTGCAAAATTACCATTGCTAACCTTTTTCTTCCAAAAGTTAATTCTGTTTTAAAACAACTCAATCTTGTCTGTCATGACAAAAATGAAATTTTGCTTCCCTTGCATGTGTAAGTGCATTGCTGCTACATTGTTTGCTTTAGTGATAATACCAGTATTTTCATGACTTCAATAAAAATAGAAATTCAAAAGTTTGCAAAAATTTGCGTAACCAGGACACCTATTAATAATGAATACCCATTTAAAGTCCTACCGCTTGATACACACTAAGCAGTCAATAAATGCTATAATTATATATATTTTCCATTTTGTGTGCTCCATTTTTTTCGAAGTTTTATGATTTATGTTTTTTTTTCAAATATCTTTTTTAAATTTCGAAAGGCTTCGCGGAACCCCTGAGAGGCGTCGCGGAACCCTAGGGTTCCGCGGAACCCCATTTCAGAAGCACTGTAGTATATTATTCTTCAATATTAAACATTTTTATTAAATGAAAACTGTGGACTTTAACATACTTTGGAAGAAACAATCTCTCAGTAAAAAAAAATTATAAAAGTATTGTTATATAAATATCTCAATAGTGGCCAGTGAATAAAATTAAATTATGTAAGCTTAAATGTAGCAAATTTTTACTTTTTAAATAGAGAAAAATAAGTTGAAAAAACCTAAAATTTATGTCAAAATTAAGGCCAACATCAACTGCTAAAAAATACCTTAGAAACTTTTATATAAAAACTTTTTTTAGGTTTTTTGTTTTCTTTGGTTTAGTGTTAAAAAATGTCAGAATTCTTTGAAAAGTTGAAAAACAGTGTATATTTTCTCAATTTAAAACTTATAATCTTTTGAAAATTTCATTGATGTATTTATGGTAATTACAAAGTATTTCTAAAAGAGAATAAGTACTTCAACTGCTTGGTGCTAAAATATCTTCATTTTTTATGTTTTAGCAAATATGATAAAAATTCTATATACAATTTTACAAAATAAATTATCATTAGGAAATTAACTAATTTTAGGTTTATACAAGCAACATCCTGATGCCTATTTGCACTTTTTTCTTGAAAAAATATCAAATAAAAAAAATTAAGTTAAAAATTTTAATTTTTTAAATAACTTATTGTGTTTACCAATACTATTTCAACAAAGTTTAAGAAAAATGCTAAAAAAGTTTCTCTAAATTAGTCTTACAGAAATTTTTCTCTAACATTCTGCAAAAAAAATTTGTCAAAACTATGAAGAATTCGGAGTAGTTTTCAAACTGTATAGTCAAAAAATAGTTGGATTTAAACTTACATAACTTCTTAAATACTTTAAGCAGAAAAACAACAAAACCAATTTTAAAACAAAGAAATCAAACTATGTTTAACACTTTGTACAATTTTTTTTTCAGCAAAATCATTGTATTATAACCAATGGCCGCTTTAATCCGTTTTCAGCTTACTGTGTTCAGGTAAAGTTTATACAAAATGATAATATTTTATAAAACAAGCATGCATAGTCTAGTCCATTTATGAAAAAAATAATGAATAAAACCTGTTACTGAAGTTTTAATTATGAATATCTATAAAAATTACATGCTAATAGTAGATCAGTAGGAAAATTAACTTAGTTATTTTTAAAATCAAGCAGTACTAACAAAATTGTAATAAAAGTATTAAGGGCATAGGGGAGTTAAACACTTTTTCACATTTTGATCTTATTTTATTGAGTTTTTAAGCTACAAGATGATTTTTACTGATTTTAATAATAAAAAACAATTTTTGAGATATATCAGGTCAAAGTGGGAGGCAACAATAGGTTCCTTTTGGGAGGGGCAAACTAAAATAGCAAAAAAAGACTATTTCACTAAAAATCTATATTCTCTCACGTTTTTTGAGATAAATACCTCAAACTTTCAGGATATGTTGTTTAAAGTACTTTAAAACTTTTTCAGAAAGAATGTTTTTTAAATTAAAAAAATAAAATTATAAAAAATAAACAAAAAACAAACAGTTTTTTTTTGTTTTTTTGTCACAAATTATTTATTTTTTTTTTGTTTAAATTCTCTTCCTACACAATTTTTTAAAAATTGCAAGGAGCATATTCTGTAAGTTTGTGGCATTTATCTCAAAAACGTAGAAGAAGATGGATTTTTAGTGAAGTAGTCTTTTTTTTGCTGTTTTAGTTTTCTCCTCCCAAAAGGAACCTATTGTTGTTGTCCAATTTGACCTGCTATATCTCAAAAAGTAATTTGATTTTTTTTAATTTGTAAAAAGCAACTTGTAACTTGTAGTACTTAAAATTCAATATTATAAGACTAAATTGTAAAAATGGTGATCTACATCCCTAAGCCCTTAACATGTTTTTAATTGTTATTCAAAATTTTTGGTAGGATGATTAATTAAAATTAACTTTTTTCAAATGTTGGCTAGTATTAGCATGGTATTTAAGACTTGAGCATTTCGCTTGTAATCACTTCTTACAATATCTACATCTTACGTGGTATGAACTAGAAACATCAGGCATAATCCAGTCTATTAGTAAAATCATATTCTGTATTTAATAGATAAGTCTTATTTATGTAAAGCAATAATCAAATACTTTACCTTTAAACTCAGGAACAGATTTCCATTTAGAAGTGTATTTTTGTTTATTGTTCCTAGTAGGTGCTTCCATTTCGACTACTATCATTTTTAACCAGCTGTGACAAATAAATGTTTTAGTGCTTTATATTAAATAGGCTGTTATAAAGTTAACTATCATAAAATAACAAATAATATTTTTTTAGTATTTTGGATTAAATAAATCTTGGGAATCATAATTGTACATATTTTTTACTAATATTGTTACTTTTTTTAAATTAATCAATTTAAAGTTCTTGACTTAAATGCCTATTTCAATATTTTGTTTTTAATTTTATTTTACTTCCATTTATTTGTTCAATTTTTTTTTTCAGATTTGTTAACAACAACTGAGGATCTCCTATATGCAAATATAGGAGTAAAACATTGTTTTGTTAGTAATAAGGTATTAAAATAAATATTAAATATTTTTTTTTACTTAATACTTAATAAAAATTCATTAGTTAGTTAGATAGATGTTTTTCCTACTTTTTAAACAACTTACAAATGTATAATTTGCTATTAACTATTCTAACTACTAAGTTGAAGTAGTTATAATTTAGCTGAGTTAATAATAATCAGAATTGCCACTCTTTGAGGCAAAATAGTCAGCCTGTGTTACCTGAGACTAGTTAGAGTTTATAATAAAATAGAAACAAAACGTTTTGGTTAGCAAATTTTCGAATAAAAATAATACTAGTTAAGTTTAAATACAAAAAGATACCTAAATAATTACAAAAGAACTTTAAAAATCAATAATTGTAAGAAATAAAAACTGGTATGAGATACTTAAAAATCAACACTAGCATGAGATTTCAAAAAAAGTTCATACTAGCCTAAGAGTGTTACACACAGTATGTATCTGAAACATTTTTAAACTGAATATATCTTAAAAGTTAATTGAAACTATTTTTGGTTGTATAAAAAATCTTACTATAGACTTTATGGATGATACTATACAAAACTAATCTACTGATGTGAAATTTCTACATGATACAAACAAATTTTAAAACTGAAACATTAATTTTTAGCACAATCATTTTATCTAAAGTCCACCACAATAATTAATGTACATTTTCATTGACTATTTAAATGCTTTAAAAGACATGATTTTATTTTTTGCTCATATATTGTAGGATATGGGAAATGTGAGCTGAAAATTTTTTTAATGAAGCAAATCCATCAAATTTTTTTAATGAATATTTTATTAAAACTGTTCTTAATGATTCCTTTTTGTAACAATTAGATGATTAAGATCAATTATTTAAATACCATTTTAATATACTTATTACACAAAACTTATTTTTAAATTTTTTAGGATTATTTTACATAATACTTTGTTAATTTTTTTTAGTGAATAAAAGACATTGTTTAGATTTTGATTTAAACACAGCTGTTTTTAGAAAAATTTGTACACTTCTAAACTTAAGCTATAAAATCATAACTTCTAGAATTCTTGAAAAACATGATTTATCAAAACCAAAATTTAAACAAAAACATTATCAAATAACAGAAGAACTTACTTAAGAAATCAAAGAAGAGCTAAATAGAGTAAATAAAGTGTTAAAAATTAAAAAGAAAACATTATATAACTGTTAAGTTCTAAAATAATACTTAAAATGTTTTTTACTAGTCTAAAGTCATATAGCTAACTCTTGAATAATTAACAAGTATACAGTTAAAATATTTAGTTGTTACAAAAGGAGAGTCTTTAAAGATATTTTTAATAAGAGTTAGCTTATAAAACTGGACTAACTTAATAACACATGTTAACCAATTTTATTATTTTAATGGTTAACACAGTTATGCACATTTGTAGGCTACTTTGTATATGGCTACTATACAAACAGTCCTAGACTTTAAAAATGTGTGGCATTATTAAATTAAATTTTGCAGATAGGTTGTTTCAAGAAATCTTATTTACCCATTTCATTAATACTCAATCTGTTGTTTTTATTTTTGAGTAAATAGTGACCAGCAAAAATGTGCAAAAATTAAGTCAAAGAGGCAATTAAAAAAAAAAAAATTAAACTTTATTTTTGTTTTTGAAAAAATGATAAACTTATGTTTGAATAAATAGTAATTTGAAACTTAATCAAGTCATTTAAAAATTCATTATAACATTCAAATATATAACATAGATTACAAAAATTAAACTAAAAAGAAAACTTTTTGATAAAAATCTTTAAGTATTTTAAGACTTTAATTACAATTTATTTTTTATTTCTAGGATATTTTAATTTTTTATGGTAGACAACCATCAGATTTACTTCACCCTCTATTTTGCTTCTTAACATTAAATTGAACACTTTGTAAATTTAAAAATTTGTATTATCAGTGTAATTAAGAATTTGGAAATGTTTCATAGACAACTTACTAAGCTTAATATTTTGCTGAAAGTCTTATTTGTCTTATTTTCGTTAAACAATATAAAAAGTTTATATAAGTTTAAATTAACATTTAAATAACTAATTTTCTACCTAAAATAATGAAAAATATATATAACTAACTGAAATTTACTGAATATACTTTTTAATACTGATGATTTTTTTATAAAAGTTATGAGCATGAGCATTTTTTAAATATTTCCAAATTTAATTTATTTGAAGAGCAGTGTTCCTTTAAAACCTTTTATAACGTTTTAACTTGTCACAGTTTAAATTTATTATTTTAAGCCTTACAACTTGTAGTTACAAGCATTGTTACTACAGTTTATAAACTTTGATAAATTATTTTTCAAAATGTTTAGTACAACGAGATTCCCCTTTACGTTTACGTGACGCCCCTCAAGGCCGTTCTGCTATAAAAAACAAAATTTAGGTTAAAAGAGGTTTATGCTAAGCTAACAGCTATTGTGTAAAATAGCTCATTTTTTAACAAGTTTTCCGCGTTTCAGCTACATTTGGCTTCTATGTTCGCTACACGATTAACAGCATCTGGGACAAGAAACAACCAGTTTCGTCCTTATTAGGACTCATCAGGAAGGCATAATCGCAAGAAACCGCTGTTGAGATATTACCAAGCGGACTTATGCGACAATGCCTTCCTAGAGTCCTAATAAGGACGAAGCCGGTCGTAAGTTGTCCCGTATGCTGTTGTTGTTGTTGCTGTTGTATAGTTAAATTCAATATTTATTATTAACGGCGCTAAACATCTCAACTTTGTTCATGATGGCCGAAATAAATACTGTTTAAAACTTATTAATAAAAGGTCTAATTTCAAACGAAAATCACGAGCATAAAGTTAATTTTATAGGCAAATTTATTAATTTTTCAAAAAACATAAAACTTTAATGTCAATTATTTTCCTTATCTTAAAAGCTATCTAAATTTTTTTTTTATTTTAGAGAACGCACCTTTGTCTTTAATTAAAAAAAAATATATTTGGTTTGGGGCTAGAATTATTTCATGGGGTCCCTCCAAAAACAAAGGTTTTTTTTGTTTTTTTTCATCAAATGGTATTTAAACCAAAAATAAATATTTTTTCTTTATATTTTATTTTCTTTTTCCCTTATTTTGCATGTTATTTAAACTCTTAAATGTTTATTTTATAAATAATGTTTATATCTTTTACGATTTGGCCCCTAATCAAAATGTAGTATATTTCCATATCATTTGCCTTGGCCATTTCCTAGATAAAAAATTGATAAATAGAAAAAAAAAAGTTAATAAGAATGTGAATTACATCAAATTTAATTAAAATAAAATAATTTAATTAAATTTGTTGTAATTCACATTGTTATTAATTATTTTTTTCCTTTTATCAATTTTTTTATCTAGGAAATGGCCAAGGCAAATGATAGTGTAGTAAACATCATTTTGATTTGGGGCCAAATCGTAAAAAATATTAACATTATTTATAAAATAAACATTTAAGAGTTTAAATAACATGCAAACTAAGGGAAAAAAAAATAAAATTAAAAAAAAAAATATTTATTTTTGATTTAAATACCATTTGATGAAAAAAACCAAAAAAAAACCTTTATTTTTGGAGGGACCCCATGAAATAATTCCTACCCCAAACCAAATAATTTTTTTTTAAAATTAAAGACAAAGGTGCGTTCTCTAAAATAAAAAAAAAATTTTTAGATAGCTTTTAAGATAAGGAAAATAATTGACATTAAAGTTTTATGTATTTTGAAAAATTAATAAATTTTCCTATAAAATTAACTTTATGCTCGTACGAAAATCGCTTGTTTTAATAAATAAAAACTTGTTATCAAAAAGTAGTTCAAATTAAATATCATAATTCATAATAAACTAATTACAGTGTAGTATACAATTTATTTTTTTGATTTTACTATTTAAAAATTATAAATTATAAACTTTTTTTTTCTATTCTATTTTTACTTGAGACAACATTATTATTTTGTTATGAATTTATTGAACAATTAAGCTTTAATAAACCACATAACATAATTAAATACATTTTGTAAAACGTTAAAATTTATTTTAATTTGCACAAGTATAGCTTTAGTTTTTATAACTTTTTTTACATGAGCTTCATTTTAAAAATGCATCAGTGATGTTAAAAAGTAGTAGTAGAACTGTATACCAAATTGAAATATTAAAACAATTTAGATATATTAGATACAATTATCTAAAACTAAAGTTTTGTGTACTTGTTTATGATTTAAGATTTTGTTTATATCTCTTCTTTTTTAACCAAGATAGATTTTGCAGCATTATATATGACTGATTTTTCGTTTTTGTGACTGTTTTATAGTTGTTAGTAAATTTAAGTGCTTTACCTAGAAGTTTCTTAGTTGTGCTTCAAAAAATCTTTTGTGTCGAAATTCATAGTTTATATTTATTCTTTTCTAAGCTTATGTACCTTTTTAAGACATCTTTAGTACTTGTCCAATGATTTAAGTTATTTATTTTTGATTATTTTATAAGTTTTGCTACTATTATTTTGCTAATTTATTCTATATCTGAATTAGAAGGGTTTATGAATTTGGTTTCTGGCTTTGAAAAGAAACTGTTTTTTTATGGTCTTTTAGTTTTACATAACATTATTTTAATGGTAGTTGACTATTTAGTTTCTTTTTAAGCTTTAACTCTTTAACTTTTTGTTTAGCTTCGTTGTTTATACTGTCAATAACAGCGAAGCTGCTCTTTTTTTTATGTTTTTCTAATGGAATTTTCCTTTAATTTGATGCATTCAATTTTTTATAGTTTGTAGTAATTCGTACTTTTATCAGCAGCTAAAAATAATTGCTTGCTGTTTCTTATAATTTTTACACTTTATTTTAATACTTTTTGAAATTTGTTGTTGACCTTTCTAAATTTTAACTGTTTTACAAGATAAAAACATGTCATTTTTAAATAGTTTGAGTTCTTCACTTTGTATTGGTAGAAATTTAGACTCGAATCTAAAAGATTCTCTTTTCAATCATCATAATTTTTTTCTTCTTTATTTTTATAATAATTTCAACTTAATATTTGATTTAGTTTCTTTTGGTTTTTATTGCTTTTTCAAAAAGAACTACGTCATTTTAACTAATTGATTAATTTAGCACGTTTCAACATTTTCTGTTAAACTGAATTTGATTAAAAATCTTTTAAAATGGTTATTTTTAAAAATATCTTAATTTTAAAAATAACCATTTTAATTCTTAAAGCATTATTGTTTTTAAGGAAATTTTAACTTTTATTATTTAAGTTTTTAAAAAGTAAATGACTTCACGATCATAAAATATTAAAACGTAAAAATAATATTTTTTTAGTAATACTACAGTAATATACATGCACTTTTAGTAGTAAATATTTAGTTTATAAATGATTTTATAGCTTTGATTATTATTTGGTATTTCAGAAATTGATTCAAGTTTTAAAATTGTAAATTTTTTTTTGTTAACTAAATAAGTGAAGTTATTCAGTAGAAGGTAGTCTGCTAAAAAATAATATTTTTAAACCTTTCATTTGAAGAAAACTTTCGAACAAAATTAAGGCGTAGACTAATTTCAAGTATTGATATTACTCAAGAGACCAAAGAAAATAGTTAGTTGTTTTTATAAAATATTTGACAGTTTAATTTAATAGTTAATTAAAGTTTATTGAACAATAAAAAAAGACGTTCAAAATAGTTGGTCCTAGACCTGGTGCACGAAGAACTTTTCGGTCATCGGGTCGTAAACCACGGGTACCTTTTAATATCTTGTCCAGGACAAGTATTTAATACTAATAAGGCAATTATTTTTAAAAACATAGATTTACAAAGTGTGTATAAGCAACAAGTTTATCTAATTGTAATAGAACTTTAAATGATTGTATTTATGAAAAATGGATTTTATTATAAGTTAATAACATCTTTTTTAAAGATTGGTGATTTTAAATCAATGGTTAAACTAAATGACAAATTAAATTTTACATAAAAGTTTTCCGCAAGTTTGTTCAAGTAATAAAAATAAAATATAGTAAAAACTTTATTTATATTTATGTAAATATTTAATTGAAAAGTTAAATTAAGTTATACTTTTATATTTAAAGTTTTTTATAAAAACAATACACATGAGTATTATGGAAGGATAACATTTTTTTAAAACAATAAAACCATGTTTTTCTAATATAAAACTCAGTAACTTAGATTGTAACATTTGGAAACCTTAAAAGTTTAAAATTGTTTCTTTATTTTTTTTAATTTTAGAAAAGTAAACATATTCATTAGCTTTAAACTTGTTGCGTAATTTGTATTCTAATTATTAAAATACCATTTGTAGTTTTAATTTAAAAATATAGATTAATAAGTTTAAAATTTAAAAAAGATCAGTGTTTACTAAATTTAAATAATTAAACAACTAACAGAAAAATAAAGAAAAAAATACAGATTTTAAATGAAAATATTGATAGCTATCTAAACTGTCAGAAACTGATAAGCTCTTATAAATTTATACTAATATGGTGCAACTGCAAAGGCATGTTTTAACAAAATACTAGGTAGCGGATCAAATAAAATATTAAACATTTTAACTGATAAGAAGCTGTCAAAAATCTATTCAAAAAAGATACAACTTTATATTTTTAAGGTTATTATAACTTAAATTTTAGAAAATTGATGAAAACTTCAATTTAAAACTTTTTTTACAAATCTATTAGAATTCTACAACAAAAAGATTATTAACTTGTAAAAATGTATTTATAGAAACTGCTTATACTCTTCGATCGGATATATTAGAAAAATACTAATTTTAAAGGATTTAGAAATAATTTTTTTATACAAATAAGTTTACATAAACTAATATTTAGTAAAATTTCTTTAGTTTTAACTTTTCAAATTTCAAAATATTTTTTTTTTCTACCTTCGAATATATTTTCAAACCTAATGAAACACAAAAAGAAATGTGTTTCAGTAATTGATGTGATAACTAGTGAAAAATATAAAAATTTAAACTTAATAAAGTTTACATTGACGCTCAAACTTTTGAAACATGAGCCGTGATTTCAAATTTAACTTATAAAAACCCTTGTAACAACAGAAGTGAATGAAGTTTCAAAAGTTTTTCACTCATACAGTCCGCATTTAAAGTACTTATGCTGTTGTTATTAACTTTAAGTATTTTGTCACAATATAAAAAGTTTTAATCATACATAAACGCGACGTTTTATGAAAGTACTCAAAAAATGAAGCCCGATGAGTTTTAGCTATTCAAATATGCGTCAACTACACTAACAACTTTTGAGAGAAATGTTAGTTTTTAGTTAAGTCTGAAATACAGTTATAAAGTAAACTTACTTGTAACTTTTTGTTACAAATTTATGTTCAAAAACTTTTTTACACAAAGGTTTCTAGTTATATAGTTTTTATACGGAGTAAGTTTATTTTAAAGCAAACAGTTTAAAATTGTACCTATAGATAATTTAAACTACATAATTAAGACGTAACTTGAATTTTTCATTAGATTGTGGGTAATTGCAATACTCAATTAACGGTGTAATAAAGTTTAGTGAAGGGTGTATAACCACTTATAACAATCAATTTTTTCTATTGTTTATATAATTTTATCACTCAATGTCAGCAAAGAGCCACTAAACACACAAAACCGGTTGTTAACTTATTGCTTCGTGTAAAACAGTCTTTTTTAGTTTTCCTTAGTTGTATAAATAGATAGACTTTTTTTTGAAGTTTAATTGAACGAATGATCCAGAACTGAATAGAACCCAAAAGGAATAAAACATGTTTAAGTTATCATGTTCGACTACTTTTACTATTTTTTTAGTTTTGTCAATAACAGGTAACATTGTTTTAGCTTTAGATTATATAAATAATAGCTTTAAAATTGTTGTAAAGTTGGTTAAGTACTAGTTATAATTATATTTATAATAGAAATTTGTGACGTAACGTCAAATTACTCGATTTTCAAAACACCTACGTGCAGTACAGATAAGAGTATGTAATAATTTGATTTTTAAACTTTTACTGCTGATAATTGTTTTTGTTATCTTTCTTACAAGAGTTTATCGAGTGATAAATATGTTTTTATACTTACTAAAATTAAAAATTACGATTGTAAACAGTATACTAGGTAACAAAATTTCCAAGTTAATAAGTAGACGAGTTATTTTGCGCATGCCTATTGGTTAAGCAGGAAATTTATAATACCCGCCCAAGTTAAAATAGCGATTGATCGTTCGTTAAACGAGCTATTGCTTCCTTTATCTGATATGTAACTAACTTCATGTGCTCCAGTTTTTCACTTACGCAACTATTTAGCCCAACGTACAAACTATTTAAGAACAAAAACAAAAATTAATAGTGTTATAATAAGTAATTTTTTGCTACTTCATTTACATTATATAAATTGATTATTTATTATTGAGTTTGTAGATTTGATATAAACAAAACAAAAGACTAAGATCTTGGTCGAAAATTATGTTGTTTAATATAAACTTAAGTAGTTTTAATACCTCTTTAAGCATAACTTAAAACCAGTTTAAAGTTTACGAACAACTCACAGATTAAGAAAAGTTTTTGAGTAATCTAAATTAATCAACTTAGTTGCAAAACATTACTCCTAAAAAATATAATCGTTTCAAAGTCAAATTCTTATCTTTCAAAACTTAAGTTTCGAACTAAAAACTTGAACGTTATTGCTCGCTAGGTTTAAAATAATAATAATAATAACTAATATGTTTGTGATCAGATAACTTGTTGATATACAAAAAGAGTAGGAATTTGTATGATGTTACTTAATCAAAACTTATACTAATGATATATTTTTGTCGTTTCTTACATGAATTTTCACTGAATACTAGTTATGTTTCATTTAAATTGAGATACAAAAGTGAATTAACAAATAAAATCATTTATTTCAACTTAAAGTTGTCTAATTTACTTTCAAATACTGAGTAAATCTAATTAAATTCTGCTTAAAAATGGAGTCTTAACAACAAAGGTTTGTATTGAACTCAAAAATGTCAAAGTATCACTGTTTTTAATCTTTTTATGACAATTTAACTTATGTTTAAAATTATGGTTTCATTAGTTGTATATAGAATTGTTTTAATTATAAAATGAACTTTCTAAATAAATGCAAACTTAAAAGCACAGCTGTTAATAGATCTATTTAAGCTGAAAATTCCGTAAAACATATAATACAGCTTAGTAAATTAGATTATCGTAGACCTTTATTAAAAGAATATTTTGTAAAATTTAGCTTTTGTGCTACTTTAATATTTTAATTGTAATCAGTCGAAAAATACTACAAGCTGCCAAAAGAAAATCTAATATTTAGTTAAGTTAAATTTTAAAAGTAAGCTCAGGTTTCAAATGTTATAAAGTTCAAGCTTAAGTTTACCGTTTTTTTTCAATTAAAAGCGTAAACTTTGTAAGATATTGAAATTCTGACTGCATTACAGTACCTTAAAACTACATGTTGTCGAAGAGTCTTATATTTAAGATCAATTTTTTATTGAAGAAATAAAAGATCAACTATAATGATAACATGTTTAATTAAGTTTGCACAATTTTAAACTTTTTGTCTTGCTACGGCGATTTAATGGTAGACTTAACCTGCTTTAAATGGATCGTCTGTCATCTTAGGCAATTTACTTTTAGTTGTTTTAGAAAGTTATTCTTTTAAGATTTTTTTAACTGATTATAGAAAGGTGAATACTCAACAGTTATACAAACATGGTTTGATTAAATTAAACTTCGGATTTTAAAGAAAGTAGCTAAAAGGCACAAGAAAAGTAGATTAAAAAAGTTCTTAACATGAAACTTTAATGTTTATAAGTACAAAGCAATAAATTAAAATGTTTTGTTTTGGCAATGAAACATGATATGATAAGCTAATCTTTAATGTCGCAATTGAAATTGATTAAGTTTAGATTATGGTTCGATATATTCAAACAAAAACTTCGCTAAGTTTAGCCAAAAAAAATTAATAGTGTTGATTTAGAACAAACTCTTTACTAAAAATATTGAATGTAAAAAATAACAGTGAATTACAATTTACCATTTATATAGTTGTAAGTTCAGATTTGCAAAAATTTCTTCAGTCTGATTGTCTTAGTCAAACATTAGCTTTTGTTTTACTAATTAAACATGCTTAAGGCCAAATAAATAGTAGAAATATGTTTTTTAAGGTTGTACGTCATATTTTCGAATCGAAGTAAAATTATATTGAAAGGTATACAAGTAAAATGCGTTAAAAATATGTTTAAAATATCAACCAGTTATTTATAAAAAAATTTGTATTAAAAAGTTAAGAAAATCTTATAACCTAAGTAGAAAGAAGTTTGTGTATTCATGAATAGTTAGTAACCTAATTTTACAGCTACATTTGTTGAAGCTAGCGGATGGACTTATGGTGATGGTAAAGGTAGGTAAAATAATTTTTTTACAAAAAAAAAACTCAATTGACTTTCTTAAACTACTTTTTGGTTGAGCTAATAATTAATACTTGTAAAAAGGACCGGCTTACTGGAGTGAAAAACATCCAGACTGCGGATTAAACAATCAATCACCAATTGATATTTCCACAAATGATGTCGTTCCCGACCACAGTTTGATGCCGCTAAAGTTTAACGGTTACGATCAATTACTCAACTCGTCTACTTACACCCATAATGGACACTCCAGTGAGTTTTTTCAACACATTTATTTAGATGTAACGAGTTTTTAAACAATGTTTGGTTGTACTACTTTTTAAATGTCTAAAGGAAACCGAAAAATAGTTGTTAAGCGGTGCATATAAAAATATTGTAATTAATAATATTTGCTGTATACTTGTAATTCAACACCTTAAGAAACTATTCTTAACAAAAAAATTGTTTGGAACAAAACTAAATGTAGTTTGTTTGCAATCTGAAACACTTGTAAATTGAGCTGTCTAACCGAATTTTCGTAGTTACGCTCTTTACCAATCGTGATGACGTATTGGTCACTGATGAGCTTGGACAGCAGTACAAAGCTCTCCAGCTGCACTTTCATTGGAAGAGCGACGATGTAAAGAGCATTGGTGGTTCGGAGCACACCGTCAATGGAAAGCACTACCCAGTAGAGGTAAGCTTTTATTTGTTAACTTTAATTGCTAATAAAAAAATTTTAAACTTTAAGCTGAAACTCTTGCTTTCAACATTGAAAGTATTCAACTTTTTTAGAACTAAGAAGCCTTTTTGTATCGTTTTATGGTACAATATGAGTTTTTCGAAAATAAAAAATAATTTTGTAACCAAAATTACTATGGCAGTTAAAATAGAAAACTAAAGTAATTTGAAAAAGAAATTAAACAATACAAGTTGAATTTTTAAGTAATGTTTAAGTTTACTCAGTAAACTTGCTCAAAAATTAAAAACAACATTTTTGATATACTTCTTGAACAGTTACTTAACTTTTGGTAAAACTGTATTTAGTTTGACTAAAAATAATATTTCAATTCATTTAAGTATAATTAATTATTTTTAATTAAGAAAATTTTGAATTATGACAACAATATTTAAAAAATGTTTTCAAACGTTCATTTAAGTTCAGTACAAATTAACTTAATTTTTAACCGATGGAAACTAATTAGTAAATCCTAAACAGATGCATATAGTTCATATGAAGAAAGAATTAGAAGACATTAATCAGGCTTTAAAGATTAGAGATGGCCTTCTTGTGCTCGGGGTGTTCTTAGAAGTCGACCCGAGTCTTTCAAGCGATGAAGAACCTTTTTATAAAGTGTTGGAAGCTGCTCCAAAGTACCAAGATAGTGAGTTCCTTTGCAAATAATTTTTATTTAGATTGTTCAAAAAATTACCAAAATTAGCCAAGTTTTCCAAAATTTACTAAACACAGAAAAAAAATTTCTATAAGAAA
This sequence comes from Thalia democratica, assembly GCF_965202585.1. Taxonomy (NCBI): domain Eukaryota; kingdom Metazoa; phylum Chordata; class Thaliacea; order Salpida; family Salpidae; genus Thalia; species Thalia democratica. The sequence continues at coordinate 24,807,790 of NC_139166.1, forward strand.
AACGAGATGTAGCACTAAGCGTTACATGAAAATCTAAATTACAAAAATTCAAGTTCTTATAATAAAGTTTTAGGTATTACGCCTCGTAAAATAGTTAAAACTTGTAAGAAAAATGATCGAGTAGGCCTAATTCTTAAGAAATTTACAATATTGTGATTAAAAAAAATAATAGTATTTATAAAAAGAGAAAACTCATAGCTACTTTTATTTTTTATTAAGTTTTAAAACTGCTCATAGCCATATCTCAAAAAAGTATCTCAAAAACTAAAAAAAAGAGATGTTGTTGTAGAACTAGTAATTAATATTACGATACAAAAAACATGATAAAAAACTTAAACGAAGTAAGGAAATTAGAATCCGAACTGTAAAAAAATTTGAAAGATTTCTAATTATTCGCTAGAAACCGTAAACCATAGTCAAATGATCGATAGCAACACGTAAACCATAGTCAGAATTTAGGTTTCACTCAGTTCACTCAGTTTTTAGTACAAAAGTTAATTAATTAAGGTGATTTACTTATTAACACTCTTTCTCGTACTTATTAACACGCTCTGTTAAAAACGAGTATTTTACCCATTTCCGGTATAAAATAAGACATCAAAACGAAGTTTCTACTTGACAATTGTATGTAATTCAGGGCTTTCCAAAAGTTTTTGGACGAAGTTCAAAGTAATTTTTGCACACGACTATTGAAGGAAAATTTTATATAAATACAAACGAATAAGTAGTAGAAAGTTTAAAAATAAGAAAACAAGTAGGTAATGTCTAAATACCACATATAAAGCAAAGAGTAACTATAATTTTATTTTTTAAAAGTATGGAACATTTTATTTTGCTTGAAACCCTTTGTAAAAATATACTTCAACTGATTTTAAATTTGATTTTTTTGAATAAAAAACGACATAGTTTTGATTTTTTATATACTTCTGATATTAAAAGCTTTTTGAACATAAAGTACCTGTTACAATTTTCAACTTAAACAAAGTTTTACTATAACTGTAGAAATAGCAAAAGCATTTTTTCATAGTAAACTTATACTAAATAAATATATTTATTAAGTATAAGCATGTTTAAAGCAAACTACAGAAAAAAAAGGTAACTACTGTCATAAAATAGCTTGTGTTTTATACAGAACATCTCTATAGTTCAAGCTATGTAACTTTAACGTAAACTTGTTTAAAAAAAATCTTTTTATACTTTACCAGTTAGTTTTCAATTTTTACTACACGCGTAAAAGTTAAAACCAAGCAAGTATATAAAAACTTGAAGTAGTTTTTCCGTGTCAAACTTTTATGCAAACTGTAACAAAAACTAACTCATTAGTTAAAATAAATGTATACTTTTTTCTTCTCTAGAGAATATTGAAAACAAGAACATTATCAAACTTTCCGACCTACTCCCGACTTCCAAGTCATTTTACCGGTACTTTGGGTCGCTGACCACCCCTCCTTGTTCCGAGTCCGTCAAGTGGACCGTTTTCCAAAATACTTTCAAAATTTCAAAAAAGACTGTTAGTTTTTAAAAGCAGCGTGTTACTGTATAACTAAAGGCTAACATCGTTTAATTTAAATGTGATATTTTAACAAAACTGTTGAACTTTATTAAAAGTTTTGTTAACTTTCTTTTGAACTGTTTCCTTAAACTTTCATTAATAAATTCGTTTTAACTACAAGTAAAAGAGCATTTCTGACAAATAAAACAAAACGATATTGAACAATATTTATCACGTATGAAAACATCTTTTAGTTTAAAGTAAAAACCTAAAATTATAATAGTTATTTATCGTACTTATTACAGTGCACATAAAATAAAACTTTCAAGCATGTTTACTTTTTAAATATTTCAACAGCTCGAAGATTTTGAAAACAAAGTTTTCCTTGAAGCATTCGACAAAAGTAAAGGTTTAATTTTGTAGTTTATAATTTCATAAGTATTAGAAAGTTAAGTATTTATACTAAAATTTTCAGATTCTTACACAAAGCTTGGAGGAAACTATCGACCTGTGATGCCTTTAAACGGTAGACAAGTCACGGAGTACGTAGAATTCGGTATGATTTTTGTCATAAATGTTAAAAAATACAATTGTAATTTTTTCTTTAATTTTTAGAAGGAGATACATCACACCACGATTGGGCTTATCATGGAGACAAAGGTTGTTATTTGAACTAAATATAATCAGTTTGTGATGAATAGTATGAATTAGAACTTTGCTTCTATTACACATCACTATGTTGAATTTTTTAGTTTAATAATTTAGTTTAATAAGGCTGTTTCAAAAATACCTAAAAAGTCAAAGTGTCTCTATACTTACTAAACTTTTAAATTTAAAGCATATTATTTAAAAGTTAATAAAGTAAAAAAGCAAGTCAGTACGGGCTTTTTTAGCAATTAAATTTATTTTCAGTGTTTTGTTTTAAACTTATAGTACAAAATTTTTTGTACTTCTGACCATAGTATAATAACTAATTATGGCTTAGTTGATGAAAATATTTTCTTTACTCTTATTTTATACTAATTAATTAATCATAATGGATGATCAACTGTACATTACTTAAAATCTTATAACTAATAGCTAAGTATTTTAAGTTATATTACTCATCTAAAATAACAGAACTATCTTTTTGAGTGTTAGAATAACCCTTTAATCGATATCAACCAAAAATATGTTTAATTCTCTTTACCGTTTAACTTTTTATTTGTACAAAACGCAACTAAGCTTAATTGTTCTTTACAAGGTACTTCAAAATGGCATGAAATCAACGAAGTGAATTATCAATGTGCTCATAAAAAACAATCACCAATTAACATCAACACTGGTTCCAAAGAAATCAAAGCTTTCAAAGACAAGGCTTTGGAGTTTTCAAAAAGCTACAGCGAGAAAACAGTAGGAAGGATTGAGAACAACGGGCACTCAAGTAACCTTGCACCAAAAATAGTTTAAAATTAATTAGTCAGCTGCAGTGATATTGATTAACCTTGATGTTTTCAGTTACATACCACCTGAACGACACCCTCGAGCTGACATTCCAGCAAAACGAAAGGTCGTTCAAGGCGCTGCAGCTTCATTTTCACTGGGCACCTGTCGCGTTCGAGCAGTTCAACGAAAAGTTTTCAACGAAAGGCGGCTCGGAACACACGTTGGACAGCAACCACTATCCGATTGAGGTGGGTTTTTCTGTGAAAGATTGCATATGTGCGTTGATGAGAAACGGTTGCCTAACGATGTATGCTAATGACAAATAGTTGCTTGACGTTGTATGTTAATGACAAAATGTTGTTTGAGGAAGTATATCAATTACATGTTTTGCTTCTAGCATCTAAACGCGAAACTGGCGCTTTTTATTTAAAGTGCCATAAAATCCTTTTAAAAATTGTTTCTGTAGTATAATAAGCTTTTTACTCTTTTTAAAATAGATGCACATAGTTCACAAGAACAAAGACGAGGTTGTAGACGAAGACTTTTTGGCTGTTTTAGGAGTTTTTATGGTGCCTTCGGAAGACAACGAAGTCGACCAACGAGTAAACGATGCAGTTTCCCTGCTGACGTCACAATTCAAAAATGCCAAAAACAAAGGTAGTTATAACAAGTTTTCGCCGTAATTTGAAGTTTTAAAAGTATGCCGTGTTTAAATAAGTTTGTAAAAAATTCAAAATACTAAAATAGTTTTGTTTGATTTAAAATGTTTAGAAATTCGTTGGCATCTAAAATAAATTATAGCTTTAAGACTTAATTACGGAGGTATTTAATTTATATACTGTAATAACACTACAAGATTTAGTTACAACCATAGAAGAAACCATTAAAGAAAAAGAGAAAAAGAAAAAAGACCATTTGAGAAACCATAAAAACTTGAAAAAGTACCAATAAACCGGCAAAAAAAGTTAAAACTTAAAAGCTGTGATAAATTATGACAAAAAAGTTTTAAAATGATTTTAGACACTCATTTGTGGTATAAAAACCATTTTTTTGTTGCTGTAACCAGTATAAATTTTATTTTTTAACTTTAGAAAAAATAAAACACCTAATGGTTGAGTAACTGATAGAAACGTGAGAATTAAAAAAAGAATAGATTAAACAAATTGAACGTAGTAGTTAGTTATTTTGACAAAAAAAAATAAAACGTACTGTAAAATATTTTAGAATAAAAGGAAGGAAAAAACAAAAAATATGTATTTACGTATTTTACATGTACAGAGTCTAATAGTAATATATTATGCATTCACTATTTATTTTATGTAAAAAAGTGTATTTTTAAACTTGTTTGAAATGTCTTTTAAAAGCTTAATTTTACATGCCATAAAAAATATTTTGCTTTTTTAAAGTAAAAAACATTCTAAAATGTCGCGGTTACAATAAATCTTCTATTTACTTCACGTAACTAACATGGTGTTGGTTTTTAAAATTTTTTGCACCCGACTCTTTACTTTTTATGAATAAAATAATACAAAAAAAACATTAAATTGATTGTATTTACTTGGCAATAAGTAGCTCATCAATTAATTTCTAGTGCTTTTAAAACTTATGAGATTGACAGATTTTAATAGGCGCCTTTTTACCGAGACTTAATGAAGCATTAACTACTGTCCTTGAAAGCTTGAAAAATGTTCGATCACGGATTAACTTTAGTTTTTGGTTTAAATTCATTGTATGTATACATTAGCAAACTCAACTAACTTTTTTAAAAATTATTTAATTAATGTAACTACCTTTATTGCTCTTTTTAAGTGAAACTAATTATGTATTTATTTTACCTCGAAAACTACACGTACGATATTTTTCATTTTGATTGATGAGTTTGGAAAAATACTAAAAAAGGTTTAGTGCAGACTGCAGACACAAAACACGTGCAAAATTAAAATGAAGTCGTTGTTATTAAATAAACTTGAGCCGTGCATATTTTTTTAAGCAAAAGGAAAATAAATTAGTTTTTAAGCGTAACGCAAAAAAGTACTATTGTTGAACAAACAGTTTTTAAGGTTTTAAGAATTTTTTTAAAAGTAACTTGCTGAAATAGAAACTTTGTATTCTTTATCAAACTCAGCTTGTTTAGATAAAAGGAAAAATGTAATGTGAATAAATTTAAAAATCATTTTTGAATTATATGCGTGTGGAAACTCATCCAAGCACTAATAGTTGTAAAATAAACTTTGTACCAAAAAACTTAACGACAGTTTTACTAAAAATATGTCCAGGAAAGGAAGCAGAAATAAGTTTCGGACCGCACCTTTCAAACTTGCTGCCGTTGGACCAAAAATTTTACAGGTACTCGGGGTCCTTGACCACGCCCAAATGCAGCGAGGTGGTTATGTGGACTGTGTACCAGGAAGCTATGAAAGTGTCCAAGCAAAACGTACGTTACTTTGAAGCTGATGGTTACAAAAGTTGTAATGCAAAAAAAAAAATATTATTTACAATATTTTTGACTGAACATAATAAATTTTATCTTTGTGGTAAGATAAAGCTTGTAGAAATTTTTTACGTGTAAATATTTTCAATTTAAAGCAACATAAAAATAAAAGTATGTTTTAAAATGTCGTCTTATATAACTTTATTTTAAGTTAAAATCCAATAAACGATCAAAGTTTTTACGGCGAAATTTTACCGTAAAATCATTATTTATTTTACTATGGCTACAAAAATATTGTTCAGTTCTAATTATTTTCTTGATTTAGATTTAGAAAACTTAAAGTATTACTAACCTCTAACTACAAAACAAAATTCCGCAGTTTTTCGAATTCCAAAAAATGCTTTCATTTACCGAGGAAGCTGGTAAAGCTCCAACAAGCAAACAAGCAGGTATTGTTATTAATGTTTATATAAAACAAAATAATTAAAACTAAACTACTTAAAAATAGATAATAAGGAAGCCTACATTTCGGGAAATTACAGACCTGTACAAGATTTGAACGGACGGGATATTTATTACTTTGATGGTTAGTTTTTACAAAATTGCGAATTGAACTTGTTGTTTAGTATAAGATATTACTTTTAGTTACTTATGTTTTCCTGAACTTGCTAAACTAGTTTTATAATTAATAAAAGTTACTTAAACTTGAGCATGTTAAAATAAAAATCATGTATTTGAAAATAAATGATTTTAAGAATGTTACTGAACTTTGTAAAAAAAAAATGTTAAACCTTTTTAAGTAGTTTTACAACAACTATTGCAAAATAATATAAGCTACTAAACAGATACTATAGGAAGCAAAAATGAAGGATTGGCGTCTGGAAGTATAACGTTCTATGTAATCGTTATTATCCTAGCGCTGTTAGTGATCGTAGCCGGTGTATTTGTGTACAAGCGATCTTTGTCTAGAGGTCGTTCAACCTACACAAAGGGTAAGTTGATTGAAGTTTTCAAAATGTATTAGAACTATTGAGCTTTAAGTAATTGTCTCACATTTTGATGCGTATCCAAATTAAAAAAAATACTTTTAAGTATCAGGAGAAAAAAGTATATACAGTCTTTTTGAGCTTAAATTTAAACATTGACCTTTTTAAGTTGTTACATCTGTAACTTTATTAAACAAATACTATAAAAAAAGTTAGTCACTCATTATGGCACAAATCAGACGTATTGTTTTTACATTAACTTAATTTTGTTAATTCGTATTAGTGTTTTTATTACAAGTTTTCAAAAGTTTAAATTGTTTTAAATACTAAAACTTACTAAAGGTTAGGAAAATAAGTCTACTTCTCATCTATTACCACCCCTTGTTAAAGTGAACTTTAAAAAGTATTTACTTATGAACAAAAAAAATTGAAAATAAAACTATCAGTGCTTATATTACAAATATTAAAACCTGCCTTTTTTAAAACCTCACTAGTTGTTTATAAACACCTAGATGACACGTACTTAATATAAGTAAATTTAATTTTAATTAAGGCGATTATCTCTCAAATGAATTGTAGTTTATTAAATGCCGAAGTAACCAAATTTCTTAAACATCCTAAATACATTTGTCATTCAACCTTTAAAGGTTTAGTTTTTCAAACTAGACATTTCAAACGTAAAAAGTAACATTTAACTGCAGGCTAATTAATAACTTAAGTATTTTTCATAAATGGTAGCTGAACACACTACGTGCTCAATAAACTTGTGGTAAATTCCAACTAGCATATTGGAACAACTTTAAAACTATTCGTCTGAATTATGAACATAAATTACTAAAGTTTTTTACGCTTAATACCAAATCAATAAAATAAAAACGAAAATTTACAACCTTTGTTGTGTTGATTAATTGCAAAAGTGATGTATTATGCCATATGCGTTCGTATTTTATTCATTTTCCTTTTATTCAGTTTTAAATTTATATAGCGTAATATAAAAGTAAGTGATTATTTTGAAAAGGTCAAAATAAAACAAGATAAAGTTACTTGTAAAACCTATTTTAATTTTCTTATTATGAAAAGAAAATTAAATAAGTTTTATAACTAAAGTTTTAAGTTTTATGTATTTTAAATTAAGCTTTTAAAAATAACTTTTATAGCATTTTCATCGTGTTTCCACCGTTTTCACAAATTAATTTATTAAAAACTGTGTTATTTTTTAAATTGAAATTTATATATATAAGCTATTTTGTTTTTAAATCAATGTAACATATTGTTATTATAGTTTTAACTACAATATTCATAAATGATGAAAGAATTGCTTGCTTGCAGTAAGTTTGATCTAGTTTTTCATATGTAAACCAACAACAGGAACTTACTTGACATATTTATTTGAATAAGTAAAATAATAAAAATTTGTTCTGCTTTTGTAAACTTGTTTCAACTATGAGTTGTTGTTTTTTAGCTTAGAATTAGCAAAAAATATATTTTAATAGGTAACCAAGAAGATCAATCACCTGAAGCTGAATTGACAAGCTTCGGTTAGTTTTTCTACCAGCATTATTAAAACAATTGTTTATATCAAAATAGCTTAATATAAGTTTAACGAATTTTAATATATATAGTATAAGACAGTTTATATTTAAAAAAAAACATCTAAAGTTTTATAATTAACCAAAGATTCACAATTTTTGAAGTATACTTAGACAGTCACTTTTCATTGTATTTTAAAAACACTATTGATGTCTTATAAGACTTTAATTACAAACTTGACATTTAGGTTTGTAAGAAATTATTTCTAGTAGCGGTATCTAAAAAAAATTAATAAACAAAAATAAACGAAAAATATAAAGCCATTACAACTAAAAATTTACGTTTATCAATAAATCTCACAAATTAAAAAAAAAACAGACCAATATTTTCAAAATTACCTTGTAATATAGACTTTTACTTTTTAATTTAATCCAGATGTTTTAATTTTTTTTTATTTTATGCGTTTAAAAAGACATTAATTTTTGAAATTCTGATGTTAAAATAATTTTTTCAATACAGAGGCATAAACAGTTTCAAAAGTGAACATACAGCAAGTATGTTTGGCAGCAAATGGAAAATTGTTGTATAAGCATTTGTTTTATAGACTAAAGTTCAGCACAAGTTCAAAGGCTTTTTTTCAAGCAACTTAAAATATTCCATAAAGCTTTTAGACAAGTGTTATTTTATGAAAATGTTTTCTTGTTTTTTTCGAGTTCTTGCCATCGCTTTTTAAGCTTTGAAAAAATAAAAATACGTTTTAATAGTTGATTTTGCTTTCTTTACGGTTGTTCTATTTTCGATTAGTTAAGCTGGTTGTACTACTTACTTTAACATAAATGTATGATCATACCACTCGATCATTAGACCACAAGTCTTTAGTAGATCTATAGAGAGCTCGTGGTCTGATGATCGAAGTGGTATGATCAAGTTTTAACTTGGGCTTGTCTTACAGCACACGTGAGCTTAAGCTTTTGCCTGAAAGAATTGTTTTCTTTGATTATACTACTTAGAAAAATAAATTAAAGTAATAAGTCTTAAAATATACAAAAAATACTTAACAGCTTTTCAAACAGTTAAAATAAAACATTTTAGAAACGAAATAGAAACGAAACGAAATAGAAATTTTAATTAATCTGAAAGAAAGTTTATTTTTCTCTAACAGCTTTGCATTATTGCTAATTGAAAAAAATTAAAACTTTGCTAACATAAAATTAGTACTTCGAAATTTTAGTAGAACTTATGTAAAAAAATTTCAAGAAGCTTCAAATGTTAAATTATTTAAAATATGAATTAAAAAAAAAAATTGATATAATTTAAAAACTTACTGGTTAAACAAAATTTATTTAAGTAAAAAATAGTTCAAAACATAAAATTAATAACTTTTTCCAGAAAAATATTTTTTAGCTGGTTTTAATTTAGTGTTTAAATTATAAAATCGTGCTCGTTGTATTATCAGATAATTTTCGCTTTATAGCATCGTAAATGTAAAAAAAAAAATTACAATAAAGTTAAACAGTTATGTAGAAAGTTGTATAAATTTTATTTTAATAGTTAGTATTTGAAAAAATATAATTACTACAAGCATCAAAAAATTTATATTGCTCAAAAGTTTAATAAACGTTTTTTTCAACTTCAACAACTTTAATGATAGACATCTTAATTAATACTTCATAACAAAATTTACTTGTCAAAAATTTAATACTTGTAATCAATTAAAGCAATAACATATCAAAAATAAAAAAATATAAGTATACTTGAAAAGTTTGCGTGAAATATTTTTAATTTCTGTTATCTATTTGTAGTTTATAGCTGTATGATATAAAATAATTATTTTTACAATAAGTAAATTACTTTTCGGTTTTACAAATATTAACTTTATTGATATAAACCTTTGTTCTGTAACGACTTTGCGTTTAAATAAAAAAGGGCGCTAGAGAGTTTTCTAAAATTAGGGACTTTTTATCTCTTTGTTTACTTATCGAACTGCTTTAGCATGACGCGGCAGTCTAGTTTTACCTTTGTACTGATAGTATATCATTTGAAAAGATTTTGGTCGCCTCGTACTTCTTGTACGAAGGCGACTGTTTTTTATATTAACTTGTAAATTGGAATAGCTTATTTGTATATTTTGTTATCATGTATCGCAGTTTATATTCATTTAAATACAATTTGTGTTTCTAGACTCGATTTCTTATATACAATTAGTTAAGCATTCTAACAATCTAACTATTTAATTAAACTAAGCTTAAAAGATAGTCTAAGTTTAGTTCGCAATTCATTAAGTCGACTTAGCTAAATAACTTAGCTAAGTCATATCTAAACATTTAAATAACATCACCGATAAATACTTATAACGCGCACGGAGTCAGATAATAACCAGCATCGCGCGTATAAGTATCATTATAAGTAATTCGGGATAGTTAAATGGTGAACCCTAGTTGTGTAACACGTACCTTATTTAAGTCCGTAACTTCTTTTTATTTTCCACTTTTCGTGGTGGTGACCCAAAATTAGTTTAAAACTTTATTAAGAATTTAAACAAAATCTACTAGTATCATGGATATACTTTATTTTAGGCTTAGCAGATGCCAACTTTATAGGGACTTGAAGGAATTTAAACAAGACAAATATAAAACATTAATAACAGAGTTTTCCTCGTCTGATTCACTCGAACCAAATCTTTACAAGAATTACGCGAATTAGAAGCCGAAAGAGCCGAACTCGATAGAAGTGAGGCTGCTAGAGAATCAAAACGCAATCGCGCTGTCGCCATACCAAATTATGACGTCACCAGTACTTCGTCAAGTAATGCAACAAAAATATCTATTAAGAACCAAAGTTCTGAGCAACCACGGCCAGAATCACCAAGGCCAGAGTCAACGACCAAAGCCAAAGATCAGAGCCATGCCAACCAGCACCAGAACGGGCAGTCCCAACGGTCAAGGCAACCGCAGCCAGAATCGACAGGGCCAGAGTCAACAGTCAGAGCCACAGCAGCCAGTACCTCCACGACCGCCAGCAACGATCAGAGCCATCATAGCCAATACCACATCAGGACCCCAACAACCTGGGCAACCGCAGCCAGAGCCAGAACAGTTAAGGCCAACGGCCGATATAGAGGCTTACAAAGAGCCGTCTCCACCCGTGAGAACACAAGCATTACTTGCACCATCAGATAAGGATGCAGAAACAGAGCCAATCATAAAAGGAAGCACAGCAGCGACGAAACAAAACAACAAAACTAAAAAAAATGTTAAAACTAATCGCGAATTCTTAACAAAAAAACACATTTCTTTCTCTAAACGCAAAACGATTGCGAATAACAAATAACCTTTAGAAATTAGCTTACAGCAAATTTCTAAAACAAACCACGAATTAGTTTAGTTTATATTTCACAAATGGCGTCTTAAAACCAAAATATCTTTGAACAAAATTGAAGCACGCATTTTTTAAAAATAATCGCGAATTATTTTGGTTCATTTTTCACCGATGGCGTTTTGAACATATCAAAATCACATACTTGTCAGAAACCGTTGCAAAACTTTGAGTTTTTGTTCAGGCGCTATTTTTCACCGCTGGAAAATTAAACTAAGATGTTATTGAAACTTGACGGTTAATTAACTTTTACAGCAAAACTTTAAAACCACCAAAAGAGTAATGAACTTTTAAACGCAAAGTTAAGGCCACCAAATAGTAATTTATTTTATTTAATTATGGCAGACAACTAGTCTAAGAAGCTTTCTGAACAAAGCTTAGGACGAAATCGAGTCATAAGAAATTGAAGGAGTATTTTTAAAGTTTATTCTTTAACTTAAAATTTTATTTTGAGCTCTTACTAATATAAAAAATTGCCTTAATTTGTTAAGCTTTATTTCAATTTTTTTAACAACAACTTATGTTCAAACTTGAACTATAAATCTACAGTTAAACTATAGTAACCTTAGTGATTGATGTTAAGAAGGTTTATTGCCTTGTTTTTTGTTGTTATACACTTCAGCTTACTTATAAAAACACAATTTCAATAAGGTCATTTGAGCTATTAAATATCTTATTCAACATTTAAACGCTAACAACAACTTTGTTTTTAACTTTCTTAGAATATTAAAGTTTTATAAATTAGTATAAAGTTCAAGAGCTATATATTTTTACGAAAACAAGTTTAAGCTTTTGAAATGAATATAATTGTTTGTTTTGTCAACTAACTCATGTTGAATGTGAAATGTTTTTAATATACTAAAAGTTTATATAACGAATAATTTGTTTAAACTGAAGCTATAAATTTTTTTAAAGTTTCTTATAAACATACTTAAAAGTACTTGAAAATACTTGAAATAGTATTTTCTTTATATTTTTGCTTAAACTTTTTTTTGAACTTCGCACGAAAACGGCTCGAGAAATCGAAAGTCGTCAACAAGTCGGCGAAGGTGTCAAAGAGATCTGATCCACCATCAACAAAGCGACCGAGTGGAGTACAGATGAGGAGACCGTGAATGCACGAATAGCGTCTACGGGAAACAATGACTCGCGAGCACTACTAGCGAATAAAATTCTAAAAATTCTTTCAGTTTTTTTCATTTTTGTAAATTGTTAAAACTTTTTAATTCTGTGCGTCATTTACGAAATTTAAAGCATTTACAAATATAATTATTGGATTTTTATAGTGGATTTTAAGGTTTTTTTTTAACTTAACCTTTTTTAACATCTTAAAGTTAAAATTTTTAAAAACGGAAACCAAGTTGGAACATCAAATTGGTTTCCGTAGGACAAGAAATGTAACGACTTTGCGTTTAAATAAAAAAGGGCGCTAGAGAGTTTTCTAAAATTAGGGACTTTTTATCTCTTTGTTTACTTATCGAACTGCTTTAGCATGACGCGGCAGTCTAGTTTTACCTTTGTACTGATAGTATATCATTTGAAAAGATTTTGGTCGCCTCGTACTTCTTGTACGAAGGCGACTGTTTTTTATATTAACTTGTAAATTGGAATAGCTTATTTGTATATTTTGTTATCATGTATCGCAGTTTATATTCATTTAAATACAATTTGTGTTTCTAGACTCGATTTCTTATATACAATTAGTTAAGCATTCTAACAATCTAACTATTTAATTAAACTAAGCTTAAAAGATAGTCTAAGTTTAGTTCGCAATTCATTAAGTCGACTTAGCTAAATAACTTAGCTAAGTCATATCTAAACATTTAAATAACATCACCGATAAATACTTATAACGCGCACGGAGTCAGATAATAACCAGCATCGCGCGTATAAGTAACATTATAAGTAAATCGGGATAGTTAAAGTTCTAAAGGTATACAAATCAACGATTTTTTTCGGATTATTCGTTTATCAGTTTACTCTGCTATAACTTGTCTCGAAACGTTTGAGTTTTTTGTTTAAACTAATTTGCGGTTTAATAGTGTAAATATTACTCAACACTTAATCAAATAGTGAAGAAACAATATATCCTATCTTAAAGTTATGTAAACAAGCTATGATAATGATTGTTTTTTACGTAGATTCAAAATATAAGTAAGACTATGCCATTTAAAAAAGTTTAATTTATACGAAATTCAAGAAACATTTTTGAGATATGATATTTAACAAATTTTTGTAAGATTTATAGTTTTTATGTATAATTATCCGGTTTAACTTCGTATACAAAAAAAATAACATAACTTATTTACAGTTTAATTTGTAAAGGTTAGATAAGTAAAATTAATAAGTTTTTAACTTGTGTTCAAGTGTTTATACAACAAATAAGTATTTATTAAAAATCATGAACTAATAATCAAAAATTTAAAATACATTGTGGTTTAAATTTTAAACTCTCTTTTTGAAGAAGTATCTACTTTATAATAACAAGTAATTCATTTAAAATCCTTCTAACAAACCTGTTTACACTTTTCACACGCCTAAATTTAAAAAAAAATCGTGAGTTGGTTTATTATTATAATGTGCTTAAAGTGTTTCAACTAACAATAAAATACTTTAAGATATTAGAAATATAACTTAATTTGTTTAAACATTTAAACTTCTTAAATTATCTAAGTTGTAAAAACACACGAAAATAATAGTTTTAAAGTAAACTTATAAAACCTCTTTTTTCTTTGTTGATTTTGATGATTAAAATTTATAAAACAATTAAACCATATAATTTTATATGCTCTTCTTAAAATTAGTAAACTACCGGGTCCGGGGCTGCTTTTCAAGTTAAAATAAGGACCAACTTATCAAAAACAAAAAATAAAATTTTTAATGTTAAACTACACATTTAATTTAATTTTTATTCGTTTATTACCTTCAATAGAAGTAAGCAATGCTTTAATGTGACGTACCAGATTTACCTGAAAACTTGATAAGTGTTACCGATACGTAGTATGATATTAATAGTACATTTGTTTTATATAAAATTAATGCTAAATATTAAGTGCAAGTTGACTTCAGTCTTAAAAACTCATTGCACGCCGGAGGCTTTTGCTTGGCGGGTCATGACCATCCAACGGGCTGTAGGTTTCCAGTCCTTAGGTTATCGTTATGTTCTATAACCTAGATACTAAAATGAAGTCAAGTAAACTACTTTTAGTTTATAAACTTTCAGCTCAATCAAAGTATAGAGGTAGACAGCATACGGCTTGCAGGTAAAACGCGGTAAAAATTATGCACCCTTAGATATCCGGAATCAAAATATTCGTAATGGAGATAATAGTTGCAACAGTTTAAACGGTTTACTATTTGTTATAAAAACTATAGTTTTGTAACGAAACTTGTGTAATCTTAAGTGGCACAAACAGAACTAATTAGTCAGAATTCAGCGTAGTTCAAAACTATAAAAATACAGTTACATAAAAACTATAAATCTTACAAAAATTTGTTAAATATCATATCTCAAAAATGTTTCTTGAATTTCGTAAAAATTAAAAAACTCACCACAATGTCTTATAAAAAGTTATGAAGTTAAAAAAAAACAAAAAATAAAGTATTTAAAAAGAGAAAATATTTATAACTACTAGAAATAGCCTTATTCTAACAAGTTTCAAAACTTTTTTAAACCGGTTATCAAAAAATAGTTTAAATTTAGATAAGAAATTAAAAGCCTATTTGAAGGCATAATTAATATGATTGAGATAATAAAATATATTTTGAAAAAAAATAAAAATAGATAATTCACATTTAACACAGTTTTAAGAACATAAAATATCGAAGTGTTATATAAAAAAAACCGAAAAATTCGTTGACTGCTTTTACAAAAGGACTTATGAAAGAAATGTGTATATTTCAAAAATTTTTGAGTGAATCTTGAAAATAAAAAGATTAGACAGTAAAATGAATATTAGTTGTAAAACGTTAATTCCAGTTTTGTTAAGTTTTAAGACTTTATAATTGTAAAAACTTTGATTTAAAGGATTTAATTCAATTTTTTACCTTAAAAAGTAGCAAACTTAGTTACTTTAAATCCTTTTATTATATCATATAATAGTCATGCTTGTTTTGGTTATTTAAAGCTTATCGTACTTACACGCTGCAACTTAAAACTGTTGTTGAAGTTTCACTTATTATTTTAATTTGTTTTAGTTGTACCGGATTAAAGATTTTTGTTTTTGGCATAAACTCAAAAACACAATATTTAGACTGCTATATTTTGTTTACTTTTGATCTTTAATAAGTATAGCTCTTTATAAAAAATGGAAATTTAAAAACAAATAAATATCTTAATTTAGTAAAAGAATATTCTTTTTTTTTTGTAAGAAAATCAAAATTTGATCAAAACAAATATGTTTATAAAAAGGATATTTAATATTAATTTTTAATACAACAGCAATAGTGTTTAAAATTTATTGTTTGAACGTAATATATACTGTACAAATTGTAAATGTTTCTTGATCCATGAAATGAAGGACAGGTCAAAATTTACACCACATTTCATTTTTATCTGAAAAAAAAGCAGGATTATGAAAGTTGAGAACTTTAAAGAAAATATAAACTTACCTAACAAACATAAAATCTGCAACTTTCTACACATGGAGCACAAAAGTTCCATTTGTAGCTGAGTTTAAGAGATGGAGTGGTGACCTTAACACTGCATTTCAAGCTGCATACATAATGTTCTTGCAATTTTGGTTCCCATTCGTTCCAAAAGTCGTCGAACTTTTTTAGAACATCGAGCACTTTTTGGTCGATCATTTGTTTGTAAGCCTTCTTTTGTTCAACCCAAACTTCTTCTTCTGGAAGATCTCCGAAAGTGCAATCGTAGAATTTTTCGAATACTTGCATGTGACATTCAGCAAGCTAAAAAATATTATTAGATTTATTTTTTAAACAGAAAAATTAAAAATGAGTTACATACTCTGTTCAAGTGTTTTTCAAGTTTGGCACGTTGGGCAGTTCTTCTTTCATCCAAACACTTTTTGTAGTTAACAACCTTTGTTTCTTTTGAAGCGACGCATTTATTAAATTGATCCTTAATTTTGCCAATGAAAGCGATTGATTTAGCTTCCCAGGCGTTAATTTTTTCAGTGACTCTATGTTGAATACACTCAATTTGAGTAAGGAGGTATTTTTCTTGAGCTTCAATCCAGACATAAGCTTGTTTTTGCAGTCTTTGACGGAAACAGTCGATTTCTTCTTGAGTTGGTTCAACTCTAAAACATTATCAAGTTAGTTTTCTACAATATAATAAATACTATTTTGTGACTTACCCGCAGTAGGTCATTGGAAGCATTTTTGAAACTTTTTCTTCGAGACATGTACTAGCTTGTGCTTTCCAATCAGCAACTTGTTTGTTCCATTCTGCAACCTTTGCAGCAAGTTCAGCTCTGTTTTCTTCAGCAGACTTTTTGATAGCATCGATGTGTGCTTGTTCATCAAATGATTGACATTTTTCAGCTACAAAAAGTTATATAAATTTGTTAATCTTTTCAAAGTTTGGTTTCTTAAATTGTTGCGGACTTACAATTTTTTAATTAGTTTTTTGTATAAATAAAACAAAACTTACCTTCAGTGCAAGTAGTTAAGCACTTGAAAGCGCAACCTTTCCAGTCAGCATTGAATGCACACATTCCAAAAAGCTTGTAGCTGCATTTTTCTGGGGTTGGGAATCTTACACTATAAAAAATTAACTAGTTATTCTTGATTTGAGCATACACAAGTAAGATCGATCTTACCAAGATCTTGAGTAACTCTTTCTTGAAAATCCGTAGCATCCAGTGTTAAATGAACATTTGTAGCTGCATCTGTAGCTTTCTTTCATTTGAGCGACAGCTTTGTCTACTTTACCGTTAAAATCTCCAGTAAAAACAGCCATTTGAATGATGAGAGAACACTGCAATTTTTCTACAGCAGCATCTGCGTTTCCATCGGTACCAGCTGTTTGAAAAAAAAAATATTAAAGAAAGTTTAAATAATAATTAATACATTCTTATACCGTAAAGCTTTTTGAAGACTTTATCAGCCCA
The DNA here is from genome assembly GCF_965202585.1 of Thalia democratica. NCBI lineage: Eukaryota > Metazoa > Chordata > Thaliacea > Salpida > Salpidae > Thalia > Thalia democratica. Next base: position 24,825,106 of record NC_139166.1, read on the forward strand.
CTCAACACGTTTAACAATAATATCTTCAAGTTTTTTTGCGTATTTTTCTTTAATTTCTACGGCCTTAGCATCAATGTCAGCGTTGTACTTTGTGATTTTGCTACTTCTTGTTTTAAGACAAGCTCTGAAACTGTAGTAAATTTATATGTTTATAAGTGTTTGTATTGTTTAAGAAACTTTCTTTTTAGTTTTAAAAATATTAGAAAAATTCACCTAGCAATAAGTCTATCATGGAAGCACACAATCCTTGCAATAGCGTTGTTGACAGCAGTTTCGAAGTTTTCTTCAGCTTTTTGTCTTGAAACAAACAATTTTTCTTTGTATTCAGCAACTGCATTCTTATATTCATCACTTTCTTCATCGTAGCAGTTTTTCAGGTAAGTTTCAAAGGTAGCAAGGTATTCAGCTTGAGCGTTTTCGACATACTCGAGGAATGCATCTTTGTTGTTAAGCATTTCTGCTCTGATGTTTTCTCTGGCTTCAGCAAGTTTCAATTCATATTGAGCAACAAACTCGTCCAAGTTTTGATACTCTGTGAAAATATTTTCATCAACGAATTAATTTATCATGTTAATTAGTAAAGATAGATATCAAAGAAGAAAATATGCATGCTCCCATTTCATTTTTTTCCAGAAAAGTTTTTATTAGTAAAGTTTTAAGTTTTTAAATGCTGAAGACTTTAAAAAAGTGATGTAGGTGAACTTAAGAACAGAATCGTAGAAAATTATTTTATAAAGTCATGAAATAAGGTTTTATAATAATTTAATTTTATAATTTTTAAAATTTGACTGATTCATACCAGCGTCACATGAGCCTTCTTTGCTTACAGGGAACTGAACCAAGCAATCAGCAAAATACTTTGAAGAACACCAAACATTTTTGAAAGCAACTCGGTAGCAGTAGTAGCTTTGTGGTGGGAACACTTGTAAGTTATGAGCACACCAATACTCATAAGATGGTACAGCAGCTTGCGCAGCCTGTGAAATTTATAAAGTTTTATAACTGTACTTAAAGAAGAAATAAAAAAGTTCTTACAAAAATGCAAGCCAGAAACACGCAGACTAATTTCATTTTTTAACTTTGTTTAGTAAAAAACAAAAATTGATTTGAGTTTATAACTTCACCTGAGCTTATATACTATGTGTAAAAACATCAAATTTGTTTAAAAGAAAACAAGTTTTAATCATAATTAAGTTAAAATAACAAGTAATGTACTTGACTTCTCTATGATATTATTCATACCTTAACAATAAAAATAAAGCTAAACATTTCGAAATAACATAAGTAATTATTACTATATAGGACAGATGATTGATTAACAATTTATTACCTTATTAATCATAGTTGTATACCAGTTAAAAGAAAAGAATCACAAGCACACTAAAAAAAGAGTTATTTTTAAAATAAAAGTTCATATGTTTTAATTCATCCCAGCAATCTTTTTATTTACGTACTATTTTATTAACTACTAGTATTTTACCATAACTACGATTTATCATCAAAAAACAAATTCTAATAACTTAATAGCTACTTTAATAATGCTTTAGGTGTTAAAGTGTTGTATATAAAAAATTAAAAGAGTTGCTGTCAGACAACCACTTTATGTTTATTTTTATTTTTAGGCCTAGTTTACCAAACTGTTTGTATTTAAATTTCCCGATAGAAAAACTATTTTAGTTATTTAAAAAACAACTCTTCAGCAGTTTTTTAAAATAATTCAATAAGTTAACAATTCAAAGTAATGTTTTCAAGTATATTATGTATTTCTTCTGTTCAAATCAAATTATATTTATTTGATAAAAGCTAATTTTACGAATTTATCAAAATTCTAAGCTAAATAGTTAAACTTTTCTTATGTAGTAAAAGCCATATTAATTTAACATAAAAACATGCATCAGCACAACAAATAATCTACAAATTAAAGTATAAGTCCTGGACATGGCATAAAACTGTATCCTGGTGTATGACTCAACAACCGAAAGGTTTTTTTGTACACCAGATTCTGGACCAAAAATTTTTGAGTGGTGTTTTTCGTTCAATAAATAGCATATGTATATACAATTTCATTGTATTTAGCAAAACCTATGTAGTTTAGTTTTGTTGTTTTATGGGTAAAATTAACAGCCAATTAATATCTAGTCTGTATATAAGTATATAAAAATCTTAACATGTAAAAATATATTCCTAATAAATTATCTATATTTATCGTAAAGCTAAATTTTATCATATTAAGAGAAGGGTTGCCAAGTATATCATACCTTGAAATCAGCCTGTGCAAAACAATTAAACTTAAGTTTTTCTAAAACAAGAATCTTGAAATATTTCTTCAGTTTTGTTTTCGGTACACACAGTAGAGATCTTTTTGATTCAATAATTTGAAAGAAGTAATAATCTTTTTTATAGAAAAAAAAACTTCTGTATAAAAATCTAAAAACATTTCAAACAAATTAAAAACAAATAAAAATAATTGCTATAGGTTTTTACAGGTTAATGATCTATAATAAATGAAATACTTAATATTAAATCTGACTGTTATAAAACTATATGATATTTGTAATTATAAAGTCTACATTAAATGAATTTAAATATTTTGTAATGGACACATGTATATACCTACTTTAGCTCCTATTCTTTCCTTACAATATTTATTTTTTTAATAGAGCTCCGTTGAAGTCTGTTAATCCGTTAACACACAGAAACATGTGTTAGTGTAATAAAAGAAGATACTGTATAACATGTTATTGTTATATATTCCAGTGAACTTGTTTCGCCAGGATATTTTGTTAACAAACGCTTAAATTTATATTTTGAATAGTCATACTTTATATATTAATATATAGTAGTGTTGGAAAACATCTCTAGTTGGTGAGTTAGACGTGGGATTACTTATTTAGTACTAAACGGTACGAATTTGTCCGACTAAGACTTTTTAGTTTAAAAAAGATTATGCATTATTTTATGCTGGGTGTTGTTATTATTTTATAAGTCGTGGACCAATTTTCGTAACAAAAATGGGCCACAGTCATTTAAAATGTTAAACAATATAAAAATAATTTTTACCCAAGTTTGATATAAAAAAGCAATGATAAATCACTAATAAGTAATAATTATCAATTTTTAAACCTAATTGTATGTTTTTACTGCAAAAACTTAATGTTTAAATTTCTTGAAAGGAAGGTTTATTATAGCTGAAAGTTACATCTCAGGAAGTATATTTTCGCTTTGTGGACCTCAATTTGCTAACTCCTGCTCTAGTTTAGTTTAGTTTATTGAACAAAAACGAAAAAAAAAAGTTCGCTCAAAAATTTTTTGGTTCAATGACCTGGATAGTAAAAAGACTCGGTCATCGAAAATTATAATGAGCTAAAAATGAAAAAGAAGAAAAATTTAAACTCTAAAACGAAAAACTCTATGAAAAATGAGACTATTGAAATTTAGAACATTAAATATTCTTCTAAAATAAAAAAATAAATAAATATCCAAACAACTAAAGATTTTTTTTTGGATATTCTAGGCAATGCTTATAACTAATAAAGTCTAAAAAAAAAAGTACAATTATATTTGTACTACTTACATTACAAAAAATCAAAAAAGTAATCATAATTAGTACAACAATTTACACCTAGTTAAATTTTAGTGTTAGTGTTTATTATACAAAAAATAAAAAGAAAATAAGGCAAAGTAAACGGTGTATAAAAATTTTAATAAATTAACTATAATAAAAAAGTTTAGTTGCATAAACTATGGTAATAGATTAAAACAACAAATTAAGTAAAACATGTTAGCAAAACATATATTCCAAGACTTATAAAATGCTGTCGTACCCCTTACTAAATGCATGAAACACTGTATATTTTAACAACTCCAAGTATAAAACTATAACTTTGTTATCTTGTAGCTTTACTAAAACAGAGTTGTTAGTTTTTCTTTGCACCAAACTATAACAGTATGCTTTTGAAAAAATACTATTCCTTACTTTCAATATAGTTTACATAATACATCTAAATTTTTGTTCTAAAATATTTTACCATATCTTTGTATAGTAGAAATTGTTATCATTAAAGTTTTATTAACAAGCCGTATTCTACATGCAGGTAGTATAATGTTAATTCATGTTCTATAAAATACTAATTTATCTGAAAACTAATAAATCTGTTTTTTTACATATATATTTAATTCACTATTAAGTAGTACACAACCATGGGTTAAGGATCGAAAACGTACGGCCCACGGGCTTGACTTAGTCTACAATGCAGGAACCTCTGGCGTGCGACGAACTTTTAGCTAGAAAACAACTTGTGAAGAACAACTAACATTGAGGATTTTTATAACAATTGTGCATTAAGTTTGAGTTCCGTACATAGTACTTATACTTATAAAAAAATACTTATAAAATGAGTGTTTTAGTACAGTTTGGCGTTAAAAATTATATTTTATGTACAGGTTTACATAAATTCATAGCCAACTTAGTTTATTTAAAAAAACTTCAGGCCTGCAATCTTTTCAAGCAAATGTAAAATTTTGTTACTTCTTTTACAGGTTATAAACGAGTAAAAAATTAAATATGAAATGGAATCTGAAATAAAAAAATTCGTATTTTTATTATTTTTCTTTGAATGAAACTAAATAAGATTGCTTGAATCGTAGCTAAAATCATACCTGTTCAAATTTATGAATTGCATCAATCTTATTAAACATTTTAGAACTTGTTTCAATATTTGTTTGATAATTTTTTATGTAGAAACTTGATATTAAAAATATATAAACTATTAATATTTTAATAAAACTTCAAATATTTATTTACAATTCAAAATTAAAATTTATATTGTAGTAATTTACCAAAACAAGCTTGTTTGCACGACAAAGTTTTTGTTTTGTCAAATGATATAAAACTATAATTAATTAGATTTTAAACTTTTAATTAATCATCTGTCCTATATAGTATTAATTAAGTTTATTGTTTTGAAATATTTAGCTTTGTTTTTATTGTACAGGTATGAATAATATCATAGAGGAGTCAAGTAGATTATTTGTTATTTTAACTTAATTATGATTAAAACTTGTTTTCTTTTAAACAAATTTGATGTTTTTACACAAGAATATATAAGCTCAGGTGAATTTATAAACTCAAATAAAATTTTGTTTTTTACTAAACAAAGTTAAAAAATGAAATTAGTCTGCGTGTTTCTTGCTTGCATTTTTGTAAGAACTTTTTTATTTCTTCTTTAAGTTCAGTTGTAAAACTTTATAAACTTCACAGGCTGCGCAAGCTGCTGTTCCATCTTATGAGTATTGGTGTGATCATAACTTACAAGTGTTCCCACCACAAAGCTACTACTGCTACCGAGTGGCTTTCAAAAACGTTTGGTGTTCTTCAAAGTATTATGCTGATTGCTTGGTTCAGTTCCCTGTAAGCAAAGAAGGCTCATGTGATGCTGGTATGAATTTGTAGCTTAATTTAGTAAAATTTTAAAAGTTATCAATTTAAAATATTATAAAACCTCATTTCATGATTTGGTGAAATAATTTACTCCGATAATTTTAACTCTTCCTTACTTCATTTACTTCGACTTTTTAATGTCTCCTGCATATGTTTTTAAAATATTTTAAACTTTATTTATAATGAAGTTGAAACAAGTTTTTCTTTTTAATCTTAATCTTTACTACTGAACACAATGAATTAAATTATTGATGAAAATATTTTTACAGAGTATCAAAACTTGGACGAGTTTGTTGCTCAATATGAATTGAAACTAGCTGAAGCCAGAGAAAACATCAGAGCAGAAATGCTTAACAACAAAGATGCATTCCTCGAGTATGTCGAAAACGCTCAAGCTGAATACCTTGCTACCTTTGAAACTTACCTTAAAACCTGCTACGATGAAGAAAGTGATGAATATAAGAATGCAGTTGCTGAATACAAAGAAAAATTGTTTGTTTCAAGACAAAAAGCTGAAGAAAACTTCGAAACTGCTGTCAACAACGCTATTGCAAGAATTGTTTGCTTCCATGATAGACTTATTGCTAGGTGAATTTATCTAACTTTTTAAAAACAATAGAGAACATTTTTTTAAATAACACAAACACTTCTAAACAAATAGATTTACTACAGTTTCAGAGCTTGTCTTGAAACAAGAAGTAGCAGAATCACAAAGTACAACGCTGACATTGATGCTAAGGCCGTAGAAATCAAAGAAAAGTACGCAAAGAAGCTTGAAGATATTATTGTTAAGCGTGTTGAGTGGGCTGATAAAGTCTTCAAAAAAATTTACGGTATAAGAATATATTAAATAGTATTTAAACTTTCATTAATATTTGAACTTTTTTTAAACAGCTGGTACCGATGGAAACGCAGATGCTGCTGTAGAAAAATTGCAGTGTTCTCTCATCATTCAAATGGCTGTTTTTACTGGAGATTTTAACGGTAAAGTAGACAAAGCTGTCGCTCAAATGAAAAAAAGCTACAGATGCAGCTACAAATGTTCATTTAACACTGGATGCTACGGATTTTCAAGAAATAGTTACTCAAGGTCTTGGTAAGATCGATCCTACTTGTGTATGCACAAACCAACAATAACTAGTTAGTCTTAATTTTGCTTTTTTTAAAGTGTGAGATTCCCAACCCCAGAAAAATGCAGCTACAAGCTTTTTGGAATGTGTGCTTTCAATGCTGACTGGAAAGGTTGCGCTTTCAAGTGCTTAACTACTTGCACTGAAGGTAAGTTTTGTTTTTATTTATAACTAAGTAAGAAACTGTAAGTCTGCAATAATTAAAAAATTGAAACTTAAAAAGATTAACAAATTTATATAACTTTTTGCAGCTGAAAAATGTCAATCATTTGATGAACAAGCACACATCGATGCCATCAAAAAGTCTGCTGAAGAAAACAGAGCTGAACTTGCTGCAAAGGTTGCAGAATGGAACAAACAAGTTGCTGATTGGAAAGCACAAGCTAGTTCATGTCTCGGAGAAAAAGTTTCAAAAATGCTTCCAATGACCTACTGCGGGTAAGTCACAAAATAGTATTTATTATATTGTAGAAAACTAACTTGATAATGTTTTAGAGTTGAACCAACTCAAGAAGAAATCGATTGTTTCCGTCAAAGACTCCAAAAACAAGCTAATATCTGGATTGAAGCTCAAGAAAAATACCTTCTTACTCAAATTGAATGCATTCAACATAGAGTGACTGAAAAAATTAACGCCTGGGAAGCTAAATCAATCGCTTTTGTTTGCAAAATTAAAGAACAGTTTAAACAATGCGTCGCTTCAAAAGAAACAAAGGTTTTTAACTACAAAAAGTGTTTGGATGAAAGAAGAACTGCCCAACGTGCCAAACTTGAGAAACACTTGAACCTAGTAAGTGACCTATTATTTCCTTCTTTTTTATTTTTTTTTATAAAAAAATTTTCCTCAGCTTGCTGAATGTCACATGCAAGTTTTCGAAAAATTCTATGATTGCACTTTTGGAGATCTTCCAGAAGAAGAAGTTTGGGTTGAACAAAAGAAGGCTTACAAACAAATGATCGACCAAAAAGTGCTCGATGTTCTGAAAAAGTTTGACGACTTCTGGAACGAATGGGAACCAAAATTGCAAGAACATTATGTATGCAGCTTGAAATGCAGTGTTAAGATCACCACTCCATCTCTTAAACTCAGCTACAAATGGAACTTTTGTGCTCCATGCGTAGAAAGTTGCAGATTTTATATTTGTTAAGTAAGTTTATAGTTTTTTATTAATTTTTAGCCTAAATTTAAAGATCAAAATTTAATTTTCAGGGTGGATACTTGGTAGCAAATACTATTTGAATCAAAACTTACCGTCTATTATTTAACCTTAAAAACAAAAACAAAAAGCATGAATTTTTAATTTGTAATAAATTATGAACTCAAAATGTGATTTTTTTGTATTATAGTTTAAAATAATATATCTAAAAAGTCATCTTAATATGAAAAGTAGCTTAGATAAAAACACAAAAAGTTTTGAAAGTCTTTTTTTATTAAGAAAAGTTTCCTAGATACTATGTATTTATAATTCACAAAAATTGATTTTACACATGTTCCGGACTTGATTCTCTATTCAAGTTCGAAACCAAAATTCTGAAAAATATACACACTCGGTGTTTGTTTATTATCAGCATATGCTGTTTTTTGTTTTGCTAATCAGTACTTCAAACTCACTTTATTATAAATAACTTTTTATCTATATAGTTTACATGTGTGTTTTACGCTTTTTAAGGCACAAACCAATATTAATCTTCATCTGAAATGAAGTATTTTTGTTTTCAAAAGTATAAAAGCTGAACTTGATATCAATAAGATATGTAAAAAATATTGAAGCTTAGAAGTGTTTCAATGTTATAATCATAAACAGAGGTTTTTAAGAGTGATGGTTTACCAGAACCTACTCATTTTTATGAAAATATAAAATAAAATAACAATGTATACCAAACTTTGCCAAAAGAATACATGTTTCAAAAACTGAAAATAAGATAAATTTTGTTGTTGTAAAGTTATTAAGTTTAATCAATTATAGACCTTAAACATATTTTTTTAATAAGTTAAATAAACTTTTGGTTTTTAGTACTACTACATACTATTTTTTTAAACAATTAAATAAAGTTATAATCAAAAGTTATTTATAATTCTTACAAACTTTACTGTACTAAACTTACTTTTTGCACTTTCGTAGGCGAATTAGCTTTTTTAATAATATTATCTTTTTTGTTGTTCAAAAAAAAGTTAATTTATGTTATTAATAAATCCTTAAGTCAAGTTAGAAAAACAAACAAACAAGGGGTAAAAAAAAAGTTTTAATTTAGTTTTAAACAATAAAAACTCGTTAAATTTGGAAACAGTAGTTGGTAAATATTAAACACTTAAATTACTTTTTATATGTCTTCAATGTTTTTAAAGCTGGTCCATGGTACCTTTTCAGAATTATTTCCTCGTTTAAAACAAAAACACAACGTGAAGCATGTGAGCATAAAAAAACAAAACTTTACGCTAATAGTTTTGTTATAAACAACTGATATACGAAGAAAATTAAGTAATTTTTAAAACAAATGCCATGCTTAAGTTTTTTTTTCAGTTTTATTCAAGAAAGCATTTAACGTAAACGTACAGAAAGTTTAAAAAATAACTCAATTTGTAAAAGAAATTGATGACTAGTACAGTTAAGCAAAGTAGTTTTTTAGCTCTGCAAGCTTTATTTAGTTAGTTAATATAGAATAAATCTTGACAAATTTATAGCAAAATATTTTTTTTTCTATCGGTTGATTGAAAAATGATTTTTTTTTTAAACGGTTTAAAAAAAAGTTTACTAATGGAAAGAATGATGCTTTGTTTTTGATGGTATTTTTGGTTTGTTTTTTTATAACTTAAACAATAATATCTTAGTATAATTATGTTTTATTTACTTTTTTAAAACAAGTTAAATATCGGCTAACAGAGTTTGAAAAAACCTCATAAGCAATTAGATTTTGTTTTGCATTAGTCATTTAAATGTTTTCAAATGACCTTATTGTTTTTATTGCAGTACAAGATGAAGTTTTACTACTGAACAATATGCAACTTAAACATACTTACTAGTTTGGTAACTTTTAATTTACTGAAATAGTCGACTAATTAAGTAATACTGAACGTACATATATATATTTGAAAAGTAAAGTAGTAACAGATTTAATAATTGGTGTAAATAGATCACCTATACAAATAGAATTTTTACCAAACTAACACAAACTATTTTCAAAAAATTACTTATAAAAGTTATAAAAAAAAACTGGTAATAAAATGGAACTCTTTAGTCACTTAAAAAAATTAATTTTTTTTATGTTGTATCGCTTATGTGTTAAAAAACGTTTTGTGGATTAATTCATTAATATTACTATTGAAAACAAGCTTTAAAAAGTTTTTGAAAATTGAGCTTTTTTTTTGAAAAACAATATACCTATTTACATACCACGTCATGAAAACATGGCAACGAAAATGCTCAGTATCTTTCGCAGTCGGCGCTCGTGTACTGGGTGCACCTGCTGTTCCACGTTTCCTCGCTGTAACCCTTCAAACCCGAGCCTTCCACCAGGTTGTGCAGGTTGCAGTAGTTGGTGCCGAAATCCAGGAAGGCGTACCACAGCTGGGAGGTGGAGAAGGCCTTCACCCCGCACGAGCCTTCACTCGCGGCAAAGTCGAACGTCAAGTCGTCCACGTAGAGCTTGAGGGGGGTGGTGTGCGTCGCTGTCACTTGCCGCTCGCTCTCCGATGTCAAGTTGTACCTGGAAGTTGTAAAAGTTTTGTTATATTTTGAACACAAGTAGTTGTGTCAAGATTGAACTTGAAATTGTTTCAATTTTTTTTTTTTTCAAAAAACCGACTGGCTTTAAAATATTAATCGTTGGATCAAGAATTTAAAGTTTATATCAACGTTATCAGTGTTCTAACCACTGAGTTATGTTTATATTCTAATAATTTAAACATAATTGTATTATTCAAATTTCAAGAATGTTTTGTAAATAGTTCAATGTTCTAGTTTTGAAAATCAAAAAATAAAACTTTAAATCAACAATAAACTACAGCATATTACAAAGTTAACGATGTAAACTTACTTATAATTAGTAATTAACTAATTATTTAATGAAAACAACGGTGAAAGTGCTTAAAATAGTGGTTTTAATTTTTATTTGACAGTTGTTTAAAGCTCTACAAAACTTTAAGCGTTATTTGTATCTAAACATATGTAACTGAAACTAAAAAAGCTAAATTACAAAACCGTTGAAATAGTAATTACATGCAAATAAGTACATACTTATTAAAGTTTTTATTACCTTTAGTTTATTACTTAAATAAATAGTTTAGTATCGCCATTAATCCTGAAATAACTAGCATGATTCAAGTTCAAAAAAAAGTTTAAAAAATTGTGCTGAACATTGTTCTTTAACAATAAACTTTAAAATCTAAAACTGATAAATTACTTTTTCTTCAAAAAGTACCTGCATCGTTGGTGAACTTGATCGCCGTTATTGCAGTTTTTGTGGTTCCAGTCGCCAATTTGGCGCACCAACGTCGCTTTAACGTCTTCGCATGTCTGATTATCAAACTTGTAGTCTATTTTGCAAGACGCGTGCAAGGGATAGAAGCCGTTCACATGAGCCGCACAGCTAATAACAAGCATCACAAATACTTGTGTGTGAATTCCACAACTCATGTTTTTTTGATGATCTAATGATCAAAAAAGTATTGTAAAATTCAAAATTATTCTCTAGTCTAAAATAAATAATAAAAAATTATTCAAAATAGTCTAATTAATGAAGAAAAACTTTTCACAATCTAAGACTTTCTGGATGTTAATAAACATAGAACTTTAACTTTACTTCACATGCATATTGCTAAAAGAACTATCAAATATTTTGAAAAGTAAAAAATATTTTAACTACAAAAGAAATGTTTTTTTTAAATTCATTCAATTTAAAAAAAAATCGTGCTTGCAGTAGAAAAAAAAAATTAAAACAATCAAACTCAATTTATACTGAAACTACTTCGAATTCACTATTGCAGTCTTATATGCAACTAAGCTCATGCTTGAATTGTTAGATAACAAAATCAAAGTTCATTAGTTAGGTAAACAAAAGTAAGCATTACATAACTTTTAAATATATCTTGATAGGATTTACGTGGTTTTGCTACTTCATTCGGAATTATTATCAAATAATGATAAATGAGATACTTTTGGTAAATAATTTTGTTCTAAACATAATTATAAAACTTTTTAGACCTATCATCTATTACTGTTATAAAATTAAGCGTCTGTTATATTTTTTAGTTTAGCTTAGTTTTATTATAAGCAGATTTATACAAACTTTTATATTTCACTCAATTAGGTGTGGTATTTCTTGGTTTTATTTATTTCATGTTATAAGTTTATCAATGTCGGTCTTTTCCGTGTTAAACAAACTATAATAAATGTTATGGTGTTTAAATATTTCAATCTGTTTTTAATGCTAAAGTAAAATTATGTACTGTGCATTATGTGAAAAAATCACAACTAATAATTATTTTTTACTTTTTGTAGCTTTAAAAGTATTCAATTCTTTAAATAATTTAGTTTTTTTCTTAGTTTTTTTAAGTTTTAGTTTTTTTACATTATTATCAAACTTTTTTTAATTTTTATCATTAGAAAAGAAGTTAGCGTTTTAAATAAAAAAAAATCTATATGGCCGCTAACTCTACTACTTAGTAGTTAGTTTTACTAAAAGTTTATGTAAAATGTTTAATCTATTATAAAAAGTTAGATTTACTAAAAGTAGAACTATTAAATCCTTAGCATGTGTGGTTACCATTGCTGTATTGTTTATATAAAACTTGTGTTGTTAAAATTGTTACATGTAGATATATTTTGTAACACTTCACGTATTTAAAGCACCTTAGTTTTTGAGTTTTCACTTAAAAATCGACACACTAAATAAAGTAATTTTAGTACTTCGCAAATGTAAACTGTTAGTCTTACGTCTTACAATTTTACAATAACGTTTTAAATTTGTTTAGACTATGCCTTAATTTGACTTATATGTTCAAGTAGTTTAAGCAAAGTTATTTGCATTATTACAAAGAGCATATGTACACTTTAACCAAAATTATTGATACACTTGTTTTAAGCAATATACAAAAGACTCGGTGCAAAAATTCAGATATATTTCACGCTATTTTAGTTAGTGGATACATAGCAATAAATAAAATATAAATGTAACTTATATAGTAACGGTACTAATAATCATAAACAAATATTAATTTTATACAAAGTCAATTGCACCTGATTATTTACAAGCATATAAACACCAAAAAGAGCATTAAGTAAACAAAGCAACACTATTTTCAAATTCGTTTTGCCTACTAACGGTAGGTTTTCTATTTAAAATACATATAGCTTCCATTTTGACTAAGTCAAACACGTTACAACCACTTTTAAACACCTTAATTCTCTTCAAATTGAAGTTTTCAGGACAACTCTGATTGTTTACAAGTATTCCGCAATAGCAGATCTTTTGCATTCATAATTTTATTAGACTTCTTTATTTTTTTCTTTTTCAGCTATCAATGCAAGCAGGTATATGTCCTTTTACCCTATATTTTACTATTTATTTGACACATAGTCAATTAAATTATTTTAAACATTTCTAACATTAGTATAAGCTTTATTTAACCAACGAAAGTTTAAAAAACAATAATTGTTAAGTTTTTTAGAAAGAATTAAAAGAAGGTGCTGAAAGATGATTTGTTAACTCAGTTCTTTAGCTAAATTATAAAAATAACTTTACTTGAAGCAAAAAAACTTGAGTTAAAGTTACATAAAACCGAATACAGGAATAACATTAGAGCATTTTTATATATATCTTAGAAAAATAGTCTTACTGGAAGCCAAATAGTCTGTCTAACTCACTTTTTTATAACGTTTTACTTTATGGTTTGCTATTTAAATCTTGTTTAAAACCTTTTTAGTTTTATGATAATAAGCTAACTACTTACTTTAGATAAGTGCCAAGCATTTCATATACATACATATAAGGAAAATTATATACCCACTAAACCAGTGGTCGTCAAGGTGTACACTGGTGCACACTAGTGTACACGAAACTTTTTTTGGGGTGCACGAAGTTTTTAGGGTAAACGAAACACATTTAGGGGTGCACGAAATATTGAAATACACTAAAAATACATAGAGTTAGATTAAGTATGTAGTTAATATTCAATAAAGTATTTACAGAATACTGAACTGGGGATTTTGTAGTAATTGCAGAGAAGTGTTCAATTAATAAGTATGTAAGACAAAGCCATATAACTAAAATACCATTGTGAAAATAAGGTAAAACAAATAGGAGGTCAATTAAAAAAGAGGATGAAATAAAAAATTTTTAGCTTCAGTTGTTAAATGGTTTGCATGTAAATACAAACTGAGTCATGAATTTTAAGGAGAAATGCACTAATAAAAGTGTTTACGCTAGCGGCGCTTATTAAAATTAGATCTTGGGGTGCACCGATTTTATTTTTTGCAGCTTGGTGTACACAGAATTTGATTAGCTTGACGACCACTGCTTTAAACAACGTTAATTTTAACTTTTTTTATTTTTTAGGACTGTTGATATATTAGTCAACTGTTAAAACTGACCCAATAAAAATGGATTTGAGATAAATAATACTTTTGTTTTTTAAAACAGTATAACATTCAAAAAAGTTATAAAGTGCTGCTTTAGATAGTTTATCTTTGTATTTTAATTCGGAACAAAATAGCAGATTTATTCTAAAACTAATTTTTTAAATAATTTCATTTGAAAGACAGAAATAATAACCCTTTCATTCTACACAATAAAAAAATCAATATATCTACCAAGTACAGGTACCGATTTCAATGAACCTGAAAAAAAACCGGACGTACTAAGTGAGGTAAATGACAAAAATGATGACGTGGCATTCGGAAAGAGAATGTGTCTGTGGAAAAAGTACATTTTTATTAAAAGCGTATTTTTACAACTGTTTGCTAACGTCAGTTGATATTTATTTAAACATGTAACTTTTTACATTAAAAGAAATAATGTATCTTCTATTTTCACTAATAATAAAAAAAATATGTTACATTAATCAAAAAAAAGTAAGATATATATCTAAAATCTGTTTATTTAAATAAGCTTTTTTAAATTTTATATACACATCGATTAAATATTTACTTTGAATTTGCTAATAAAATAGTTATAGCTACAATACTACCTGTTTACAATTTTTAATAACTTTTTGTTTAGTTGTTGTATTAAATAATCAAACATGCTGAAATTTTTCTAATGCCATTTAAAAAAAAGTTCTTATTTCATAAACAAATTCAAGTTAGATTGAAGCTTTTAAAGTTTTATTAAGATATAAAGTTAGACTCGTTTTATGTAATTTCATAATTTCATGCCGTCAAAATATTAAAGATAACGGAGCTCATATTTAGTTTTGGTTAACAAAAATTGGTAAAGTTTTTTTTTAACGCATTAGCAAAAATAAGTAGTTAAGTTATTATAAAGATCAATATTTTGGTTAGTTAGTTAAGTGTTTTAATTTTCTATACACTTATGAAAAGAAAACCTAGTATATCTTCTTAAAACGTTAGGTTAAGTTAAATTGTAGAGTACGGTTTTCCAAACTTTTTTTTCAGTTTGCCCCCTTTAAAGAAATTAAAAAGGCTATTGCCCCCTCAAACAAGACTACTCAAAAAAACTACCATTTAAAAACTCCTAAGATCTTTTTTTGCTCTTCATCAAAAATTTTAAAAATCTATGACTGCCCAAATTTTAAAAATCGCCTTCCAGTTCGATCCTTTACAAGTTGTTCCCCACTACTTACTTAAATCGTCCCTAGATGCGATTTCACCCATTTTTAGTCTACTTTGTCTTAGTGAATTAAAAACCAAAACTAATTTAACAAGACGATGTAAATAAGTGAATCATGTTAAATTCTTTCTTTTTTAACTTTAAACTTAATATTGATTTAGTTTGAGCATAAGTTGTACAGGATCATTAAATGATAAATATTAAACCTTTGCGTTGTACTTTGAGTGGGAATGCTTCTAGCCTAAAACTTTTGTACCTTCTTCTAAATACTACAACTACATTAAATTATAATACACAACAATTTTTCAGCTTAAAAAAACAAAGCTAATATACAATAAATATTATCAATTTTAAACAATCACCCTTTATAACCCAATAATACTTTTTTTTTAGAAAATATATTAATTATTATTTTTTAAGCTTACCGTTGTTTTTTCAGTCTAAAAAATACATGACAGAAGTTGCTTAAATTTGTTTTTTCTAGATCAGCCGTGTTGTTTGGTTTAAAATTTGATGTTTGATGATAATATAGAGAACAAAAAGAATGAAAATCTAAACTAAAATGTAGCTTAATATAGTAAATATAGTTTTAGGAAAATTACAACAAGCTTATTTCTTTATTTATTTCAAAAACTATTAAAAAAAATTGACTGATTTTTTCGTTTTACAAATATTTAAATTTATTTTTCAATCTACAGAGGTTTAAGCTAGTCTAAGTTCAGCATGTTGGGATGCACACTATATAAATAGTTTTTTGGAACCTTTCTTACTTTTTTTGTAATATAATTTACGCTCTTAAACCATTTTTATACTTATTTCTTGAATAATTTAAAATTTCCATAATCTTAGTAACAAGTAGCTTCTATGTAGGACAGGAGTCGGCAAACTGCGGCCCGCGGGCCATTTGCGGCCCTCGAATGGTAGATCTGCGGCCCGCGAGCACGTTTTATTTTTGAATGGAATGCGGCCCGCGAGAGAAATTTCTGCGGCCCGCGAGCATGTAAATATGGCCCGCTAAGCAAAAACATATTTTAAGTTAATTTTTTTTTGGTAATTTACTTTAATTTGATTAATATTGTTTTAAGTCCCTGTACAAAATTTTAAAACAGTTAAAATAATTTACTGGTTTTGCTTAAAAATGTAGAAAAGACAAAGTAGCGTTCGACCAGTGATTTTCTATAAGTTTCACAATAACTTTCTTATTACAACAGCTAGTAATTAGCTTTATTAGCTGAAAAAAGAGTGTGAGAAATGCTTGGATTCAGTAGGTTATTTTATAACACATATCTAGTAAATAAACTTAACGCAAATGTTTCCATTATGTACAAAAGTGATGTTCAATTACTAACTTAAATATATTTACCTTAAAATTTAAGTACTATGTTTAACATTTAATTTATACCTAAGTTTTTTAAATAGATGTGTTCTTACTATAAGTTGTATTTAAGAGTACACAAAAACATTTAAAACAACAAAATAATAAAAATTTACGTTTATTTAATTTTGATTTTTGACACATTTTTGTTTAGAGTTTTCTGTGAACTTTATTGATTACTATTCACATCAATGTACAAGGATGTTTTTAACCATTTTTTGATCTTTTTATTATTAATTTTTAATTAGAATAATTTTAATTTAAATATAATTTATTATTATTATTGCTTCAAGATGCAATATTAAGTGTGTATATAGACTATTTTAAAACAGTATGACATAAATAAAAATATTTTTTGATAGGTATAACTTAAAGTTATTTAACAATATTTTTTAGTAAATCATGTTTATTTCTTTTGTTTGCATACTAATATACACAGATACTATTTTTTAGAAAAATCTTTTTTTAAATGTACTAAATTTAGGGATGGCAAATTTATTAAGTCTACAAATTGGTAATCAAAATAGTTCAAATTCGAGAAGTTTAGCAACTTAACATTGCCACAAATTCAGACATAGTTTTGAACACTTTTCAAATCTCAGACCAACTTAGGCATTTTTATAATATTTAGCACGAATTGCTTTTTCTAAATCTAAATCTAAATTCTAAATCTTAATCTAAATCTAAAGTATCAAACTAGTTTTTGGTCACTCATGCTGGCTTTTTTGTTTTAAAGAGTGGCAAACAAAACTTCGGATGTATGTTTTGATATATTTATAGTTTCGGTTTTAATTATAATATTTTTATATTTTAAGTCTTTAGCTGCTACAGTTTTTATTTTTATATTCAGTAAAGATCCAATTTTATTCCTTTATTCGTAGACTCTTTTTAAAATCAAGCAAAAACTTAAGCAAAAAAGAAGCTAAAAGCAAACTAGGACAACATATTGACTTTCCGTTTCTTCTAATATTTCTCAAAACTGTAGGTGGTAAAGTTTATTTGACAAAACTGTGTTCACAACTTTAACAGTTAACTTCATAAATATTAAACTTGTTGTCTTCGCACATAATACTTCTTAGTTTATTACTAAATGAATTTAATTGATAAGAAGATAAGTCCAAGATCTAGTTTTTAAACAAAATCATATTACTATACTGTATTTAGCAATAATTGCAGTAGCAACACTGTTTCTCACAAAAACTTAAGATCAACACCCTTTATAGTTGTGCACTGCACCACTGCTTTTAAAATGTGTTTACCTATGGCTGTGTTTTGAATTGAAATTAAATCTATAAATTTTTCTCAAGTGTCAAAGTTATTAAAGCATTCTTATAAAAGTTCTCAGATAAGCACTATTTGTTGTACCAGTGCTCTCATCTTAACAGATAGATTAACGTCTAATTTGATTTATGTGGCTTTCTGATATTCAGACATTTCCTCCATACCACTTCTTGTTGACATTATAAAAATAAACAAAAATCTTTTACTACCGCCAATAAAATTGAAAAAAAATTAAATTCTAAACCGTATCTCCATTTTAGTAACTACTTCAGCTATTTCATAAATGACTTAGCAACTTTTTCTAGTCAGTCTGTAGTTACTGGAGATAGTCATATGCTTTGTTAAAACTGGCTTAAATAGCTTGTTTATTTGTTTTTCGATTTTTGCAACGACTGCTAACTAATATAGTTAACTTCTTATAGTTTGTCTTATATTTTACATTTACCATTTTTAAACACAATACTTTTATTGCGGATAAAAAATTGTAATAGTGCTAAATAAGAACTAAATTTTCTACTTTATTAATGGCTTAATTAATGTTTGTATCTTCGTTATAAATGTTTAAGAAACTTAATTGTCCATTTAAGCTGACTTTTAACAATACTTTTTTTTTGCTGTATATATTTAATTCACTGTTAATTAACTTTGTTTTTTCTTTTTTTTGTGAACTTTATTTTAAACAGGGTTACGAAACAAACAGGCTACTTAAAAAATTTGAAAACTCAAAACTGGTTTAACCTGTTTAAGATTTTTTTTAAAACTCAGATTTGTGTGAAACTTTTATTTCAAGTACTTTGAGTAAATATTCAAATTCTCAGAAAAGTTTTTCTGACTTTAGTGTAGTTTATTTATTGTATTATAGTTCTAGGCTACTTACATATTTTCTTCTTTTTAACG
The DNA here is from genome assembly GCF_965202585.1 of Thalia democratica. Classification (NCBI taxonomy): domain Eukaryota; kingdom Metazoa; phylum Chordata; class Thaliacea; order Salpida; family Salpidae; genus Thalia; species Thalia democratica. The sequence goes on from NC_139166.1 coordinate 24,844,016, forward strand.
ATGATGATGTTATAGTCAGGTATATGATAATGATTAACAGTAAGTTTTTAGCTTTGTCCAACTTTTATTAAATTTAGACTGGTTTGATATAACTCAGACATTTTTTCTGTTAAAGTTACAAACGTGTAAAAGACTAATAAATTACTAATAAGCTATTCGAACAATCATTGTACTTAAAAAATTGTTTTAGACTTTTACAATACAAATAGGCAAAGTTTTTTTTAGTAAACTAATTACTGAACTTATTAAACAGTACAAACTATTAAAAACGCAAAAAATATTACAAACGGTAAATATTATTTAAATATGAAAATCGGTTGATAACAAAAAAATGTATAAAAGTGACCCGTAAAGTGGTTCAAAATTGGTTTTTATAGAGAGTTAGGTTGTAAGTAAATAATAAAAAATATCAAGTTAAACTTATTAACTGTTTAAGATAGTACATAATTTTTTAAGACTTAATTGTATTAGTCATCGTAAATTTAATTCCTTAAATGTTTATAATTTAAAAGGCATTCTATGTGTAGCTAAAAGCAAATTAAATTAACAAACTGAATAAAAGTAACTTAAAACTATCACTAAAACTATAACCAAAAGATTATTTAAATATCACTAAAACTAAAACTGCGGCCCGCGAAGATTTCTAAAACTTGAAATTTGGCCCGCGAGCACCAACTGCCTGCCGACCCCTGATGTAGGAGTTGCTCTGGTCCACAGAAAAGATGTAAACTGCATGTGACGTTCGCGTAGATTTTTTCTGATCACTTAAGTTTAATGTAAAAACACTCAGACACTTATTTTGGTAGTGTATCCTGGATTGACTGTTACGTTGTGTTTTTTAAAACAGATCTTCTTAGCTTTTAAAATTTAATTTTTTTATATATTTCAGGTCAATATATTAAGCTTTTATTCCTAGCTTTTTAGCAACTACTAATTGGCTGCCTCCTGATAAAACATATTCTAATTTTTAGAATAGTCTTGATCAAAGTTACTAAGTAGCTCCAATATATAAATAATTGGAAGTGTGTAGTACTAGTTAATAATTTATAATGTTTTTAGTGAAGTTGAAGCGTGTTTAAAAACTTACCGGAAGCGAAAAAATATAATCAGAATCGTTTTAGTTGAAGCAAATGATTAAAATAACTTATGATGTTACTCTGAACCAGAGTTACCAGAGTTTTGAATTTGCACATGTATAAATGCAATTATATTAAATTCGTATGGCTTTTAGCAGATTAAGATATAGCAACTATGCTCTAACTAATCTAAGCTTACTAACTAATCTAAGCTTACTGTTATTTTTAAGCATTTGGTGTCGTTGACTTTAAAATATCAACTTTATTTGTAGAATTATAACTTTAAAATTTAGCTGGACTAATTTACTTCCAAACTTAGTTGTATCTTATGCTAAATAACTTTTTATAAATCTTACTTTTTTTTTTGGTTTTATATTTAATATATATTTTAAATCATCTTTAGTAAGTCTTAACCAAAAAGTTGTATGAAATTTTTGTAACAAAAGTAATACTTTATTAATGTTATGACAGTAAAGCTATCACGTGTCGATAAAATCAAGAAGTTATAAAAAGTTTAATCAAGGTTATTTAATCTGTTCTTAGAATTAAATATAATCATATTTAAAAAAATTTTAAAAATAATCATAGTTAAAAGTAACAATTTAACTTTTTTTAGTAACTAACAAAAAAAATCAAAACGGCAGAGTATATTTTAATATAAGCTGCTATTTCTTCAAATGGTTATGCAATTGTAAGTACTTTACAAGACTGTGATCTACCATCGTTGTGGCTCCACAAGTTCAGCATCGTTGCAGGTTCTGCGTTGTTATCTGCGCACGTAATCTTTCCAGGCTCCCCTGTGAGTGATCTTCCGATCCAAACTTTGTCACCTCTGTAGTCACGCCCTGAGTATACGGCGTTCTCTGGAAAAGTGTCACCTCTGTTTATATCTACCCATTTACAGACACCGTTGGTGAGTAACATTTCACCCGACTGTCTACTGTTGTAACCATGCATCCAGTAGTTCCATATTTTGCCATTGTCTAAGTTAACTTTACCGGGAGTGTTGTCAACTCTTCCAAAATACACAGCTCCGTCAGTACCAGTATTGCCTGCATAAACAGCGTTTTTTGGTAGGACGTCACCTCTGTTGAATGTTTCCCACTTTATGTAAATCTTCTTCTCCAGCGTGATAGGAACTTCCAAAACTGTTGTGTTTTCCACACCATACCTCATTTTCATGTACTTTTTGGCTTCTTCGTAAAGTTGATCTACAGTGTAGCTTTCTTCCAAATTCAGCACAATGACTTCCTCGGTATTTTCAACCATCGCGTCTTCGATGACGTATTTGAATTTAAGCGATCTTACCAGCAGAGTCACGTCGTCGTAATACTCCTTCAACATCTCGTTAGAAGTCATCGTTTCATCTTCAGTCGAAGTGGAGAAAGAATGAGTGTTGTTCCAGCTGGTTTTAACGGCGCCAGAAACCTCAAAAGCGGGGTTTTTGTAACTGGCGCTGACCTCTACGCTTCCCGAGTACTGGTCGACTGTCTCCTTTGCCGATTTGCTTCTTCTGTAGGAAACTGTTTTTTGATACTCTTTTTTCGCACCGGGTCTGGTGGTGTATTCGCACTCGATTACGACTTTAGCTTCAACAGATTTGTTTACCAAACTCATGGTATTTTTTATAAACTGAAAAAAGTTTATTTTCATTATAAATTTTTGTATAACTTACATCGATAAATTTTAAATAAAATTGATTCTATTTCGGTATTAAATTAATAAAACTAATAAAAAGGTATAAAATAACGGGTAGGTAAAAAGTTTGCAAAAATTTTACAAAAAACCTGTTAATGCTGAGTCTGCTTTATTTTTTATTATTATTAAATAACTTGTTTATAATCTATACTGTACCCTTATCCCTAACCAACTTTACCCAAGCATATAATAAAAGCATAAAATAAAAAGAAAATTTTTCATAATCAAAAGAAAAATAACATGAATAAAATCAAAATTTGCTGACTCAGCATTTGCAGGTTTTTCTAGCTACCCTAAAAGGATTACGTAGCAAAGTAAAATTTATCTAATTATTATAAACATTTAATTATTCTATATACACTTCTTCACAATCTAAATGTTTAAAATAACTTTTGTGTAATATTTATTCGTTACAGAAATTAATTAAAAGTTTATACGTAAAACAACATTAAAAAAAATATATTTTAGTGCAAAAAAATATTTTTTTATTACCTCAACTAAATTATAGTGCGTCATTTTTAATATAACTGAAATTTTATAGACACATGAATCAAGATAAAGTTGTTCAATTCATTTTGTTAAACACAGAGCTAACTGATTTTTTATATGTCCTCTTTGAACAAAAAAAAATCTTATTTTTTAGACATCGCCCCTTTACTAATTAACTACTTATTTAATTTTTCGCCCTATTACTAATAACCGCCCTGGAATAACGAAGTTTAAAACTATTCATTAAAACTATTTTTAGTGTAAAAGTTTTGAATTACAGTTAATGTTTATTAGACTCACTTTCATTAGTGATCTACCGGATTAAAAATATAGTTCCCTGATGGATCCGACTCTAGTTTTGAAATTAGGATCCGGATTACAATCCAATTTTGAAATTAGGATCCGAATCTTATTTTGTGATCAGGATCTTATAAACCTCTCAAAATTTCCCGTAATAACTTATTTAAATACTTATATGGTGTAACTTTCAGAACTACCCTAAAATAGGCCAAAAAATTTTTTTGCTCTTCATCATGAAAAACCAGAATATCTAGTGTAAATTTAATTTTCTCGTATTACTTGGTGTAAATTTCAAAACTACCCTAAAATGCGCAAAAGACATTTTACCTTTTTTTTGCAGAAAAGACTAAAAGGAATGAAATATTTTAAGTATACCGGATACAGACTGTTTCTTTTTAAAATTTATACCCTGCCAGATCCAAATACTATTTTTAAGTTTGGATACGGCAGGATCCGAATTCGAACCCAAAAAGGCAGGTCGGATCCGAATCGGAATACTAGGATCCAGTAGATTACTAGTTTCTACAAGAAAAAAATTATTTATGGCTTTTAATTGTCTAGTTGTTTTAAAAAACAATTTACACGCTTTTAAATAAATAAAGTTTAAAAAAAAAGTCATTCCTTAGCTAAAATAAAGTAATAACTGAACTTATCTTAAATGACTATTAATAAATAAATATATATAATACTTATAGATTATAGATTAAAACATATTAGTTGTACACAAACTTTTTTTATATAAACGTTTGGAGATAAAAATTCAAGAAATAATTTAAAACTGGAATTAATTTAAGGGTTATTGTACGCTACACAAGCTTTTTTTATTATCTTTTTTATAACTACGTTTATTTTATGAGGAAATTACAATATTTTTCTGTTTAATTAAAACTAAGGGCGTTTTCTTTAGTATTTTATGGTATTTAATTGATAAAAGTCACTAACAGTATTAACTATATATTACCGACCTATAAGTAGTACATAAATGTTTTATGAATTTCGTAAATCTAAATTATATTCAACTTAACTTTGTTAGCTTGATATTCACCTTCAGAGAAAAATATAAGTCTTTAACTGTTTAATTTTACGATTAAAAATTAATTGCGGGTTTTATCTTTCTCTAAAAAACATACAAATAAAAAGTATTTTTCACTTTTTTTTAATTAACTGCGACTATTAATCAAAAGCTATTTCATACAAACTCTGAAAATTTAGTCAAGTAATACTAACAATTATTTGCACAGTAAGCTTAAAAGTACCTTTATGATTTTTTTGTTAGTTATTCTTTTAAAAGATTTACACTGTTTTGAAATAAAACTTCGTAAAAAAACATGTCATAGAATAAATTGTTTTAATCGATCTTCAAAAAGCCAGACTTTGAAACATCTGTTTGCATATAAAAAAACTAAGCTTATTTTAGTTAGACATAACCAAAAAGTTTTTAGTACTGTTGTTTGACAAGTCCGACTAAAAGTATTTCTTTTTGAAGTGTATTTCATAACCAAAAAAAATATTCATCTATTTAGAGTATACATTGGCTGTAAGTGCTAATATACGCCTTATAATTGTTTTAATTTTTCAAATATTAAGTTTACCCACAATAAAAGTCTGTTTTAAAATAAGACTGTTTTTTAAATCACCGCATTTTCGTATGAGCTACGTTATTAAAAAGTAAGATAAGAATACTTATTACAATATAAAGTTGTTTATCAATGAAAGATAGATAAGTAACTTTTTATTGAAAGTCAGCGTAACATAGTTTTAAAAAATTCTTAGTAATAAAAAGAATATGTTGTTTATACAAGTAGTAAGTGTTTAATTTAAAATAGCTAAGTCACTCTTTTAAACAACTATTTTCAAAAAAAGACAGTTAACAGATTATTAGTCTTTGAACTTTAAATGCAAGTACTAATATTAAAGAAAGACTAAAAAAAATTAGGGTACAATACTTGGTAAGTAATTAATGTATGGTTAAATTTATAAGAAGTAAAATTTATGCTAATGATAATACAAATGCTTCTGAAACTATTTTAAACAATAAAAAAATGAAATTACTTAGAGTAAGTAGCAACACGTAAGTGGGTGGAGCGGAGTTATCTCAACTTTTAATGCTTTTTCCTGCTTACATGTTCAATTTAAACGTTGTTAATGTCATAAATTAAATAAATATAAAATGAATCTCAAGAACTATGTTCTAAAATCTAAAACAGCTGGTTTTGCTATGCTTCAAAATGTTTTTCTCCTATACAAGCATGATCATCATTTTTAATTTAAACATTTGCCCACTTAAACAATTGTATTTAACAACAGTTTAATGGTTTATAATAGTGTTCAATACAAAATTTATACTTTAAGGGGTTTCTAAACTTAACTTTTTAGTTCTTTTAAGCTAAATAGTAGTTTTTTATTTTATGAAAATTTAGGTTGTGTTTTATATAACAGCCTATTTTTAAAATTAAGCAAGTTATGTAAATTAACAACGAGCTTGGGAAAAAAATCATTGGTTATGGAATCATAACAAGTGTTTCAACTCAAGATTATATGCATTATATAGTTTATTTAATTCTAACTTAACTATACTAATGTGGTTATATAACTTTATAAATATATCTTATCCTTAATATAAAATATTTACAAACTTATTTCTGATGAAACTAAATTTTTTTTTTTTGGTCAAATTTACATTTCAGTGTTATTATAAATTTTTCAGTCCAAAAATTTTGTCACGTTTTTTACGTCAAAACTAAAACAAAACGGTCCAGATTTTTTTATTTCTGTATAAGAAAAACTATTAATTATGTATAACAATTATGATTGTTAATAAACTATGTTAAATTTCAAGAAAATATTTCATACTTAGTTTTTTGTCAGCTATAAGAACAATCAACAAAAAAAATCAAAATATTATATTTTTTAGTGCAACATACTAGTAAAATAATGAATTTGAATCTATAGACTAAATTGGTCAAATAAAGTAGTGTTATCAAAAGTTATGCTCATAGTTCTTTTAATGGATTCTTATTTTTAATTAACTTGTTAAAAAATAGCTTTTAAAATAAGAAAAAATATATGCATAGCTATATGGTTATCAATTATCGCAGTACTTTTGATCTTAAAAATATGACTTTTACTAGTTTAAAAATAAATAAAAGGTATTTAAAAAGAGTTAAAAAGTTTTTCTTGGTTATGATTAAATGCGTACTAATCTTTGACTATATTTGGACCGGTTAACTACAAAATTTTATAAATTTTTAATGCAAATTTGTTTTTTAAAAAGTTAACTTTTTATGTAAATTGTTTTGATAAATTAAAATTTTTTAGATTTACAAAAAAAAGCTTGAAAGGCTAATGCAACTTATATTGTCAATACCTTTTCCTATTTTTTTTTTCTTCTGCACTCATCAAAACCTTACAAATGAAAATCTTAAACTGGCTGTACGTTTTTGTAAATTTGAAATAAAGTTATCTAACTTTAGTTACATAAAATCACCTTAATTTTTTTAACCTCCTTTACAAGTAACTAAACTTCAAACTGATACCTGTTTTCAAAAGTATCTAGCTACTTATACTCCTAAATAAATTATTGTTTAGTATAAACAATAACAATACAATCTTCCACGTAGAAGCATGTAATATGCGTTACTGAAAATTTTATTACTCATTGTTTATTGTTTTGGACATTCATTTCCGCACGTAATACTTATTAATACCTTTTTAATAGTTATTGCATACAAGTTAGCTAATACTAAAGTAATTGCTGTTTTTCACTAGGTAAAAAACTGCTTGAAAAAGTGCTTTCAGATTTGTTTTAATAATAAGTTGTATGCAATCATTAACATAACTAAAAGTACATAATATTTTATATTCAAATTAAATGTACTTATTAAATTTGCTCAAAGACTAAAAAGTTCGCACCGTGGATTTTCATTTTTCGCTCAACAACGTCACGAAACGCTTTCTGACAAACAAAAAGTTTCATTTTTCAGAAATGAATTCGAGTTTAACAAAAAATAAAAGTCCCTTCGCTTTGCTCACAATTACCCCCGTGTTTGCCTGCAAAGCACATGGGAGTGCAGAGAACGGGGCAAAAGCTGCGAAATTGCAAGCCAATTTTTCTTTTTTGTTTCGAACAGGCAGTTCAATGGACCTCGTGGCTTCAGAAAACCGACTGAAGCTTAGTTTGAAGGTTTGCAGGCAAACACGGTGGTAATTGTAGGGAAGTGACTTTTAAACTTGGTTAAACTCGAATTTATTTTTAACTTAACCTTTAATAAATTTTGTGCAGAAATAATCTTAGTAGTTCAAGGTAGTGATCTACCAGACCTACTAATTAGGAACCGGATCCTAAACATTTTGTGTTTTCTGTAGTGTTAATAGAGAACAAAGCTTTCAAAAATTAATTGCTAAATTACAACTAATTAGTAAAAAAATAATAAATACAAATATCTTGTCTAAAATTAAACACACTGTTACTGTTAAACTACTTTATTAATACCAATTAAAAAAAACGTCGTACAATTAAAACAAGAAATTATATCTATATGAACTCTCAGTTTAACATTTCAAGCTACTTATACGATTGTCCTTAGAGTTTGTACCTTTTACGATGTAAAGGAAAAAGAAAATAAATGTTAAAACACTCAAAAAACAACGAACTGTAGTTGAATTTTTGTGATTAACTTAAACTAAACTTTTATATGCAAACGTTTGATTTAAAATATGATGATAAAACTCTTTTGCAAATGTTTCGCTAATGTTTAAATGAATTTAGTTCACTTTAAATAAGATTTAATTTAATATAGTCTTCAAGCTTAATGATATTACAATTTTGTTTTATATATGACTTAACACTTATTTAGTTTTAAAACAGAACATTATTAAAATGAAAATAATGTTGTATTATTTCTTTAAACATAAACAAAGGTTAAGTTACTTAAAAAACAAAATGAACTTTAAAAGCTCAAGGTTTGGCAGAATTTAGGTTTACAACAAAATGTTTCTTATTATTGTTTGTAATAAATTGCTTAAACTTTTTTAGCTCAAATACCTGGATACACAAAAAGACTTTTCGGTCATCAAATTGCAAATCTAACTTAATCAAAGTTTTAATAAGCTAAGAATGAAAAAGAAAGAAAAAAAATCTTAAAATTAAAACTAAAACTCTAAAACGAATCTATGAAAAATCAGACTATTTTACTTTACAACAACAAATATTTTTCTAAAATATATCCAAAAAAAAAAAGAAAGTTTTAATAAAATAGTGTCTAACATTATACACAGATAATGTATATATTGAACTCTACTTTAAAAGGTAAAGTTTCAATCTGAAATGTTTTCAATTAAAAATTCTAGCAATTATTTTAGAAATAATTTAACCTTTTCTATGGTTGAAAAAAAAGAAAAAAAAAAACTAAAATAATAAATAAATTCGAAGCTTTTTTAAAAAGTATGTTTGACACTAAGTCTTGGAGTTAAAGATTTAGATTATACTAACAACTTATTTACACTTATTAAAAACAAGTAATAATAAAATGAAGTTATAACACTAAAAATAAATAATAATAAATAGATAAAATAAAACTGCAATATTCAAAATATATAATAAAATAAAGCTGTATCCAATAAAAACAAAAAAATAGTAAAAGTTTTATACTTCAACTTGTACCGTTTTTCTACTAAACTTGAAAAAGTTTTTTTTGATACCATCCGGTCCTTAAATCCTTTATGTACACTTCTCATTAAAAAACCTTGCAGGTTTGTAACAAAAAGCTCCAACTAATACAAGAACTATAAGTATTGTTTAAGATACAACCGTGGCAATTAGTTCTAATACTGAAAAATAACATGATTAGTATTAGTCTGTATATATTTAATAAAAATTTTCTAATGCCGTAAATATATTACAGTTTTACAATGAAAATATTTTAGAAGTACTTAAGGGTTATTTATTAAAACATGAACTTTCAAGAAATGCTAGTTATATTATAATAAGTGTATTACAAAAATGTCAAAAAAAAGTATTTTATTGGTTTACAATTCAAGTATTTATCTATATTAATCATTTAATCAAATTTGAAAGGTGAATAACTGAGAAAAATTATTTTAACAATTTATACGAAAAATGTTTATACTAAAAACAAAAAGATCTAAAAAATAAAAATTATAAATTCAACACTTTGCTTTAATGATAAAGAAATAATTTTAAATTAAACACCTAATAAACGATTTACGGTTAAATAGCTTTTTATTTTTTATTGTCATGAATTAAATATTCTTTTATGAATATTACCTAGGTTTAGTTGTCTATTGAAGTCAGTGTTTGATATAAATTAAAACTATATAAAGAAAACAGCTAATACAATTTTTTTTTTTAAAGTATTTTTGTTTTAGTTACTTATTTAATAAAACGATTTCTTGTTTGAAATAAACTTAACGGTTCTTACAGTTTATAAAAAAAATTATAGCTTGAAACTAAAACTCAAAAGATAGAAAAAGCAAAAAAAAAAACATAACTATGTTCAAAGATAATTTTTTTAGTACGTAAACTTTTAAAACAAAAAAAAAACCATATGTCAAAATATTAAAGTCTTTACTTTATTGAAACCTTTTTATTTATGTTTTTTGATTAACTGTAAAAATTATTAAAAAGTTAGTATTTTTATTTTATTTACGTTTACTGTTGGTGAAAAAATTTTATATAAAAAAGGAAAACTATTAAAAAACTTCTTAACGATAAAAGCAAAAAATAAATGACTTTTTTATTTGTAAAACGTTGTATTTTATACTTCTACAAACTTAGCTTTTGTAATTTAAAGATCTTTTTGTAGTTATATTCACCTCTCGCGAATCGCACATTGTGTCCACTAAAAAAACCGTAATTAAATGAGAGAATGTAACTAAACGAAAGGTAGGTAATATACCTACCATAAAGCCTATTTTCTTATGTTAGATCTGATTGAATACAGTTTGTGGCCTTTCCCACTTTTTTTGTTAACAAAAAAAGTTTTTATTCAAATTGTACATATGTGTCAAAAATATTTACACAAAATTCCTTTTGAGTTAACAGCTTTTTTTATACTATGTTCCTTGCCCACTTAAAATTGAGCACGTATTGCATGGTATTAAAAAAAAATCTTTCTCTAACACCATGCAAGACAAGTTTATTTTTAGCTGGGCAAGAAACAAATTAGCTAAAAATAAGAGACAAAATGAGTTAAAATAAACTTTATGCTATAAATATTTTGAGTAAAGTAAAAATTGTACGTCTTTTAAATTAAAGGTATAAAGAGGGGCTAAGACACTTTAAAATAAAGATCAAAACCACAGAGAAAAATAGGATATGATTAATATAGTTATGAAAGACATAGACTAAAAACGCAAAAATCTCAATTTTTGTGAAAATCCATCTCCTCCCATATTAGCATTTAAAATAACAGATAAAAAGTTAAACACTATATTACTAACACAATACGCTCAAAAACTTTCAATATTACAGATTTTTTTTGAGAATTCTTAAATGCGTAAATAAATGAGAGTGCGTAACCAAACGAGTGTGTAGATTCGCGAGAGGTTACTGCATTAAAAAAATTAGAAAAAAGTTATAAACTTTCACCTATTAAACACCATTTTACGATATGGTAATAATTTTAACTTCAATGGTATTTTTTCAAAGCTAACTTATGTAGACTATTGTGTTAGGGCAGCACAGTTTGTTTTACACCTTTTATCAGTCATGTGTCAATACAACGTCGTTATTGAATATTGAACAAGTATTGAAAATATGCGAAACAAACAGAGCAGAACTAATTTATTGTAGAGCTTTATAAATTGATTTTTTTTTTTAATATAAGCTTGAACTGAAAATAAAACATGTAAAATTTTTAGACTAAATTAAACGCGTTTATATAAAAAAAACGATTTTGATTTAATATAGATTCAAAACTCTCATGATTCTAATAAACTGTCTAAATTAAACTAATACACATTATAGTTTTTATACAGCGTTAATTAGTTAAAGATATAATTCAATAACTTGGTTACGACCAAATCTCGACAATTTACATTTAACTAACATGTTAAATACTTTATGGTTTATTAACTTTTTAAATTTTTTATAGCTTAATTTTTGTTGGTTTTAGATGAAAAAGTTCAAAAAAAGTTGTAAAAAATAAATTTCAATTTAAACTGTTGGTATGCTTAGAAGTACAGATCATTCGTACATAGACTAGCGATAAAAAAACAACTGTAATGCTTACATAAACTTGATTACTCTCTGAGAAATTCATACAGACTTGTTACTAGCTTTTACATTGTTTTTCCAGTGTATTAATTTTTTTTAAGTCAAAAAAATTTGAAAGACTTTGTATGACAAAACAACTTAAACAACTATTTAGGTTAAAGTGTACGAGTGTTCTATAAAAGCTGCAAACAACGTTGCTTAACCTACTTATACACGTAACGTCTGGCTAATACATTGTTCAAACAATCTCTCAAATGTTGGCTCATATTATGAAAAAAATATCGACCACAAGTTTTGCAAATACATTTGTTTGCTTTTAACTTTATAAAATATTTTAAAGTTTTTTTTCTATGTATAGTAGTAATCTTTATCCGTAAATGATATAAATAATTTTATTTAAAAAAATAACAGGAGTTTTGTTTTTAAATTTCAACATAAGATAAGTGTAAAAAACATATCTAAGCTTATTCGGTTAAATGTTATATACAGTTGTTCAACTTTAGTCAGAGTGAAACATTTAAAAACAGTTCAGCATGAATGATGACTTTTTTCTCCACTTTGAAAAACACTATACTAAAGGAAACTAGGTAATGAAGGAAGCTGTTTTATCAATAAAAATAAAAATTAAAACATCCAGTACCACTTTCTTATTAGACTTTTCTGTTTAAGATATAAGTAGTGTGTTATCTAGCTGTATTAGTTTTCAAGAAAAAAATGGTTGTGTTTTTTTTATCAACGTGTGTCTAAAAGTTTATTTTAGTTATGTTATATTCAATATTTATTTTAAACTAATCAGTTAGTTTTGCTTTTAAGTGAATTATGCTTCGCTTTTTATCAACTTTTGTTTTATAGCAATAGTTTGTTTTGTATTTGTTTTAGCTTATGATTGTTCTGTATAATGATATGTATTTCTTTTTCAAATCACCTGATTAGATTTTTTTTTTTTCAGAAACATTTAATTGTTAAATAAAGTATGTTTTAGAACAAATTTTCAACAGTTCTACATTTTACGAAAAAAAGTATTTAATTTTAATGTGATTACGAAATTATACAAACCAATTTATATATAAACTTTTAAAAAAACTTGTTTACAAACAACTTAAAGGTAGATAAGCCTAAAAATAATAGTTTAATTTTAGTTAAGACTAAAAACTTTGCTAAGATTACAACTATTTCAAGAATTTAAAGTTTAAGTATTTAGTTAAAATACTTTACTATGACCTATTTGGAGTTATACTTTATTTTTTTGATTATAGCTAAATGCAAAAAAAAAAAAATAAGAGAACTAATACTAATCCTTTTAAACTTTGTTTAAATTTAAACCTTAAAAATACTTTATAAAATTTACTTGCTGAAAAAAAAAATTGTATTTAGCAGTTATAAAGCATTTTTCTATAGTTTTTATAAACTCAGATGCATTAAAAAAACAAAGCTTTAATATCTTAAGTACTTTTTTTGTTACTAATTTAAAAAGGTGAAAAGTAAAGTTAAAAATAAGAACTTAAAAAATTTTTTTTTTTTGAAAAAGGCATATTAGACTAAGAATGAACCAAATTTTATTGATTTGTTTTACAAACTAAGTTTTAATTTTTCTACGCTTCTTAGATTTTAAAGCGTCAAAAAGTGTGTATTAGCCTTTATTCTAAAAAAAACAAAATGTTTTATAAATTATAACTACGCGACTTATTATTTTACTTATAATAACATTCAACTTATTAGTTTACAAAAAAATAAATACTAGTTTAAATATTTGTTATTATATCAATTAAAGTATCATTTCATATCTTTGAAAACTTTTTTTTTAATACAGTTATTATTTACAATTGTAAAACTTTCAGAAAATAAAATTTTAAATTAACATTTAAAAAAAAAATATCACTGTTGTTCAAGTAAGATAATTTTTTTAAATTTAATGGTAGTTTAGTTTTTTAAATGAAACAAGGCCGTTATCATTTTTTAATTTTTTTCAAAATTACAATAAGAAATTTTAGAATTTTATTTTTTACAAAACTTTTAAAGAATAGTAAACGAAAATATAAAATTTCTTAATGGTAGCTTTGTATGATTTTTGATAATGAGGGTTTATAGTTTGAATAAAATTTTGAATTTATAAGTTGCAAAGCATAGATTCTGCAATAACTTATCATTAGTATGCGAAATTTATCAGAAATTCGATAGTACTTAAAACCTAAAGTTTGTATAGAATACTTTTATATATTAAAGTAGTTTAATTTTATTCTTGCTACTTATATGTAATAGACTTTATTCAACTTGTTTTTTTTAAGATTACAACTAAAGGTAATTTTCATATAGGTAGTTTAATCGATTCTTGGACAAAAAATTATAATTTTTAAAACCAAACGTCTACCAACAAAATCAATAATAAGCAGGATTTTCGTATCAGAAAAAAAATCAACTGTTGGTAAGGTAAGCTAAACTTTATACACAGTTAAAAATTAATAAAGCTAAGTTTAATTTTCAGTTAAAGTATTTACCTGAATGTCTAAAAAATATTAATAATAGTCTTTAACTTTCTTCACTACTTAGTACTAAATTTTTTTAACTATTTCATAAATATATATTTTTATAAAAAAGTAAAAGGTAACTTTTGTTATAACATTGACCTGTATATCTAAATATTGAAAATAATAGTTTTCAACTTCTTTTACAATTTAGTATTAAATTTCTTTAAACTGTTCAAAAAATTGTTATACAAAAAAATTTAAGAATTATGATTATAATTAGAACAACAACCTGTTCATTTGTTTTATATAAATCACTTTAAAAGTTTTTTAGTGATGTGTAAGAAGATAACCTTTTAAAGTTAGTTTTTAGGTTGCTAAAAGGTACTTTCTATACAGAATATTGAAAAATTACCCTCAGAGCTTATAAAAGTTGAATTTTTTTAAAGATTACTTCTAATTAAACTGAGTTCATTAACAATTTTTTATTTTTTTTAAACATGCTTAGTTATATTTGTCCTGAGTTTAACTCTCCAAAGTATTTATTTTGTTTAAAACAGTTAAAATTTTCAACCATTTTTTTATTGAGCATATACTTTTCTGATCTTTAAAAACTTTTACTTATCTAAAACAAAAAAAGTTAAACAAAGTTAATAATATATATAACATAAATTACAAAACTGTCTTAATAAAGTTTTGTTGCAAGTTTATTGCTTGTTTAGAGAAAAAAAACAGTATATAACCTTATTCTACGTTTGATTATGGTTTCATCATTTGTTTTTGTGTATATTTGTGTGTTGTCCTGAATAAAACGTTAAAAGGTATCCGTGGTGTACGACTCGATAATCAAAAGGCTTTTTCGTGCATCAGGTCCTATGACCAAATATTTTGAGCGTATTTTTTGTAACGTAATAAACTATATATATCTTTAAAGATAAATTTGATTCGATATAATGCAGTAACTACTAGATTGTGTAAGGTATTCTTTTTTTTTCTGAAAGTTTTTGTTAGTAAAAATGTTTGTTAGTTAAACTGTGTTTATCCAAAATATTATAAAATCTATAGAAATTTTGAAATACTAATGATGTCGAAATCTTTTAAGGAAAAAACAGTCAAGAACAATTTTATACAAAATTTTCCTTTTTTTATTATACAAAATATACCGACTGCTAATTCAAAAGACTGTTCAAAAGCTATAAAGTGCAAAAATTATTTTTATCAAGCTTTCTATTATAACAACTACTTTTGCATTGTTTTAAAAAAATGTAAAAACTTTTTTTATAACAATCAGTTTGGTTTTTTGTAATACGTTTTTCAAAGTTAAAACTCAAAAAAACCTATAGCATTTTTTTTTTGTTAAAGTTACTGAAACTAAGATAAATTAGAGTGTTACTCAAAGTTGTTTTATTAGTAAATTAGAAAATTTATGTTGTTTAAGTTTATCAAACTTTAATTTAAAGTCCTATTTTGTGATTTAATATCTTCAAACATAGTTTTTCTTTCATAAAATAAATACGATAAAAGCTTAATTTTACGGTACTAACATTTTCTCTTTATAGAAAATAGAAAAAAAATTAAACTTTGAATTAGTTAGACGTTACATGTAAAAGTGAGTTAAGAAAAGTTGTTTACCATATTATAAAAAGCATTTGTACACTTTAACCTAAATAGTTGCTAAAGTTCATCACAAACTAGAAGAACTCAAAGTATTTCAAAAAATTATATTGAGAATATTGTTTTTTATATTATATTTTATTGAGAATATTGTTTTTTTAATTATTCTTTATTAAGATGTTAAACACAAAGCATATCAAAAAATTTTAATAAACAACTTGAATTTAGTTTTAGATAAGCTTAAAGTAGAGAAAAAAAAACACAACTTTAAGTTTTTTGCTTTAGTATATTATTTTAAACTTAATCAAAAAATTTCACTACATAATATTTAAATATTTGTGATTAATTTTATACGATTAGTGAGAAGAAAATAAAAATGTACTAAATTCTATATAAAAAATGTATTTTTGTAATCTCGCTTTAGTAGAGCTGCTTTTTATTAGATATAGAAAAATAAAATTATGGTTGAAGTTGTATCAAAACTAGCATACAAGACTAAACAATTATTTTTTTCACAATCGTTTTGTTTTTAACGAAGGATAGAAAATAAATGTTTAGCTAAATGCACGTTATGGTGTTGCTAAAATCACCATGGTATTTTTCGTCAACAGACAAGATACGTACCCGAAGATACTTGTTATTTGATGGTAACTTCACTTTAAAACTATTGGAGTCTATTCTCAACACATCATTTTCTATGCGATCATCAACAGTAAATTGAGGTAACTAGATTATTATTAAATGTTATGTTTACAATACAATTAGTATAAAGTTACTTGAAGGTATTAAACTTTAATGAAAACATGTATATTAGCTGTATAAATAAATCATCTAATTTAGTTTACATACTTGCAAAAGTAAAAGTACAGAAAAATAATATATAGTAGATTCATAAATATAAAAACTTTAATTAGTTGAAGTTTTTTAAGAAGTTTTATATTGAACATTGAGTAATTTAAGATTAAGATATGTTTTTAAATCTAAACTGTGTAAACAACATAAATGCATCTTAATGTGAAAACAACATTATAGAGACAGTCAAAAAAATACTAAGTGTAAACTTAAACTTAAAAAAGAATTCTTTGAAACGAATCTTTAAATATGGCTTAAAACTTTTTTTAAATTTTATTAAGGGAGTTTTTAAATAAGCTATTTTTTTAAATCACATTTTACTAATTATACAAATGTAAGACATTAAAGCTTTTCTACAGACGAAGACAACAAATTTTGAAATGATTTTTTAAAATCCTAAAACCAGTAAAAAAAAATTAAAAAAAAACTTCTTTGAAACTTACAAAGTGCTCATAAGTATCAGAAACATCAACATTAGATGGAAATTTGACATTAACATGGCAATATGTTTCGTCAAATCTCTTTGAATTTAGTAGTTCCGGAACATTAGGTTTTAATGATGAAGATTTAACATCAAGTTTATAAACTATAGTAAAAGGTATCCCTAAAAGAGTCCAAAATGGTGGAAAAATATGTACCTGTAAAAATATTTTTTTGATTCAACTATCTACCATTGTCTTTTTTTATATAATTAAACCTTATCTGTAAAACTCATTTGTTCTTTATTAGGAGTGAGATAGTTTTATATACTTTTGAGTAAACTACTTATAAATAAGTGAAACATGTTAAGATATTGATACAAAGTCTTTTTAAACTAGTTTAACTACAATATAAAAACATAAAAAATCAAAAGTAGCTGCGTAAGTTTATTTTTAAGTTGGCGTGATACATATACAAACGTAAAAACAAAAACTTAAAAAAACATAGTTAGTATTTTTTAAATAAACTACTTTTAAATGCTACAAACTATTTCGTATCAAAGTATTATTACTTTCTCGAAGTTATTTTATTTTTAAAGAAACTTTTATTTTCTAAGTAAAACTAACATTGGCTTCATAAACTTTGTTTGGCTGTAAATCTATCCAGGAGTTATGGCTATCTATAGTTCTTTGTTTTAATGTGTGGTCAATAACAAAACTTGAAGTTGTAATATTTTCTATGGTTGACCACCAACCATTTTTTTCAAAAATAACTACTTTAAAAAGTGCATCCTTTGGTGATGTTAAGTTGTTAAAAATGCTAAATGATATAAACGGGTTTGGCTTAATGGGTAACAATTCTGTTGTATCCATAGGTTTAAACCCTGTTTTATTTTTCATTTTTTTAAATAAAAACTACATACTTTAGAACTATAACACACTGTTTTACTTAAAAAGAACTAAGTAAAAAATGTCTATGCTATTTGTAATGATTGAATAAGTTTAAAAAATTAAAAGAATATTTATATTAGAGTGATTTTTTTTGAAACAAATTTTTTTTTAGTTTTTCTATTACATCTAACATAAACAAATGCGAAAATAAATAAAAACATACTTCTAATCAGGTTCAAATAAAATAAAACTTTATAATTATTTGATACAATATAAAACATTTAACTGCTTTATATATTCTGTCATGTTATAGAAATCTATAAGACTATCACAAAAAATTGAACAGTGTTATCATATTGTACATAATTAAAAGGCCGTAGTTTAAAATATAATAAAATTAAAAAATCGTTTTGGTTATTATCAAATGGCTACTTAAACATCATTATAAAACTTTCTTAAAAAAGATTTCACTAATAAAAATTCACTTACCAAGAAAACTACACCCGCAAGATTGACCTGAAAAAAAGTTATCACAAAAGTTTAGTTTTGTAGATTTTAAAATTAAAAATCTACTGAAATATTTGTCAACCTTTTTTTTCACACCCGTCGATAGATAACTCCCAGCTTTTACAATACTTTTTGAAGTTTGTAATGCTATACGTCGGTTCTTTAGTTTGTTCAATTTTTTCGTACTTATAATAAAATCTTCCTTGTTTATTATATTCGTCTGTCATTCCTTTTAAACGAAAAAATTTAAAAGTTATTTATTATAATGAAAATTTGAGCGAAACGATTTTTTCAAAGTTGTTCTTGTATTAAATGTAAAACTAACAGCTATTATTATAAGTAGAATGGGCTAATAAAATAAATTTTAAATATTTCCCTACTTGTAAGACAAACTCAAGTTTGAAATAAATAAAAAGTCTGATTATTGTTTAAAAAAAAAGCATTGAAATAAATTAGGGTTATAAATCAGATATTACTAGCTATAAGTAGCTTAGGTAAACTTTTCGTTCTAAAACAAGCTTTGGACTTTATAGATTAAATAATAATAACTATTATTATAGTTGTTTAGACCAACCCTCAAAGGTCGGAAAAGAATGACCTAATTTTTTCATTTGACATCGCACTGTGGCCAGGAAATATAAAACTTTTGGGTGTAAAATTTCCATTACGCTTATAACTAGATTGCGTTTCTTTTTGTACTTGTGAGTCACAGAAAACTCAGGGTACCCTTCAATGTTTTTATCATTTAATGTCCATATGACATTTTTATCTTCCTTTGTTTTAAATTTGCACTTAAACTTTAATCTTTTAGCACCAAATCTTCGTCTTCCAACTAGATCAATTTTGCTTTCAACTGTTTAAAAATAAGTATGTTATATTATAGAGCTTTTTAAATAAAAAATAAAAACAAGTGTACACCTGCTTTATGTTTTATAAACTATAAGTAGACAACACTCGTCACCATATCTAACCATAAAAACTGATTAATCATATGATTATTTCCTATGAGCTTTAAAAACTAAACACAAATAAAAATAAAACTTAAAACATATTAGATGATATTTTTTTTGAACATAGTTTTAATTTTGTTAAGTATGGTAATTCAAGTTGACAAGAAGTTTTTTATTATTTTCACGATAAGCAATATGGAATACCTATTTATAACTGTTAAAAAAATTTCTACTTACAAAATATTTTAGAAGCAAACAAAAACAAACCATTTTCAAAAAAGGCAAAAACAATTGAAAGAAACAAAACTAGAGCTAATATTCTTGCTTTCAACATTCTGTCCTAAACTTTTTGATAAAAACTGCAGTATTAATTTTGGTTTGATATACGTAGTTTAAAAATAGTTTCTGAAAACTTCAAAGATATTTTTGGTATTCAGTGTAAAGGTAAAACAGTTATTACTTGTACAAATTTGTGTTTTTGTTAGTAGTGTAATACCTAAAAAAAAAGTTATAATGAAAAGTTGTGTTTTTTTAGTATTTATAGTTTGATTGATGATTTGTACAAAAAAATCTAAGATAATATTTAAAAAAAAGTAAAATGTTTTATTTAAATAAGAATCTCTATTAATTTAAAACTTACAAGCTATTCTACCCTAATATATTCATTACTAGTGTATAAAAATTTAAAACTAAACTTAAATTTTATAAAGTGCTAGGTACTCAACAAAAACTAAAAAACTGTTTTCTATTTAACTTTTACGTTGCATTTAAAAATATTTTTTAATAAAGTTAGTTTTTATTTTTATCGATAAAAATAGAATTTGATCAACACTTGACGACGTTTTGAAACTGCTTTAGTTATAAAATTTACTGAAAAATGCGCTTAATATGTGTTACAATTGTTACAATGTTACAATTGATTTGACAAACGATGTAATTTACAACTTTACAAAATCTTGAATCATTATGTGTAATTTTTAATATTATATATACTATTAATGAACTAAACTAAAATGAAAGTACTAAAATTGTATTTTAGAATTTTTGTAGATTTATGCTTTAAACTATACGTTTTTATACTTCAGTTACAACGAGTTAAAACGCTGTTGATAAAATTTAGTTTGTTCAGTTATTTTCAGCTATCATAACGTTTAGTACTTAGCTTTTTAGTTTGTTATTTTTTAGAATGATATTCTTTAACTCTACTTATGAAAAGAACTCATTGTTATTTTATTACTACAGGACCTTTTAAAGCACTTTGTTGAAAAAAAATATTAAGTATATGTAAGTTTTAAAACATAAACGTTATAGAGAGATACACATTGTAGATTTATAGTTTATAACATACTTGTGACGTTGACGTTTCGACTTTTATCGGTCATTTTCAAACAAAAACAGTGCAAAATAACTAAAAATTAGTGTTAAAGCAACTAAATATACACGATAAGTTAAATAATAAGAAAAATACAATCAGTTATTACAGTTATAAACTAAAGTAAAATTGCAGTTTACAATAATGTTTATAAAATGTTAAAAGAAAAATATATCTAACTAGTCAAAAATTTTTAGTGTGTGGGTAATACCCGGTTTAGATAATTGTTTGTTTAAAATTGAATTATGACATTTGATTAAAATAATTCGCTGATCAGGTCTCAAGTTTGTTTCTACATTTTTTTAAAATACTAAAGTTATTAACAGTATTCATCTTTACAAGTATTACAATTGCTAGTGTGGTCAGATACAGCTGTTTCACCTTTGATATGTTCTTTAACTCTTTCTGTTAGTGGTCTTGCTGTGAATCCAATAAAGTGGATGCTCTTTTCCTTAGAGCACTTATATTCATAATAAAATATTTTAGTTATTTTGCACTGTTTTTGTTTGAAATTGACTGATGAAAAGTCGAAACGTCAACGTCACAAGTATGTTATAAACTATAAATCTACAATGTGTATCTCTCTAAGATGATATTTGAAAACTCCAACATTCCCTCCTGTGTTTTATAAACGTTATAACAACTTTTTTTATCAAAACAAGTACAATAAAGTATTATCGTCTTACGTAACGAAATATGTTTTAAACTTTAGTTGAAGTTAATAATTTTGAGTGTTTACAATAAAAATAAACAATTTTTTTTGCAGAACTAGACAAAATTGATATGTTTGAAAATTACTTTATGATGTTGTGTACATTTATAATGTCAAACGTTGGATTAGGTATGTTGTGTTTTTTTTTTACTTTATCTAAAGTGTTAAGAATTTTCTATATATTCTATATTTTATAAAGTGACTATTTTTTTTGTAATAATTTTTAAGCATTTTTAAACTATAACTAAGTTTTATAAACAAATAAAACTGTTTTACATTACCAAAAAGTATTAGTCAGATTAATAGTAGCAAATCAAACCCTGGACAAATAGATATTTTACATGTACTTAAAACTTACAATCTAAAAATAATTTTTAGTTAAACTTTGAGCTTAAAACAAACTTGTTTTTTATACCATTTAAAGTTTTTTTTTTTTAATTTTCTTAAAGTTGATATGTAGCTAGTTCACATAAGTACTACTCATAATAAATGATTTTTTTTTATATATAACTATACAACTGTGTATAATAACTTCTAGATCTTACTTAAAGTTTTTAAACTTATAAACTTAAAACCGAATCATTTCTTTAAAGCTGTAAATAAAACTAAATGCTGAAAACAAGTTAATATCAAAAGATGACTGTATAAGTTTTCAATATTAATCCACTGCTTTTGTTTCTCTTTCTTTTAAATTAAAGTTTTTAGCACATGTTGTGTGTTATCTAGTTTTGCGATTAACTATATATGTTTAAAGAATTTGTGTAACTTTTTTTCCAATTTATGTATTACTTTTGTGTAATTTTGTGTAATCAACTTCGCATCATTAAAAAACAAGAAGTTATAAAGTACTTAACTAATGTTTAGATAATCTAGATTCTAAAAAATTGATATAACTTAAAACAGTTTTTCGCACTTAGGTTTTGGATAGTCTTTTATTGGAGAATACTTCGCTCAAAAGCCGACGAAAATGTGTTGCAATACGAGCACTGCCGCCGAAATCTCATGGAAGGAGATAGAAAAAAATATATATACAAACTTATATACAACTACATTAAGCCATTGGTCACTGATAAAGTGTACTATAAGTTAATACTTAAAAGAACACAACCTTGAAAAATGTATGGTTTTGCTAAAAACCATAAAACTAATTGTCCTCATAGTCCAGTACTATCAGCAATAAAAACCCCAGAATACGCCTTATGTAAATGGCTAGAGATAGAACTTAAACCATACTTAAAAAGTGATTGGATTATTAATTCCAGCTTTGAGTTTGTTAAAAAATTGAAAAAACAACAACCGCTGAACACAGACATTTGTGTCACGTTTGATATCAAGAGTTTGTATACCAACGTCCCGTTGGAGGAGACTATTAATAAAGTTACGAAAGTAGTATACATAGACAATCCGAGTTCAATATTTGCTCGATCAAAAATGACTCAAACAGTATTTAAAAATCTTCTAAGACAAGGCTCACAAAGCATCTTAATGTTCAATGGAACAGTATATCAACAGACAAACGGTTTATCAATGGGATCACCTCTTGCCCCTTTACTGGCCAACTGGTCTGTCAGTCAATTAGAGACAGAGCTGCTTAATAAAACTGCAAGGCCTAAAATGTATTGCAGATATGTTGACGACAATTTCTGCATTTTCCAAAACAAATAACAAATAAATCAGTTTGATGAAAAACTCAACAATATGCATAAAGATATGAAATTTGTAATCCAGACTTGCCAAGAAGGTAAACTACCATATCTCGATACACAGGTGGCAACAAAAAACAACAAGTTTATAACATCAATCTACAGAAAACCAACAAGCACGGGCGTGATCATGAATTTTAACTCGTGTGTACTGCAGTCGTGGAAAAGAAATTTAGTAAAAAATCTGTTTTACAGAAAAAAAATCCCGTCTCAGAAGATCTACAAAATGACGAGCGGCAAAAGGTCAAAGAACTGTTGATGAAAAACTCTTTTCCGACCAAATTTATCGATGAACAGATACAAAAGAAATACAACTTTGAGACAGAAATAATTGAAAATAAAAATGATAAGAAACATTACATTACAATACCAAATGTTAAAAAGACGTCAGAGAATTTCTCCAGGAACATAAAAGCTATATTCGAAGGCATCGGAGTAAAAATACGTATTGCATATAATACAGAAAAAGTAGAGAAATATTTCTCCCTAAAGGATTCAATAGGTCGCTTGTATCAAAGTTTTTTAGTCTATAAATTTACGTGTCCAGGTGATCTGAACAACCAATATATTCGTGAGACTGAAATACAACTTTTCGTAAAAATTAAAGAACATGTGACTCCAACTAACAGCGCGGTATTTAAACATATCGAAAATTGTGCATTTTGTACTATTTGTAACAACATTTATAACTGTTTTGAAATTGTTAAAACGTGCAGTTTGTATAATGATTTATTATCTTCAGAAGCTTTACTAATAAAAAAACTTCAACCAAATTTAAACAATCAGCTTAGTCTTGATAAATAGTAACTATTAATGTATTTAAATAATCGATTTTGTCCTAATTGTTTATTAAAAATCCATTTTTGGTAATTACTTGTCGTTTTAATAAGTTGTGTTTTTTACAAATGATTTAGTTTCACTCTATTTACTTTATGTTTAATTAACTAGTGAGTGTATAGTATTTTTGATTAGGGAGTTTGTAAATTCCGAAAGCACTAAAATTTTTATTAAAGTTTATAATGAAAAAAATTGTTTGTCTTGCAATAAGATGGTACTTAAGTATGACAAAACTCTAAATGTACCGAGATAACACAGCGAAATTTAAAAATGAGCTGCCTAAAATTGTAAATGTTATTTATTTTTGTACGGTTTCTAAGTTTTTGTGCTTTACAAAAGACTCCAAGTTTGAATTTGACGAGTTTGTGAGAGCAATCCTTCGTATCTTAATAAACTTTTTTTTAACTTAACTACCATAAAATACTAAAAAATATGCAGATTATAAATGTATAAAAATATTTTAAAGATTTTGTTAAACCGGAATTTAAAAAAAAAGTTTATTAGTTTTGAACAACTTGTATATACGTTTTGTTTTAATTACTTTAAATAATTTATGCTATTAAATAATTAAACTATAACTATAAAGTTGCTTACTCGCTACATATTTAGATAAAATAAAAAACCAAAACGTTGTTTGTACAATACTTAATTTTTTAGACACAATAGTATATGATAAAAAAATTATTTTCTACAATTTAATTTTTGTGTAAGGGGAAAAAGAAAATATTTAAAAACAAAACGGAATTGAACTAAAACCAAAAAATTAATAAAATGTTGTCTAACAATAAAAATTTTATATTTAATACCTATTTTTAAGCTATTTTTTAGCAATAGTAAACTACTAAAAATTTAATTAGTCATTACTAAATTATTAGTTAGTCAATTATTAAAAAATTAATTAATATATTAAAAAAATAAATTAATAAAAGAAAAGTAAAGTAAAACATTATTTAGTTTAAATATACAGGAGTTGTCAGAAACTTATTTAATTTTAGCCTAGTCTGTGTAGATAATTTTTTTTTTTAATGATATCAAAAAAAATATATATAAATAAGGAAAGTGTGGAATGGAATGCATCTTTATATGCTATATTGATGTTGAATGTACGAAATAAGCCAATCAGAATGAATCGTAAATATACTGATGAATTTGCTTTTGAAATACACCAACAAAAAATATATTTGTATTATTGTTAGTAAAAAGAGCTTGTATTTGGACTTTGCTTCAAGTTGTTTTTAGACGTTAGACATGTTTTAAGAATTCCATGTTTTATTTTTGTATGTTTGTTATTTAAGCATTGAGAGTTTTGAATTACCAATACTTGAATGTTTTACAGTTCTTCAAGTAACGTAAAGCTCACATTATTTTAGGTTTAAAACTATTTATTTATTCCAAGGACCAAGTTATTCATAAAAGTAACTTCTATTTTTGAAATAGTGTTGCTAAGATAAAGTTTTGTGGTTCATTTACAATTAGATATATCACCCAACTGTTTGTCTGATAAGATAAGTAGACTTAGTAGCACCTAGTAATCATAAGAAAATAATCAAATAAATATATTGTTTATTGACCGACAAAAAACGCTCAAAAAGTTCGGTCCAAGGGTCTGGTGCACAAAAAAACCTTTTGGTTATCGATTCATACACCATAACAGTTTAAAGTCAAGTCCAGGACTTAGTAAACATTAAATTGTGACTAGTAGTCCAAAAAAATTAAGTATACCAACAAATATTGATTGCAAGTGAATAAAAATGATAATATATTAAAAGTATAAGACTTTCTTATCAATGAGACCTAAGTAATTTATGCCTCTATAAACTAAACTTTTTTTAAATGAATGATGCTAAAGCTGTTGTAGCTATACTAATTAATGAAAAATACTATATTCAAAGTAGTTTTTACTTAAAGCATCATTTTGAAAATCGATATTAATTTCAACTATAGTGGTAGTTTTTTAAAATCAAACTTAAACAGAATTTTGTGTTATGGAATCGCAGTTTGTTTTGAATATTGTATCAGTTAGGTGTCATTATGATGTCATTATTGAATTTTGAACAAGTTGTGCAAGTAGTCGAAATTATCAGAGGAAAACTAATTCGCAGTAGAGTTTTATTAACAGATTGTTTATAATATATTACTATTTACTAGTTTAAATTAAAATACAATCCAAAATGTTTTTAGTCGTTTTCTTAAATCTTACAGTAGTTTAAATTAAACACTTTAATAAAAAAACTATTTTATTTTATTATGTTTTCAAAACTCTTATGGTATCAATAAACTCTCTACTTTTTACTTAATAAACACGATAGCTTTTAATAATGATAATCATTTAATTAAAAAGTTTCAACTATAAAACTCTAAATAGTATTTTTCTAATTAACAAGTTAAAAGTTATATGGTTTTATAGCTTTTTAAAGATGATTAAAAGTTTTTCGTTGCTTACATAAGAAAAATTAAATAAATACTTCAAGAAATTAAATTTAATCTAAACTAAAAGTACGATTACAAGTACATAATAAAATCAATCATACATAAACTAGCGATAAAAATATATATATATTTATTTAAGTTTAATTACCTCTATAAAACTTGTTAATTTGGTTTTGATTGTTCGTCCACTGGCTCAGTTTATTTTTCAAAGTAAAACATACAAAAGACTTTGTATGACAAAACAACTTAAACAACTATTTAGGTTAAAGTGTATGAGTGTTCTATAAAAAGCTGCAAACAACGTTGCTTAACCTACTTATACACGTAAAGTCTGGCTAAAAACATTGTTCAAACAATATCTCAAATGTTGGCGCATTTTTATGAAAAAAGTATCGACCACATGTTTTGCTAATAGATTTGTTATCTTTATTTTTATAAAATATTTTAAATTCTTTATTCTATGTGTAAAATCAATCTTTATCCGTAAATAAAAAAAAATTAATAAAAAAAAACAGGAGTTTTGTTTTTAAATTTCAACAAAAGATAATTGTAAAAAACATATCTAAGTTTATTCGGTTAAATGTTATGTACAGTTGTTCAACTTTAGTCAGAGTAAAACATTTAAAAACAGTTAAGAATGAATGCTTATTTTTTTCTCCATTCTGAGAAACACAATACTAAATGCCATAAAGGAAACTAGGTAATGAAGGAAGCTGTTTTATCAATAAAAATAAAAATTGAAACATCCAGTACCACTTTCTTATTAGACTTTTGTGTTTAACATATAAGTAGTGTGTTATCTAGCTGTATTAGTATTCAAAAAAAAATTGTTGTTTTTTTTTTATCAACGTGTGTCTAAAAAGTTTATTTTAGATATATTATTCTACAAAAGTTGCAAAGCATGAATTCTGCAATAACTTATCATTAGTATGCGAAATTTATTAGAAATTCGATAGTATTTAAAACCTTAAGTTTGGATTGAATATTTTTACATATTAAAGTAATTTTAGTTTTATTTCTTGCTATTTATATGTATAAGATTTTATTCAACTTGTTTTGTTTAAGATTACAACTAAAAGTAAAAAAAATGTTTTCATATAAATATTTTAATCAATTCTTAGACAAAAAATTATAACTTTTAAAACCAAACGTGTACCAACAAAATCAATAATAAGCAGGTTTGTCGAATCAGAAATAAAAAAAAATGTTCTGTTAGTAAGGTAAGCTAAACTTTATACACAGTTTAAAATTAATAAAATTAAACTTAAATTTCATTTGAAGTATAAACCTAATGTCTGAATAATATTAATAATAGTGTTTAACTTTTATCACTACTCAGTACTAAATTTCTTTAGTTATTTCAAAAATGTATTATTATAAAAAAGTAAAAGGTAACTTTTCTTAAAACATTGACCTGTATATCTAAAAATTAAAATAATAGTTTTCAACTTCTACTACAATTTAGTACTAAAATTCTTTTCAAAAAAATGTTATACAAAAAAATATCAGAATTATGATTATAGATAGAACAATAACTTGTACATTTGTTTTATATAAAACTTAAGCCTTTTAGTGATGTGCAAGAAGATAACCTTTTAAAGTTAGTTTTTAGGTTGCTAAAAGGTACTTTCTATACAGAATATTGAAAAATTACCCTCAGAGCTTATAAAAATTGAATTTTTTTAAACATTAGTTATAATTAAACTGATCATTTACAAAAGTAAACTGTTCATTTACTGAGCTCATTTACATTTTTTTTAAACATACTTAGGTATATTTGTCCTGAGTTTTTATAAAACTCTTTAAAGTATTTATTTTGTTTAAAACAGTTAAAACTTTCAATCATTTTTTGTATTTAACATATACTTTTCTGATCTTTAAAAACTTTTACTAATCTAAAACAAAAAAAATTAAACAAAGTTAAAAATATATTAAGCATAAATTACAAAACTGTCTCAATAAAGTTTTGTTGCAAGTTTATTGCTTGTTTAGAGAAAAAAAAAAAAACAGTATATAACCTTTTTCTACGATTAATTATTGTTTCATTATTTGTTTTTGTGTATATTTGTGTGTTGTCCTGGATAAAACGTTAAAAGGTATCCGTGGTGTACGACTCGATAATCAAAAGGCTTTTTTATGCACCAGGTCCTAAGACAAAATATTTTGAGCGTATTTCTTTGTAACTTAATAAACTATATATATGTTTAAAGATAAATATGATTCGATATAATGCAGTAAGTACTAGATTGTGTAAGTTATTTTTTAAAAGTTTTAGTTAGAAAAAATGTTTGTTAGTTAAACTGTTTTTATCCAAAACATTATAAAATCTATAGATCTTTTGAACTACAAATGATGTCGAATTCTTTTCAGGAAAAGACATCCAATAACAATTTTATACAAAAGTATTTTCATAGAAATTTTACTTCACACTAAAAAAAATAAATAAACTATCATTTTAACGAATAGTTACATTAAAATCTTTTCTTTTTATAAATCAAATATACCAACTGCCAATTAAATGTTCAAAAGCTATAATATGCAAAAAATATTTTTATAAAGCTTTTTATTATAAGAAATATTATTGCATTGTTTTAAAATAATATAAAGACTTTTTTTATAACAAATAGTTTGGTTTTTTTAAATACGTTTTTCAAAGTTAAAATTCTAAAAAAGCTACAGCTTTTATTTTTTTGTTAAAGTAACTGAAGCTAAAAATAAACTATAGTATTACTCAAAGTTTTTTTATTAGTAAATTAGAAAAGTTCTGTTGTTTAAGTTAACAAAATTTAATTTAAAGTCCTATTTTGTGATTTTATATCTTAAAATATAGTTTTTCTTTCATAAAATATATACGATAAAAGCTTAATTTTACGGTACATACCTTTTCTCTTTACAAAAAATAAAAAAAGTTTTGAACTTTGAATTAGTTATACGTTACATGTAAAAGTAAGTTTAGAAAAGTTGTTAACCATAAATTCTTATTTTAAAACAATAATAAATAAATATATTAATACAGATCGGGTTAGATCGGGCTAGAAGTTATCGGGTAAGAAGTGATCGAGTTAGAAGTGATCGAGTTAGAAGTGATCGGGTTAGAAGTTATCGGGTTAGAAGTGATCGGGTTAGAAGTTATCGGGTTAGAGTGATCGGGTTAGAAATGATCGGGTTAGAAGTGATCGAGTTAGATGTGATTGGGTAAGAAGTTATTGGGTTAGAAGTAGTCGGGTCGGGTTAGAAGTGATCTGGTTAGAAGTGATCGGGTTAGAAGTGATCAGGTTAGAAATGATAGCGAGTTAGAAATGACAGTAAACCGTAAAAATTATGTTTTTCTTCAAAGTAGATACAGTTTAAATATATATTGTGCTATAAATTCTAATGTAGTTAATCTAATGTCTAAACTTTGAGTATTAAAACATATTTAAGTATTTAGATCTTCTGAATATTTGTTAGTTTTTGTAACATCCATATCAAAGATTTTGTGTAAGTCTCAATTTAAATTCAAATGTTTGATGAAATCAAAGATAAATAAAAAAATGAAAATGCTGTACCTCATGTAATTCGTTTTTAAAACTTTACATGAAATTACAAACAAGTTTGTTATCAAAATAATCTATACTAAAAAAAACAAAAACATTTTATAATTCGAAAATAAAGTCAAAAAGTTATATAAAAACTTGAGTTAACGTAGGTTTAATTTAAAAAATATTTAGTGTTACTTTAACAAAAATTTAACTTTTCAAAACACCTATAAATAAAAATTCTATAAATTCTTGTAGTTTGACTACAAATGGTGCTAAATTAAACAATTTTATTTTAAGAAGAAAGTTAGAAATTTTAGTTTAATTATATTTAAGCTATTAAAAGCTTAATGAATTTTGCAATATAACTTTATATGCAATCAATAAAACCAAATTTAAAAATTGCAGTAATTTCTTGTTTATCCTTAAGCTGCATATTTTACTACTAGACATAAGTAAGAAACTTTTGGCTAGTCTTTATAAACATATTTTTGTGTCCTATATAACGCTTTTTACTAAAAAACATCATCATATAGCGTATCTTAAACTTTATGTTAAATACTTTGTTTAAATACTTTAATAAAGTAAAAAGAACTTCATTTAATTTTATGGCATTTAACTTAAATACGAAAGATAAATTTTATATTGTAAATTAAAAATTGTATGATCATTTTAGTTGAGGTTTTTGTTAAAAGAGTTGCTCTGATAGAATAAATACATTATAATTCTCTATTTTTTATTTGTAAAAATGAAACTTTTTCAAAACTAATTAAAGCATATAATAAACTCATTCAGAGCCCAGATTGTCTGTATATTAAGTTACTAGTGGGTTACTATAAAATTAATTTGAATATAATAAATTTATTTTTTTAAATACACCTACTCTTTGAAAAAATTTATCCTTTTTTTTTGATTTAAGTACATAGTAGATAAAACTTATTTTAAACAAAAAGTTTAGAAAAAAAAAACGATTTGTAAAATTTTTTTTAAAGTGTATTTATTTTTATTAAATATTTTCAAAGTAAATATAAAAAAAAACTATTTTCATTTTTCTGTATAAATTACCATATGAATTATTAAATGGTTAATGTTTTATGTCATGGTTAATATATTTCATATATTTAAATTTATAATAATTTTTTATAAATGACATTTTACTACAAACTACACTGAGTAACAAATTGACAAAAAAACATTTATATATTTATTTACTAAAGAAACAGGATAATTTATAAAGCATACACTAGTTACTTGAGTTATTAAAAATATTCAAAGATCTATAGACAAGATTTTAAAAAGTATAGTTAAAAAATTGCTTTGAGTTGTGATTAGTGGACCTTAAAGCAAAAACATTTTCGAACCAATGTAGTCAACAAAAATTTATCATCTAATATTTTCATTTTAAATATTTATTCAAACTGCTAATATTTTAATTTATTAAGCATTTCAAAAGCTCTACCCTTAAGTAACAAACCATTTATATTTTAGGATATTTACGTAATACTCTTACAAAATGGAGTTTATGTGCAATATATGTTTAGATAAGTTGTTTGAAGTAAATATTAATGTTTTTGTCACATGTACCACACAATTTGTTTGGAAAATGCAATTAACATTAACAAAAATTGTCCAAATTGTAGAACTCAAATTACTAGATTTTTATTAAGAACTTAGTTACAGTTGCTGTTCAAATGATGGAAAAGAATTCAAAAAAATCACCAAACGGATCAGAACCTTTTGAATGCAGTAATGCTGTTTATACTTTTAATTTCTAAACCAACAGTTATGACTTGTATTCAGAATTAAATTCTTCAAGGCTCTTTCACCGGGTAGGTGTCAAATTTGCAAGAGCGGACAAAATTGCACGAGGGGACTAAATTGCACGAAGAAACTTTTGCACGAAGGGTCAATTTTGAACCAAAACACTTTTGCACGAGCTGAAATTTTTGCACGGGTTAAATTTATGATAATTTTTTTTAGTAATTTTATTTGTTTTTTATTTTACTATCACTGTTACCCCTAACCGTTACCCCCAGTCGGTAAATTTTTTATTTATAATTTTTTTTTATCAATAATTTTTATTAGTTATTTTGTTTTTATTTTTATTTTTACTGTTATCCCTAAACCTTACCCTCGGTCAGTATTTTTTTATTTTTATTAATTTATTTTTTAGTTTTATGTTTTTCTTTTTTTTATGTATATATATTTTTTCTGTATTTTTTCTCTCGTGCTACTCTTGAAACTCGTGCAAAATTGACCCTTGGTGCAAAATTGACTTCGTGCAATTTTATCCCTACGTGCGATTTTGTCCCCTCGTGTAATTTTGTCTTTGTGCAAAAGTATCTTTGAGAATTTTGTTTTTGTGCAACTTTGACCCGTTCCCGTTTCATCAATCTGCTACTATTAAAGGTAATGTTTATTAATTTGGAGGTTTTAGAAATGAGAATATATTATCTGGCGATGAGATCGTACCATCTAGTCAAAATTCTACGAATGCAAAACGGAAGAAGTTATTTTCGAAAGTGCTTATTTGCTTGATAATTGTTATACTACTGCTGGATGTTATCATGGTGGCGAAGGAGCTTATAAGGAAAAAGAAAAAACGCGAAATGTGAAGTTCACAGCTTGAAGTCTGGTGAATGGACTCAAGTTTCAAGCATGAACACAACAAGAGTTGCATTCAAAAAATGACCCTCGACCACCAAATTTCTACCTCTGAATAAGAACCAATAATAACTATAATTTAATTCTTATATATCAGAAACTAACTATAGTAATATAACAATAACAAAAGCATTTTTAGGTTAAAACTTTATGCGCTTCAGTATAAGTTATTTTCTCTAATATAAACATAAAGAAGTCAATTAATTAATCTAATGTTCTTGAATTTTGTTAAAAAAAGATATATATAAAAGCTATCGCTACAAAAATACTTTAGTAGTTTCCTCTGATAGAACTTAAAGTTTCCGCGTAAAATTGTCTTTAAATTAATGATAAACATTAAATTTGATCAGTAATTCTAAAAATGTAGATTTGTTAATCTTACTGCAAAACTGTTGAACTAATAGTACTTTGAGTAAAAATAGCATTGAAGTTTGTTATTATGAAAAGCTAAAAAAATATTTTTTTATTGAATAAAAGATAAAGTTTAAAAGTTCTATTTTGTTAGCTGTATTTTAATAACCGTTTCTATTGTTTTTTGTTTTAATATTAATGTAGTAAAACAATTTAAAATAGTACAACTTTTGTCAGGACTTGTGTTTGTATTATAGAAAAAGTGTTAAAAATTTCTACATTGGGTTTAAACATTTTTTTTTCTTTTTTCTAGAAATACAAGCTATTCTGCTGTTAAGAATAAACATATGTTATTTAAGTAAAAAGCAATAACATATAAGTCGTTAATACAGTTTACGATAAAAAGTTATAAATAAATGTTTTTACTCATATATATTTAAATATAATATCGGCAAAGAAAACAAATCTTATCTGGACTTAAAATCAATTATAAAAAAAAACTCTCATAAAATAATCTTGAATTAAAATAATAAAACTGTCTAGAAAAAACGCATTGAATGTTTTTTTTTAGTATTTAGTTTTACCTATGTTTTCTGTCACTTTAAACGTTAAAATTTGTATAGAAAAAATCATTAAACGTTTAGATTATTTGTTCGTTTTTCAAAGTGAACTAACTTTTAAAGTTTTATAACAGTTTGAGTAAGAACAAAAACTTAAGGGAAAAAAATCTATACGAAGTTTTAGAAATATAAAACTTATGAATTTACTCAAAGTTTTTTTAAATGCTTTAGAAATGTTTATGCTACGTTAAAAACATACTTGTTATTTTTTCTAAGGTATTAGCTGAAAAAGCATTTGTTTGTCATAGTTATTATCGAACTACCAAAAGTTTATTCAGTAACTTTAAGATGATTTTAAGAGGTATTGCGGACAAATATAAACAAAAAAAAAAAGCTTCATGGCGTGCTGAGCAGTATACAAGTACCTATAGCATTTTCTAGAACCCTATTGAGGTCCTTATGAGCCATGGTTTGATGCCATGCAGTTAGTCTGTATGAAGATAGATTTTCGATGAGGACTACTATTTTTACAAAGTGAACTATTTATAAAACTAGTTTTAAACAAATGTCAATAAATTTTGTTTATTAAGTTATATGATTTTTTTGTAAACTGTAAAGCTCATTAGACTAAGCTAGTATGTTTCAATAGGAAAATAATAACGAAACATTATTATAAAAACAAAAACGTTGTACTACTTATTTTTTTAAACATTTTAGCTCAAGTTGAAAAAGTTTCACGCTATAACTAATCAGATTTTAAAAATCAAGTTTATTAGTGATATCTAGATTAAAGCTCTAGTTGTATATTTATAAATCAACTGTTTTAGCTTGTCGTCAAACTTAAAGAAAAAAATATCTTTATTTTTCAGTTAGGATACGAACTAAAAAGTAGCAAGCTTATACTAAGCAGTTTCTTTCTTTTAGTTTGATTATCTACTTGTAGTCAATGTAAAACAGCTATAGTAAATATAGAAAATGAAAACTTATTTTTGGTAGTAACAGAAGTATGCAAATTTAGTGTAAAATCCAATTCAAACATATTGAAGTAATTAGTAACTTGCTAATTGCTTTCAATTTCAACTTAATAAGCATACTTACAAAATGAGACAACAAGCTTTGATCATGACTTTTATTAAAAAAAGTTTAAAAATTAAATTTACAAATACACTGTACACTATAAATTTTAATAAAGATAAATTAAAAAATGATATTATAAAAACATATGTTAATATAAATACTGACTCAAAATCAATTTTACTGATGAATCGAATGAAAATTTAAAGTAAAATAATATTAAAACAGCTTGCTCAACTTAAAATTTAGACAATGTCAAAGAAGTTTTGGAATAGTAGAAATAAAACCTTACACAAAGGGCATAGACTTCAACCATACCCACTAAGCTGGAATCAAGTGCTAGAAATTAAGGAAAAAGATTGCTTTAAAGCAATAGGAAGGTAAGTTGTAATGCACATTTTTTAACTGAGTCAATTTTATTTTTAATGGGTTGTAAAAGCTTGGTTCCTTTTTTTAATAGTTAAGTATAAAACTTTCTTCACTAAATGATTCAGTAAACTTAATATAATTTATTGAATCTTTTGGTAAAACTACTTAATTTTTCTATGAACTAGAAAAATAAATTAATAAAACCAAAAGAAGTATATAAAATGTATTATGAGAAGAACTTTGACATTTTTGAAAATTTTATACTTAAATACAGGGTTGCCACTTTACCTGGAAACCTGGAAAAACCTTGAAAAACCTTTAATTTGACAATATAGGCAAAAAACCTGGAAATTGAAAAATTTTGAAAAATACTTGGAAAAACCTGGAATTTCGAACAAAAATCACTAAAAGAATTTTAACAGTTTTCATATGTTTAGTAAGTAGTACAACTTCGATTTGATACAAAAAATCTATCACATAAATAAAAAAATTTAGTCATCAAATATTTTTTTATTAAAAAACTTATTTAAAGTAGCTTTACAGTATCTTTTCAATGCTTTTATACTATTTAAAACAGTTTCTTACCTTTAGTTAATTTCAAACTAAAGATAGACTGAAAAATGGGTACTTTTGAAAATCTGGAAAAAATTTGGAAAACCTGGAGAAATTTTTGAAAAAACGAGTGGCAACCCTATAATAATAAATAATTTCTAGTCATAGTGTAACAGGGTGTTTTTGAATAAAGTTAAGTTTGATATAATGGCACAGAGTTTGTTAGAGTATTTCATACTAGTTGTAAATATATATACTTCATTTTTCTACCTTTAAAAGTGAGTATCATAAATAAGTAAAATACTTTAACTCTTATAAGCTAAGAAAATTCAACTTAACACCTTAAAATTACTTGTATACTAAATTCTACTACTGTTGTTTCAGTTATCATAAAATCTTAAGTTAATGAAGCTTTTTATTACAGTTTTTATTCTTAATGATTTATTTCTCAACAGAAGTCAAGAAGTAATAGATGAGTTGATAAAATATAAATTAGAAAAGAAGAGTTATTATGATAGTGTGGACTTCTACATTTTGTATAAATTTTTCAATGTAAAACAAAACAATCTCAGTGAACATGGTGATCTAATCAATATCTCAACTATTGGTAAGCTAAAATTCTGTATTTAGACATCTAAGTCTCTCTTTTTGATTTGAATTTTTTGAAAAACTTGAATAATCCAAGTTACTTTATCTTTTGCTATAAAATGTACTTAACTGTTTTAATTTATCTAATATGGAAAGAAAAAGAATTAATCGATTTTAACAAAATAAATCAGACTAGAGTAATACACACATTTAGAGAAAATTCCACAAAACATATGCATTATTAAAGCAACTTATTTCAGCAGACCATTTTTAGGTTGATTTTTTGTTGTAAATGCACAACAAGTCTTTGTATGTTTGTAACTATAGTAACTATAGATATGTCATTGCTTACCTTTTACTGTTTAATTTTCTGATAATTAATTGTACATAAACAGTTAAAAAAAATTTTTGAGAAATACATTACATATGTAAACCAAAATAAAAAAAGTTTTTAAGTAGTAACTATAGTTATTTGCCTTAACTAAAAAAGAATGCTCAATTTGCTGGGATGTAAAGAGCTTATATAAATAGATTTATGCAAATTTTATATTTTATTCGCGACCGGTTTCGGTGGCAAGAGATTGCGACCTTTTCAAGCAAAAATAAAATATGAAACTGCATGTAACAATGTTAGTTAATTATACTGTTGTTTAAAAACTTATTCATGCGTGAAGAATATAAACAAAAACAAAAATGTTGCATATTTGAAAATTCAAGCATATCAGAGTATATTTAGGTAAAATTGGTACTAGTTGTTAAAAAAAAAAAAAAAAAGATTGAATTAATATTAATATAATGAGTCAAATAAAAAAACTGAATCCAGAGCTTTTCTTAAAAAAAATAATAATAATAAAATATTTATACCTTTTCTTAAAAAAAAAAAAATAATAAAATGTTTATACCTTGAAATTTATCTAAATGAAATTAAATATTGTCTAGAATTGTGGTTTTAAGCCAAGAGTCAACAAAACATTAATAAAACTCAAAGTCGCTGAAGGTTTCAAAATCTAATTTGTGCTAAGTTAACATAACAGTCAAAATTTAAACGGATTTGATAACTATCTAAAAAAAAAATTCTAAAAATTTATCTAAGTTGAATTAAGAACTGTTTAAAAAATTTTTTTTTTTTTTTTTTTTTTTTTTTTCCAATTTAAGTCAAATGTCAACAAAAACTCAATGAAAAAATCAAGAAAAATGACCTATTCTTTACTATAATTATGATTTAAGTTTTGTCTGATTTCCAGTTTATTAGTAAAAATCTGTTTCTGTGTCTGCATGAGTTCATTAATTCCGTTCTTTTGTTGATGCAATTTGTACCGGATTCAAGGATTAGTAAAGCTTCTTTTAAGCACAACCTGCATGTCATAATTCCTGGTTTTGGTTTTTTCTCCCTTTGTAATATTTTCCAATTTATTTTGTATTTCTTATTTTCATTTTTTAATTTATGGGTTAATTTTGAGAGTTCAGTTGCTTGTTTATACTGGAGGTAGTTTTTGTCATTTGGATTGCTTTTTATTGTTGTGTTGTGTGTAGATATGCGTTTTTTTAGTTGATTACCACTTAGTCCAATGTATATTTTTGTTGAATTATCTGTTTCTATTATTGCCTGGTAGATTACATTTTCTGCCCTACATTCTCCTCCTTCAAGGGGGCAAGTTTCTTTCTTTCTGCAGTTGCATGATTCATCTTTGTTTACATTATTGTTGTTTATTACTTTTTTGTTGTGGTTTTTTATTATTGTTTCAATGTTTGACATGCAGCTGTAGCTTAATTTTATATTGTTTTTGTTTAAATATTTTTTTAACTTACTATTTTCTCCAAAGTGCTTGTTTACTATTTTTAGAAACTTTTTACCTATGTTTGTTTTTACTGATTTGCAATATGGGGGATTGAACCATATAATTTTTCTTTTCCTGTTTCTTTTTTTATCTTTAAATTCTTCTGTATAGTTGATTTCATAATTGTATCCGTTTACCTTTAAAGCATCATTATAGTCTTTTTTTATGTTGTTGAATAGGTTTTTGTTAGTTGAATTATTAGAAAGTCTGGTCTCTACCATTTTTGGGATTTGTTTAAGTATGGTTGGTGGATGGTTTGATTTTGTATTTATGTAACTTATTTTGTTGTTGTCTTTTCTATATGGGTAGAATGTATGGTTCAGTAGGTTGAAATTTAGGTCTAAGAAACAGATTTTTACTAATAAACTGGAAATCAGACAAAACTTAAATCATAATTATAGTAAAGAATAGGTCATTTTTCTTGATTTTTTCATTGAGTTTTTGTTGACATTTGACTTAAATTGGAAAAAAAAAAAAAAAAAAAAAAAAAAATTTTTTAAACAGTTCTTAATTCAACTTAGATAAATTTTTAGAATTTTTTTTTAGATAGTTATCAAATCCGTTTAAATTTTGACTGTTATGTTAACTTAGCACAAATTAGATTTTGAAACCTTCAGCGACTTTGAGTTTTATTAATGTTTTGTTGACTCTTGGCTTAAAACCACAATTCTAGACAATATTTAATTTCATTTAGATAAATTTCAAGGTATAAACATTTTATTATTTTTTTTTTTTAAGAAAAGGTATAAATATTTTATTATTATTATTTTTTTTAAGAAAAGCTCTGGATTCAGTTTTTTTATTTGACTCATTATATTAATATTAATTCAATCTTTTTTTTTTTTTTTAACAACTAGTACCAATTTTACCTAAATATACTCTGATATGCTTGAATTTTCAAATATGCAACATTTTTGTTTTTGTTTATATTCTTCACGCATGAATAAGTTTTTAAACAACAGTATAATTAACTAACATTGTTACATGCAGTTTCATATTTTATTTTTGCTTGAAAAGGTCGCAATCTCTTGCCACCGAAACCGGTCGCGAATAAAATATAAAATTTGCATAAATCTATTTAAGTAGTAACTATAAACTTTAATTAGTTATTTAAAACTTCGCTTCACATATAACTTAATTATTATAATATTAAAAATATAAATAAAATTGTTAATATTTTTGTGACAGATAAAAAGTGGGTAGTATGTAAAAATAAGTTTCCAAGTAATTTGGAAAGTGGATTGGAACATTATGTAGTTTGGTATGTTGACAAAACAACAAGTCTGAAAACAAAAATTTCCTGGGTAGACCAAAAATTTCCAATAGACCAATATGACGTAATAACTTATGAAAATGGTAAGCAGTCGGTACCAAAGGTTCCCCATTTTCATGTGATAGTGAGAAAAATTAAGCATTGAAGATAATTAAACTCGTTAGCTATATTTTCAGATGTTAACTTTTGTTGATGAATACTATTTAAATTAATGAATGAATATATGTATGTACTTACATAAATTTATTACATGCATTAAACTGAAAGTTTTAGTTAAAATTTGTAGTCAATGTATGTGTATGTTTGTATTGAATGTTTAGTTTTGTATAAAATGCTTGCCTTGAAGTTTTTAGTTAACATATAACACACTTATATAATAAAATTGCTGACTATCTTGAACTTTTATTCATATTGTGCATAAATAATTATCTTAAAAAAAAGTATTAAGACATAAGCTATAGTTAACAACTTAGTGACCATTGTGCAAAAAATGTTTACATTTTTTGCTCATTAAACTTAATCTTAATTAAAATCTTATTAGTAACATCCCAGTATAAATCAGTAAATGCACAACAAATAGAACATTAAATATATATAGGCCATATGTTAAACTTTCAAAAGTAAGTAAAAAAATGTTAAGTTTATTATCTTTTCCATTAACATCCCAGTTGAAGTGTGTTGATTTGTTAACAAACAAGAATCATATGTTGGTGCAATAAAGGAAGATCGCTGTACAGTTTGTTTTTATTTATATTCCAGTGAAGTTACTTCACTTGGATCTTTTGTTAGCAAACGATTAAACCTATATTTTGAGCAGTCAAGTTAATTTAACTAATTTCCTGCTAAAATATTATGTATAGTTAAAGTTGATATGCTGTTCAAAATTTGAACAACAAAAAATAACCTCCATATGCAAAATAAAGTTATCTGGCAACAATGTTTGTAATCCACGTTTAGCATATCATAAAATAAGTATATAGTTAAAAAGTGTAGTTCTTCAGGGCCAGTGGTAGGAACTACCTTTAGTTGGAGGAAGTCCCCTTTTTTGTGCTAAACGCTTTGAGCGTTTAGCTCTCAATGCATTTACTGAACTTACCTTACTCATTAGGTTTAACTTAGTAATTAATAAGTATGTAACTTAATATATATAATTTCTTTAATGAAGTGAGTTTATTGAAAACGTGATGTTAATGTGAAAATTAGGAAGTAGAAATGATAAAGCAGCCAATTTATTAGTAGAATAAAACTGCGAAAATAAACAACACAAGTAAACACCAAATTCTACAAATTAGAATGTCTTAATAATGTTCTTAAAGTGTCTGAATGTCTAAAACTTAAATACAAAATAGGTCATACTAATAATACTACAAATAGTACAGACACAGAGTCTTAATATATGTCGTGCTTCATGCACAACGATGGCTAAACTAAGCACAATATAATACGATAATGCAAATAAACATCAAGTTCTTATAAAATGAAAATAATAAAATGTTCTTAAATTCAATCAGTGTCTTAAGTTCTTAAAATTAGTGTCCTTTTTACACGATCTTATGGCTAACTGAGCAAAAAACAAAAGTACTTAACAACATAATCGAGCTGCGCGTAGTGCGCGAGCTAGAGGCTAATGAGCAATTTCTTATCGTTATCTTGAAATAAGTACACAATTTCGGCTGACTATAGCGCCTACTGGCGGAAAAGTATAAAACAACGAGATCGAGAATCGAGTTCGTTACAAAAGCTCTCGATGCATAGATATGAGTTGAGTAAGACTAAATTGTTAACTTCTTATTTAATCAACTTTAAATTATACTTGTTTTGACTGTTTGATAAAAGTTATAACAGCTAAACCGTTTCACTATTAACTATCAATTAGTTAGCAAAGTTTATGATATAGGAATTCGTGATACTAATCGACTAACACAAAAATTAATTTATGAACACATTTTTCAAACCGATATAACAACTATGTTCAAAGTTAACAAAATCAACATCTTAAACATGCTATATTTAATGATCTCATAAGTTAACAAAGTTTTTTGGAGAACTTAACAGTAGTCCAGTTATTGTTAAATAAAACGCGTCTAATCCAAATATAATTTTAAGTTTAATTCGACACATAGTTAACATCTTTAATACATTTTTCAAATCACATTTGTTACTCGTTTGAATAATAATTCGAAAAAGTAAGTTTTTATAAATTCATTAAAATATTTATATTTTAGTACAAACTTCTTGCTTACTATAAAACCATACTTGACTGGTGCATATAATAAATAGGAGTAATCAAACGTATAAAGACTGTTTTGTATTGTTCGTACTTTTCAATCAGTGCTAATTTATATGTCAGAACATTTTAAATAAACATTACGTAGACATGAAAGACCAGAAGTTGTATTTTATACTACGTATAAAGTTAATATTTTTAGATCAAATATGGAGTTATGTTTAAAAAATAATATTTTGTGAGTTATAGTGCCTAATTAGCTAAGACTGCTTTATACAAAAAGTTTTTTAACATTTGATCATTAATATTATTTTCACTGTCGTAGTTCTAAATTTATAAAGAAATTGGCTAGAAAATATAAGAAAAAAATTGCGACTAGAAAAATAACTATT
The DNA here is from genome assembly GCF_965202585.1 of Thalia democratica. Classification (NCBI taxonomy): domain Eukaryota; kingdom Metazoa; phylum Chordata; class Thaliacea; order Salpida; family Salpidae; genus Thalia; species Thalia democratica. The sequence continues at coordinate 24,885,970 of NC_139166.1, forward strand.
TGCGTGAACAAGTGTTGTGATTTAAAAGGTAATTTATTATTTTCGTTGAAATGAAACGAATATCAAGTACATTTTCGGGTTGATAACTGGTAAAAACCATCTTGATATTAAGTATGTCAAGTTTGAAAAAAAAACCAGATTAGAGTGCAACAACAACCTTTAAAGTATTTGAATTGTTGCTGAGTTACAAACATGAAGAAATATTTTATAAAGTGCTTAAACATTGTTAACTTACACTTGATATTTTTCAAAACCGCGCATAAAATAAGAGAAAATAACCATTTTAAAGTTCTAGTTTTATTAAAACCTTTTTTATTTACTTACGACTACGCATAAAGATGTTTTTTTTTGTTTCAAAGAACTATTCTAAGATTAAGTATTAGTTTTTGCATTACCAACGTTTAAAAATCCTATGCTGAGTTACAGCGTATCCACAATTTAAGAATTCTCGCATGTACACCAAGTATTGGTTCAAAGGCTGCATGACAATTCAAATTCGGACAACTCAAACTCCGAAAACTCAAACTATTGAGAAAAATATTTAAAAGACTATATCCCAAAAAGTAAAATGAATTTAAAAAAAATATGTAGATCTTATAATATCTACGAGCCACTTTTTCTTTTTCGTAAATTCTTAAATATTTTCAAAGATATTTTAAATTATGAAAAATAATTATGTTTTTTATTTTATGTAAGCCATGTCTCAAAAAATATTTAATGTTTTGCAAAAAAAAAGTTTGTAGATATTAATAGGACCTATATATATTATATTTGACAAACATACATTACTTTTTTAGTTGTGGCTCTTTAATTTATTTAAATAATTTGAATTAGAATTGTCCGAATTAAAATTTTCCGAATTTGAATAGGCGTGCACCCAGGTTCAAGGTAATAACTTTGCAAAAAACTATATTAGTACTTAATAGGTGCACTAAATAAAAAATGCTACTGTAAATTGCAACTTTCTTAAGAAAATGTATCTTACCTGCGGATAATACTTCATAAAGAGTCATAAAATACTTACCAGCGGCGGTGGTCAAAAAAATAAAACTTTTAACTGGTGAATTTTGTGTTAAAGGAATAATATAAAACAAAAATTTGTTTACTTGCTGTACTAGATACTTTAAAATAGTGCGTAAACTAAAAATATTCGTACCATTATTATAGCTACTTTCGGAAGGAATACGATTTTTTTAAGTAGTATAATTTTGTTACAGAAACAACAAATGAGTAATTTAAAATTGTGAGAACTTTTTTGTTTGATCAACGAAAACCTTTATGTCATTTCAAAACACTTCAATTCTAGAAGAAGTACAAAGTCACCTTATGAATAACTTGAAATGTTCGGATTAACTGTCGGCAAAAAAATGTTTTTCTAAAAATAAACAAAAACAATTAGATGAATTTAAAAAAAAAACGTTATAATATATTTAAATTAATAAATTTAATTGTTAAACTTTTATTAGCATGAAAACTTATGTTTTTTAGAATAAAGTTACATAAAAAGTCAACTAACAAAGTTTTTTTTTCTTTTTTTCTACTTTAAAATTATAAGCCTAACTAAATCTAGCTCTTAATTTTAAACTTATTATAGAATTGTGGTTTAAGAAGTCCTGTTTTTAATAGTTTTTAAAAATATTTGTACTCAACAAATGTTAAAAAATAAAAAAATAATAATAAACAATACTAATATTAAAACTTCAAACTTTAAGTTTCCGGAATAAATGTGGAAAAAATCGTACTTATCATAAAATAAAAAAAAGTAAATAAGCTATAAACAAAAATTGAGACAAGATTATTCAAAAACATTTTCATTGAGCAAAGAGGTAAAATATATTTCAGCTAACCCTTATCAACTACTTTTGTTAGCAACTAATTTAAAAATAAATGTTGATTAAGTAAACAGTTAAAGGTTTCATCAGAAAACACTAAACAAATAAAAACAAGCAAAATTATTAAGAGATAGGTTAACAGTTTACAGTTACATAATTATAGATTAACTAGTAATTTAACTAAGATAAGCATACGTACAGAATAAATGTAAAACAAACAATAAGTTAAATAAAATAAGCGACAAACTAAATTTATAACAACTTATATAGATTAGATTTATAAATGTACTGTTGCTTGCATAAAATTTAGAATTTTTATATAAAAACGTTAGTATTTAAAAAAGTAACAATAACGTTTTAGTACTACTTTTTAAACTTTTAGAAAAAACTACTTTACTGTTTTAGACAATTATATGATTAAAATGAAACAAATACTTTTACAGTTATTTATAAGTTTATTTTATTTTTTTAATTACTAAAAATTTGTCGTAATGGAAACCATACCGAGCCAAGCTACTCAAGTACCAATTACCCAATTTCAAACACCTCCAAATGAAGAAGATACTAAACCGGTTGAAAAGGAAAAAAAAAACAAGTATTACAAAAAAGTTGTCCGTGCTCTTGGGGTAAGAAAAGCTAAAAATTTTACTGAAGTTAATTTTAATATGATAAGTTTAAAGCAACTTGTATTGCAGATAACAACATTAATTCTTTCTTGCATTGTGTTTTTTGTGGGCGTTGCTGAAGTCGTAGTTTCCGCAGTTTTCAAAAGAAAATGCGTAGCTATTATTGGTTATCGTTGCTATGCTTCTGTTACTTGGGGAGTTGGTATTTGGTGTTCTGTTTTTGTGAGTCAAGTTTAAGTTATTTTACCAATATTAATAATTTATATTCAAAATTTTATTCGTCTATAACGCATGTTTTTTATTAGAGATACATTTTACGCGACAGCGTTTTTTAAATAATAATATTTTAGAAAAAAGGATTAAAATGATTTTTGATTTAATTTTAGTTTTTATTTTAGTTTAAAGGATAAACCAAAAAGCTCTTATCATTTCGAAACTTAAACAAAACACTTTTTGCTTTAATTGAAATCAGTTTGAGGTTTTATAAACTTAACCAAAATTGATTATTGTTCACTACACTTCTCATAAGAAAAGTACAACAACTAAGTATTCAAAATCTTTACATTCAATGTAATATTTTGTAACTTGTAGGTAAAGTTAAATAAAAATAAGCTATTATAGATTATATGTAATATAAGTATTACATTTTTATTTAAGTTTAGCATCATTAAACTTTATTTTTGTTGTTAAACCATTAGTTCAATACTTTGTTTTTCATTTTGTTTTATTTAATACTTTTACATAACTTCCATTTATTTTGTTCAAAACTTTTTCAGATTTATGTTACAACTGATGATCTCCTATATACCAATATAGCAGTGAAACATTGTTTTGTTAATAATAAACTGTGAAAATAAACAATAGATAAAAATCTTCTTAAGGATATTTAACTTTGAACTGTTTGATTTAAAACAAATTACAATATTATAGATTAATAATAAAAATTTGTTTTACTATGAAACTTACTTGTTGAATTTCCCACAACGTTTATAACATTGAAAAGAGCAAGAACTGTTGTTTATTACTAAAAAACTATTTTTTCAAAAGAAAATCTTTAAATCATACTACCTATCAAATGACAGTTTAGCTGAATAAAGGAGTCAGTAAACTGTGGTCCATGAACGGTGGAACCTATGGCCTGCAAATGTGGCCGGCGAAAGTTAAAGTTAGAAAAGTACACTAGATATTCTAGGTTTTGTACTGAAGAGTAAAAAAATATAAAGCTATCCCTGGTGCATTTAACGAGAAATTCAAAACTTATGCTAAATATTTTTGGTCTGTTATGGAGAGTAAATACTAAAACTCCAACTGCGGCGCGAGAGTACTTTTAATTATGAAATAACTAAACACCTGACGACCCCTGACTTAGTAGTTTAAACATAGCCAACAACTTTTGAAGATGTTGTAATTTCTGATTATAAAAAAATTTGATTGCTTTAAAGCCATTCATTGCTGGAATTTTTGGAGTTATTGCTGGATCGAAAAAAACACCACAAAAGAGGGTAAGTTTAAAAAATATTAATTTATTAGTCATGATTTTCATAAACTAGCCATTGCTAAAATAAACAAAACTCTTTTTTTATGCTATTCAAATAACTTAATAATAAATGATACTTACCTACATAATATGGTTAGAACAACTTTTTAAGCAGTAAAACTTGTGTGTAACGCTTTTTTCTAATAATAACTCAGAATGGACTATTGATGGGCTTTAGCATTACGGGAGCTTGTATATCTTTTGTGGCAATCGTGATTCAAGCGCTTTTAACTGGGGCTTTCAGTTATGTTAGTATCATTTATATTTAGCTATTTTATAAGATATTGAGCTTTGGCAAACTAATTTAAATATAATTTTTCCTAACTTTAATAAGCCTTTTTTGTTAAATTCTGAAAATTAAGCTTTTGACTATTCTACCGTTTTAACACTTTGTTTTCAGATTTTGCTTATATACTTTAAAGCAAAAATAAAAACTTTTAAGTAAATTTTAATAAGTTTAATATATTTGTTATTCAAAAAAAAAATATCTGGCAAAGTTTGGCTCAAAGAGCTTCTTAGTGCCTAAATAAACTTAACAATTCTTATTAAAATAACGTTTATTTACTGATAATACTGTAATTTTTATTTTCTTTGATAAAGAAAAGACGATTAAATGTTTTTTGAATAATCAAATCTATGATATAAATTTAATACCTTAAAGAAGAGTATGAAGTATTTCTTACAAGTTTTAAAAGTTTTTATCATTAAATTTTTATTTAAACTATAATTAATGTATGTGCAATGTTTTCAATTGCATTAAAAGTTGATAAAGTTAAGTATTTTAAAGAGTTACGTATGCGAAATGTTTCTTAACAAACAGTTTAAATTTATACCAAGTTTTGTTACTTATTTTATTATAATATATCTGTCTAATGATATATTTTACTTAGACCTGTTTATACATACTATAAACTGTAAAGTATTTTTTTTTATACAACTTAACTATAAAATGATTACTTTAAATAAACATTAGTTTTCAATTATAGTTTTCTGGTCAAAAACTAAACTTTATATGTATGGAAAAAGTGTTTGTTTAATATAAATATAATCATGAATTTGTGTATAAATTCATAAATAAAACAGTTTTTTAATTTTTAATGTTGTTCGTTGTTTAATATTAATTTGTTACGATAACCGAATGGTTCTTCGTGCACCAGGTCCTAGGACCAAATATCTCGAGCACATTTTTTTGTCTTTCAATTAACTAACACTAATACTATATAGTAAACTTAAAAGTTAATATAAGTGTTATAATAAAACTACTAATACTTTTAAACACAAATGTAAAACGATTTTAAACTTAACTTACATTAAAAAAAAAGTATTTCAAACATACTCTTTTTTAAACTAAATTAAGAAACTTGTTTTTTATAGGAAAGTCGACATGTAAGATCAAAATTAGAACTACAGATAGTAATACTGTCTTTCACCGCTATAAACATGATTTTGTTGATAACTTCTTCTGCCTATAGTTGCTGTCTTTGTTGTTGTGGAAAGGTAATTGAATGTTTTTTGTTTTATTGTCAGATAAATGTGGAAATAAGTAACTTTGCACGTCGCAAATATTTTGTAGTTTTTATTTGAAGCAGAAGAGAACAAGCTTGAAATTCTAAATCAAAAAGATTCAAAGCACTTTTAGTAGCATTTTATAGCTTTTTTTATAAATACAACTAAAATTCTTTGAATCATTTTAAAAATATAAATTATTTTGTAGTTGTAATTTAGAGTCAAGTTATCAAACTTAAACCAATTTAATTACCTATTTATTTACAACATTAATGTTGAAATCATAAAACCTAAAAGGTTTGAGTATACTCAGAAAAAGCTACATTATCTTCGTAAATACAACCAGCAGTAACGCTTGGTTATTTATTTAAGTTTACGTAAAATATTACTTAAGGCTTATAACTTATTTGCTCATCCCTAAATAAAGTACTACAAAGTTTAAGAAAAAGTTTAATTTGTTTTTTATAATAAAACATAACAAGCTCTGTTAATAATAATACAATAACAGTGAAATCAAAAATTAAATGTAGTTAAAAAAAATCAACTTTACTAAGTCTTTTTTATTCTAGTTACTTTGTAACTATATGTTTAAATTCTATTTTAAACTGCTTATTAAATACGTAGGAAGATTTGTTACTGTTTAAAACCGTGCAAATAAACTTCAAATAACGATTTCAAATACAGTTTTTAACAACTATATATTAAAAATAACTTTATGAAGTTTGTTTTTCAAAAACTCACTTATAAATTTACTCAAAACGTTTTTTTTTTTTAATTATTCAACTGAAAGTTATTTAACTGAAAGTTATTTAATTATTACTAATTAACAGTCAAGTGAGCCAGTTGAGCAACAAGTTGTATTTGCTTACCAAGCACCATATGATCCAAATCAACAAGCTCCTAACCAGCAAGGTCAAGTTATTTTCGTCATTAATCAGACTTTTAAATTACCGTTATATGTATATTTATAAATATAAACAACAGTTATTTAATTGTTAAAAATTTTTCTTAATTTAAGAAAAAAAAAATTCGAAGAGCTTATTTACTACAAATACTTAAAATATTTCTTTTTATCGTGTAGTACGCTACGTATGGTTGGTCACACTTGCAAAACTAGCAACTATTTATTAATTTATTTCAAAATAAAGCAAATTACTTAAACTTAATTTTTAATTTCTAAACTCCAATAATAAGATTTAAGATAAATTTTCTTACACTAAACAGCGTACATGTTTTGTTTACGTTTTTAACTTTTGTCAGTTTAAAAGTCAATTTGTACTAACTATAAATTGGTCATATCGCAACAAATTGAACGTGCAGTGAAAAACTAAAAACATTTTTGAATACTTAAAATTCTAGGTACTTTAAATTATCCTCGCCAAACAGTCTTCCTCAATCAGCAACAACAAGCAATGACAAGTGTTCAATCAAACCAACAAACTTTATTTCCTTTAGCTTTCTCAAACAAAACATTTTCAAGTCAACAACCTCTTCAATACAATCAATAGGATTCGAAGACACCAATTTGATATATAAAAACTTTTTTTTTTATAATATGTTTAATCTGTTATTGTAGCTGTAATAAGTTTTGTTAAAACTGAATCTTTTAAAATACAAAACTACATGAATATTACGCAACATAAAAGTACTAAAAGTTATTTGTTCAAAAACTGTCTTTAAGTAAATAAGTGGAATTCGGTTTTCAGTTTATGCAGTATTAATTAAAATGTCTACAACAAGTTATATATATATATATTTCTAACTTGCTGATATAAAAGTTTTCATTTAGTTTTTTAGCGAAAAACAACAAGTTATATGAAAATAATTAAACATGAAAGACAAACAACTTCTATTTAATTGTAATGCTGAAAACAAGCTTAAAAACCTTTTTTCACAGTAAAAGATTGTGACTAACTAAAATTGGTTTAATTTTTTCATATATTTCTTTTCTTCTTATTGTTCCTCATGTTTTAAATTTAAATAATGATAGCATTATAAGGATTTTTTTTACTTTGTTTAACTGATTGTTTTATTATTAAAGATTTAAATATTTAAATGATAAAATATTAAGTTTTGAATGTATTAAGAAAGCCATAAAGATTTCTGTTGAAACTAAATGTTTGCTTGTTCGAGAAAAACGCCTTACATCCTCAACTGTAATTTTATACAAAATTGATGAATTTGTTCTTTCTCATAATAGTAAAATAATTCAAAATAAAGTTTACTATATAAGCTTATATTTAATCTAAAAAAAATATGATAACATGAAATTTGAATAAAATAAAAAGCTTTAGTTAGAAGATTACAACAAAAAGCTTTTAAGTAAATACTTTTACATTTCAAAACAAAAAAACAATTGGTAGCTAGATCTATATACATTTTTAAAAATTTTATTTAGAGTTAGTTTTTAATATACAGTCACACAAATATCGACATATTAAAATTGTTTTGATTTAGATATTGTTTAACAATTACGTTAAATTAATCTATTTAGCTCGATAAAATAACAAATAATAACTGTTTTCGATATTACTACACATGTTTAACTTTTCATATTCGTCTAATAAATGAAATAAATTGTTTTAAAACTACTTTTATTGATAATAAAAACTGTCAACAGTCTTTAAATAGATACAAATATCAACAGCAGTAAACTTTTTAAAACTATATAAGTATTTAATTTAGTTTTAAAATAATACCTAGATTAGTTTTCTAACAAGACTTCGATACATCACTAACTAATAAAGGAAAAAAAAGAAGTTCTCTAATATTACTGTGCATAACAAATCAATATTTTTAAAACTGAACTAAACTTATTTATTTTTTTATTATGATAGCTTTTGTACAGGGGTCGGCAAACTACTGCCCGCAAAGTTAAGTTCTGCAGCCCACGAAGTACTTTCTACCTTATAAGAAACATTTTCTAACAATAAAAAGAGTTATTGTAGTAAAATTTACTGTTAGAAATATAAATAAATTATTTTTAGTACTTGTTATCACATACTCATTTAAATTGTATTTTAATTTTGATTACTACAACTATTTAAATAATCTCGGGCAACGGAAGGTTTTTTATATACAGTGCAAACTGCGAGAAATTTTCTAGAAATTTTGGTCTAGACTCATGAAAGACTGCTGACTGTTAGTCTAAAATTTAGATTTTATTTCAAAAAAGTGATTGAAAACTGTTTGGTTAATTAAGTTCTAGTAAACTTAGAACAAAAAAATTGTTTTAGCTATGTTAATTACCTTTACTTATTTTGTACAAAAAACTAAAATTCTTCTTTAAGATTTAAATAAGATATTTTCTGCTGTTTTAATCTACTAACTTTTTAAAAAATTAACCAAATACGTTATTTTTATGTATGAACAATAAAATCAGTTTTTGTTAGCGTTTACAGAAACAGTTTTTTACTATCAAGCGTATTCTATTGCTTATAAAAACTTAACTTTTATTTTAAGATAACATTTATGTTGAAGTAAAGAACACGTAAAAGTACTTTTTATTTTTGTTATTTGATTTCAAACAATTATAAAATAAATGAATAAAAGTTATATTTTAATTATAAAAACTAGAATTATCATAAAAACTGGAAGCCGTTAAGGTTAAACTCGAGACGCAAAAACTACGTTAGCTTATTCTATTTGTGAAGATCTATGTAGTTTCGTATCTATCTATATAGTTTTGTTTCAACAATACACATTTTTGTTCAAATAAAATATACCGAATTCTACATAATTAGATGCATACAAAACCAAATATTTAATTATGAATGCACTAAAATGTAAATTAAATTCAATGAACGAACACTTTACTGAACTTTTGTTTACAAAAAACTTCTAGATAAAACCTCTTTGATAATCTTTAAACCTTAATTGGTTGTAGTTTTGTGATAAACTTATATATTTAAATGGAAGAATAAGCTTACTTGTTGTAGAAATTTAACTTTTAATAGTTTAAGTTTTGTTAAAACGCACCTGTACAGTAAAAATTTTCAAGTCGTTTTTTAAATACGGTTTAAATTTATGAAAAAGACAATTATTAATGGCTAAGTAAAATCATGTAAGACCGTAGTTTAAACTACCTTTTTTTAAATTTTATGATTCTATATACTAAGACTTTTAATAAGTATTACTTTTATTCGTTTACCTTTGTAACTAATCATAAAAAGAACATGTAAAAAATAATTTTAATAACTTCTAAATAAGTTGAAATACTTTTCAAAACTTTAGTCTTTTAGATCAATGAGTAAGAAACTTTATTTTGATGTAAGTTCTTACTTTCAAAATTTGTATGAAATAGTTTATCATACACATATTTTTTTTAAGTATATTAAATTTAATGACGTTTAAACGTTCTAATTTATATTTAAAATTGTAGTTTTTAAACAAAACTTTAGTTAAGTGAGCATAAAATTTTGACAAAAGTTTTTTTTTATGTTAAGTTCTTATTTTTTCATTTTGTTGTTTCTTTTGACAGTTCACAGTTAATCAAATTGATATTTACCAAAAAAGTCTGAACCATTTAGTGAACAAAAGTTTATTATTAAATATTTAACAAAAATATCAAAGTTTTTCCAACCAAAGACTAAGATATTTTTTATTAAAAATATTGGAATTAGAAAATACGTAGTACATCTAACCTTCTATTGCTTTATAGCAATCTTTTTCCTTAATTTCCAGCACTTGATTCCAGCTTAATGAATAAGGTTGAAGTGTAAAATTTCTTTGACATTGTCTTAATTTTAATTTTAGCAAGGTTTTTATATTGTTTACCAGTATAATTTAAAATATTTGTAGTAAACAAATGGAATTAACTTTGAAATTTAATTAGTTACATGTGATTGTAATTTATTCTTTATGAAATTACATAACTTAAATGTTATTTTTTTAAGTTCAAACAATCTCATGTCATTTTAAAAACATTATATTATGTTTTACTTAGTATTTTTTTAAATTTAAGGAGATTATTGTAGTAGAAAGTTTATCTTATAAAACTTTTTAGTTAGAGTCAAGACCACAGTTTGTTCTCAAAATTTTGTAAGACTTTTAAATATTTGAATCGCATATTAGACTATTTTTTTTTACTATCAAAGAAAAACTTATGTTTACATTCTGCTTACCATAACTAGTTTACAATACAATAAGTAAACTAGATGAAAGAGAGTGCTTAGTATAGTTTTGTTACTTTTTAATTTGTATATCAATCATAAATGTAAAATGTTTCATGTTATCTTAAGTTAGACGAAAAGCTAAAATGTTTATTGTATATTTCTATAATTAGAGCTTAGAGCTAGAAAACACTGAATAACCGAAGTAACTAAAGTAGTTGTGTAAAAATCTGAAAATGTGTAGCTGAGTAGTTTTATAATTAAATTTAAATGATTGGAAATAGAGTAATGTACTTTTCTGTTATATTGTTTGCTAAACGCTAAAACAAAATACTGTGAAATATTAAATATGAAATTTACAATAAATAGAAAATTACAACAAAGGAAAGTTTAAGTGAATAATAAATTACGTGAAAGAAGAGTTTTTTTTTCTTTTGTAAATTTAATTATTGTTTAGGCTCGTTACGACACGTCGAAAAACAGCTACCTATTTTTTTTTTAAACAACTTCTTTCCTTGGTTTTTGATTACTATAAGTTTGTATTTAAAACTTAAGAATTAAATATAACCTGCGTCATAACTATTAATAAAAAAGTTTCTCGTATTATAACTTAAACTTACTTGTCTTTTTTTAACCAATAACAAGTTTAAACTTTATTATACCTTACCTTAAAGATATTTTATACCAGCTTTTTGTTTAGTAAAACATTTGTAATGAAGTTTTGTAAACTTATTGAAGTGAGTTTCCTTTTTTTTTAGTGACTGTCAAAAAAAAAAAGCTCTGTTTACATTATGTTTACCATAACTGTTTTACACTAACTAAACTAAAGTTAACGAACTACTTGAAAAAAAAAACTAATTTCATATTGATTGTAAGTCAAAGGTCTGAACAACCTAACCAGTACATTGATTTTTTTACAACTGAATTTAGAAAAAGTTAGTATAAGCTTACTACTCTAAAATTTGTATACTTATTAAAATTAAAAAATTTTCTATTTGATCTAAGTTAACATTGAGTTTTTGTAAATTTAATAAAAGGAATTGAATAAAACCTATTTACTTAATAAATGTTCTTTATAGATCACTTATATCAAATTCTAAACCTTTGACTTTTAGTCAGTGTTTAAGGCTTATAACAATTTATACCTTTTTTTTTTTATGGTGGTAACCTTTTATTAAATTTAATAAAAACGGATAATAAATAAAACTTCAAAAATAGAAGTTCCGTAGGTAGCAGTATATAGTTAGCGGAATATTGTCAAATAACTGTACAAAAAATCTCTAAATAAACAGAGTAGAAAAAGTTTGTAGTAAAGCGTAAAACTTTTTATTGTTATTTATTGTTAAGTTTATTGTTATTATTAATATGATGATTTATTTATAGTATACGGTAGTTGATCAAGACAGTAAATAGTTTTTTGATATAAATAATCAAAGAAAAAATTTAAACAAAAACTAAAAACTAAATTTCAAGTTTATTATTATATTATCATTATACTAATTATATGGTGAATACTTATTAACTTACAAACTTAACTTAAACAGCAAAAACATTAATCTTTTTGTGAAATAGTTTGTACTAATTAAAAAGTTTATTGTTGTTCTAGTAAGAATATACTATATTTAAGTTTTTAATTTTACTTAAAGCATTTGCTTACTTAGCATTTTTTATTAATATTATTTGGTACTATAAAATAAAGTTAAATTTTACGAAGGCCTTACAACAATGAATTTCCTATTGTTGAAACTTGTTGTATAAATTAATATTTTCAAAATATTTTATTTCAAAGAAAACTTAAAACATTATAAGAAAAAAAATTGTCATTACATGTAGCAGTATTTTAGTTTATTTATAATGTCAGCTCTAAAATTTAAAAAAGCAAAAAAAAATAAAGATAAAATAAAAGAAGAACGTTCACAAGAAATTCGTTTACATTTATATTAGTTTTTTTTTTGTTTTATCACTGCAAAAGAGATACATTTTAAAAGAAAAGTGTAAAAACTTGAAAACTTATAAACTTAATTCTGTTAATAAACAAGATTTCAATCTAAAATTGAATTTGTTGTTTACTAACAGTTTAATTAGACACACATAAATATTTACACTTTAAAATTATCAAATAAAAAAATTATGCTACTTATACTAAAAATTAGTTAGTAAAAACTAATACTATTTATAAAAACTTGAAAAAATTCCATAAACTTTAAGATTGTGACACATTTTTATTCACTAATTGAATACTGACTTTAGTATATGTATCTTTATAGTTGAAACACAGTTTAAGATTTGTACAAAAAAAATTTTTTATTTTTAATTGTAAGTGTGTTAGGTATGAAGTAATGTAAAAAAATAAAGCCCAAACAAAACGAAAACAAATCTTTGATAAAATCCTGTACAAATTCATATATACTTTTAAAAGTATTAAAAAACATACTTTCAAGTTCAAGTAGTGTTTTAAAATACTTTTAGGTAAGTAAACAGTATAACAACATTTACCAGCTGTTAAAACCTTTTCATCAAAACAACAGTATCTTTAAAAATTTGAACGTGTTACATTTATTGATTTTCATGAGCCAAATTCGAATTTTATACAAACGTTTCAGTAACATGTGCTTCTTCTTGTAAGTTTTGTCCTTCTTCAAAGTTTTCTTCAACTGCAACACTTTCATATGGTGGCGGTGGAATTACTTCATTTTCTTCTTGGTTTACTGAGTAAAAAACTTCATCAAAACAAGTAATCATCAAGATTATGGCTGCAATTCTTGTTTCGATTTGATTTGGGTCCCTTAAATTAAGTTCAAGTTGCGTACATATATACGTATATTTAAACCTGTCTTCTTTTAAAATTAAATTAAAATTATGAATAAAATTAAGTATACAAAAACTGTACGTTTATGTTTTTTAAGCTAATTTAAAACTAAAACGTTATATATATTTATTTTTATTTCGTTTTTATTAGGAATGAAGTGCTATCAATTTTTAAAACTTAAATTTTTGTATGAAAACCTCATTTAAAATCAACACAAGTTTATTTAAACAATAACCAATAATCAAAGCAACTTCTCTTTCTTCTTATCAGACAATGGTTAAAAAATTCAGCGATTTCCCTTGCTCTTTGCCCGTTCAAGTGTGAATTCTCAAGTATGTCTTTAAAGAATTGGAGAAGAAACCTTTTTATTACTACTTTTGTCTCTATTTATTCTATCGTACTATTTTAATGATAGATATAGATCTCTAATAAATAAAAGTTTGTTACACTTTGGATGTATTTTCTTCTTACAGTCAGAAGAATAATAGACATTACATACTTTGATTTATTACGGCTGACTGTAAACAGTATGCAAATCACTATCATTCTACTAACTTATAAACTAAAAGACGTTCAGTTTATCAACAACTTTTATCAAACATGTGTTTATACAGCCTTAACAACAAAACAATTACTTTAAGTTTCGTAGCTTTTCTTCAGATAGAGAAGTTAGCACTATTTTAACTTTATTTACGCATCTTTGATAGTCTTCTCGTCTTGTTCTAGAAAGAAGTTTAATTCTATTTTTTTAAGAACTAAAACTGTCGTATTAGTAGTTTAACTTTAGCAGCAAAAATAAAAAGTAAACAAACAAGTTTTTTTTCTAGAGCTCGTTTAAAATTTTTCTTTGTACAAACTAACTGCATGGCATCAATCCAAGGCTCGTAGGGACCACAAAGGGGTTCTGGCAATTGCAGAAGGTACTTGTACAAAGCTCCGTACACGCCGTGAAGCATGCACTTTGCTTTGTACTTTTCTGGAATCAGTTCGGAATTGGTCTTCAGATTACTTATCAACCTTTTGCAAGCTCTATCGTTCTTTGGTCCGACAAAAGTCGACTTATTGTTATAAAAACCATATGAAATTACTTTCTTACTATAAAGAATGAATTAAGCAAAGTATCGCAAAAAAATACAACAAAAGTCTTTAACATTTATATATGAAAAAAAACATTATTTCAATGTTTTTTTAGTGACTTTGACAATAATTTTACTAAGTATAAATAAAGATATAATGGCAAAACTGAAAAATTATATAAAAATAATTTATTCCTAAACGGTTTCTAACTCAGAATTTATAACAGTTTAAAGCCATACCTTTCAATATACTTTTAGCTACAATAAAGAAATGTAAGTAATAACAACATATTGTTTTATTTACATTACGTAGTAATACGTACATATAAGTTTTATTTTTATTTACTACAACAATGATTTTTTGTTTTTTTATTGTCTAGAATATCAAAAAAAATTTAGTTTTTTTACATGTTAACAAAGTAATGTTTATATTACAAACCAAACTTTAAAAGTTCAAACCTTGTAAGTGATTCCGTGTGAACGAATAAAAGTAACAGTAGTATAAATCGGCATTGCTATAACTAAGTTGTATTTTGTCAAATACTCTTCTAAATTTTTACCGTAGATTAAGTTCACAACAGATTTGTTTGTGCTTTTATACCTGTGTATTATATAAGGCCTCTAGCAATTATTGAAAATAAACTCTAAAAAACAGGAAATAGAAACTTTTTGTAATACAAATTAAACAACTCAAAACAAACCAAAATCGAAGTACTACACAAAGTAGAAATCCACATATGACTGATACTGTTACTATTTTGTTTTTAGAGTTATCTGAAAAAAGGTTTTATTGTTACAAATAAGAACTATGTACTATCTTTTGTTAATTTGTATTTTGTGAAAGTTTATATAAGTTAAACGTGCTAATATGAAGTATTAAAATTTTGGTATAAAATTAAATATAAATTTAGTTTAATGTTCACTTAGTAGCTCTAAAAAAATGCTTGCTATATATTTCAAGTATTTATTCTTACTTAAAACTTAATTTTTAAAAAGCAGTTTAACAGTACATATTTTCAATTGTTGAACATTTTTTTTTTTAGTATAAAAATATTAGTTAAATATTTTTACGACATTCATACAATAATTTATACTACCTTAAAACTAAAGTTAATTTTTAAAAAAATCAAAGTTTTCAGTAACGTTTTATTAGTTTAACACAAGGGTCGGCAGCCTTATGTATCTCGCGGGCCAATTTTCCTAGCAAAAATTGTTCGAGGGCCACACTATTTACAAAAAGACCTTTGAGGGCTGCATTTATTTAAAAAAGTTCTAGTAATGAGTAAAAAAAACGTTGTTTAAGATCAAATGTATGACAAACTAAGCAATATTAGAGCACTAATAAAGAATATTTATTTAATTAAGAGCCTAACTGTAAATCTTTAATACAAAAAATATAACTTTTAAAGTTTTCAAAATGTATATTTTAGGCTGAAAAGCAGCTCGCAGGCCGCAGATTTTGACTTTGAGGACCGCATTTGGCCCGCGGGCCGCAGTTTGCCGACCCCTGGTTTAACATGTTTGTTTCTATATACTATTACTTCCTTCATAAAATTAATTTTTACAATAAGAATTAATAAAGAATAATCATAAAAGTGAGCAAATATAAATTAAAGTTAGAAAAAAATTTTATGAACTCAAAAAGTAACACAAAATGATTAAGAATACTAAAAAATATCTAACACTTTTTTGCAATGGGTTAATAGTAGTTTAAAGCAATTAGTTAAAAGAAAGAAGAAACGATTTATTTTTGACTTTTCAAATTTGTAGCTCAATATATTTAAAAACACTTTAACTTTTTTATATAATAAAACATACAGTGCGTAATAAATTTTTGTACTTTATACAACTTGTACCAAAAAGTTCTATTAATTTTATTTTACCTGTAACATGTTTATGATCATTTGTCATTTTAGCTTGTATGTTAATCGTAGAATCTATTTTTATAGCTACCTTTTTGTACAACTGAAGAGTTGCTAAAGCCTGAAAATACCAAAAGTTTAAACTTATACTTTGTTTAAAAAAAGTTTTAAAAAATACTTGTTTGTATAAGGTTGTAATTGTTAAAACTTAAATAAATAGCATTTAGTAGCAAAAAGATTATTTGTATACCGTTAATTATTTTTAATTTAGTTGTAATAGTCTTACTAAACTCCTTAAAGGTTAAGGTGAATAAAAGTCCAAACACCATTAACTACTTTAAAATAACATACATAATAATACGGTAAAAGTAGGTATAAATTTTAAAAGCATAAAACTCAAAAAAGTATTAAAATGTCTTCCCAGATATTCGTTTTAAATTATTCATAATTAAACTTTAAAAACTCAAAAACATTAAAAACTCAAAATTTAACAGCTTTAAAGTATTTTAAAGTGTTTTAACAAACCCTAATAATAAAATATATAATTGAACTACTTCTTTTATTTTTAATTACTTTATTACTTACTAGATGTTGTCATCATACAATTCATTACAAAAACATAATTCTTAAAAACTTTTAACACCCATAAAAAGAAAATAAGAGCGCAAACTTTTGGACAGCTGTAAACACTTAAAACTTTTATTTATGTATCAAGTATGTCGAAAGAGATAAAATAGTTCTTATCAGGTTATCATATTTTCATGCTGTTAACAAAAAAAGTTTTAAGGCTTTAACACATGGTTATACATTAATGTCAATATAAAATTTTGATAGTTTAAATCTATGTTTTACTAAAGTTTTGTAAAGTAAGTCTTTGTTTTTTGTAGGTAGTGAGGAAATGAATGTTTTGCATATAAAATTCATTTTGGTTTTTTTTTTTATTACAATAATACTACTTTAGTGTTTGGCTTCAAGCTCTTAGAGGCATATATTAATATATGAAAAAATGACTTCACTTTAAACAAAAAGGTTGTTAAAGTTTGTCAGAAAAATAACTTATAGGTTATATTTTAATAAATAATGTTTTTTTTTTAGTTTTTTAGATAGTGTTTCTTGCTAGAAAATTTGTTTAGTAAAATTACTGAAAACAGCATTTTATTTTTTCAACGGAAAACTCAAAACCTTTTTGTAACTAAAAAATTTTAGTAAAATAACTTTATATTTTTTTAAGATTAAGATTTTTAGTTCTATTCAATATTATCAAGCCGAAGATATTGATTACTAGATAAACTTACTTCAGATTATTTAATACACCTGCTGCATACGATAAAAAAAAAGTGTTTGAAGTTTTAGTAAGCTTGGGTTAATAATTATTTACGTTTATAATACTATACTTATAATAAAAAAGAGTTCACCTTTATATAAACTATTGAACCGTATCCTAAATTATGAACAGTGACTGGATTGTTTGTGACGTTCATGTATTTCTTAGTGATTTACATGAATAGTTAACTGAGTAAACAATAAGTTGTACCTGGTCAACACTGTAATTCTAATGTCATCGTTGATTTTGTTTTCTACATTAAGTTCAGCAACTGTATAAAGAAGTTAGTATATGTAGAACAAATAGTTAGTGGATTTTGTAACAGTATTTACTAAAGTTATAAACAACTACTACTAAAAATTAGCAAGCAAGGTAGAGCAGTGTTCTTCTTTTTTTTAAAGCTGTGGACAGTAAATAAATGGAAAATAAACTCTGTGCACACTAGAATTTAAAAAAAGTTTAAATTATTATTTGTTAAGTGTTTTTATATAGTTATAGTGCCTTGATATTTAAGCAACAAGTTAAAAAATACTTATATGTTCTGTAATTAGACATCGTTACGTCTTAATTTATTCACAATGCAACATACTGTGCACAGGTGCACACCAAGAAAACCACTGTGGGAGATAAGGTACACACTGTAAGAGGTACGCCTAAACGTAAGGTACAAACTAAAACTAACGGGTCAAAAAAAAAATTGAAAACGAGAACTTTGCAGATATTTAGAAAAAAAAATTAAATTAACGAAACAATGATTTAGATAAACTTATATGATAAGTATGATATATTATTATATCAAAAACAAATCGTCACTCCATAAAAATAAACTACATTAGTCCGTAATTTTAATAAAATTATAAAAATTAGCCAAACTTTTGTGTGAAAAGAGTAAAACTAGTCTTAATATTTCTTGTTAAATTCTAAAACTAACAATTACATGTAGGAAATAACTATACACGATTAAAATAAAAACTTAATTATTGATGTAAGCTATAAACTAGTATGTTCATTTAATAAAATATCCTATCCTCTTGGATTAGCGAAACAACTTGTTCAAAAGTTATATCGTTGGTTAGTAAAGACGAAAACTATTTTTTAAAACTATATTAATAATTTTGCTTTATTACGCTGTGCTGCTTTAGTTAAACATTTTATTCAATAGTTATTGAATACTTTTAACTACATAAGACGTATTTTTTTAATAAATTTAACATATAAAATTTTCTTTAATTTTTTTTGACGAAACCGTGAAATAGTGAAACTAAAAATTTTTTAAAAAATTAAAACACTATTTTGTCAAACAAATAGTTTTTACATATATTTAAAATCATACTTTTGTGTTTAAATGATATAGCTTAAGTATATCGTTAAATAAAATATACTTCACATTTTAGTTATAACATTTAGTATAGTTTCTTTTCAATTGAAGACTAGACTGTTAAAACTAAGAAGTTGGGTGACTTATAACCTTTTGAATAAACTACTTAAACTTGTTATGTTGAGTTGCTTGATTCGATTTGTTATGCATTTTCAAAAAACATTTTTTAAAACAATTTTCAATCAACTAAAACAATGTTTTTTAGCTGTTATAATTTGAATTTACTAAAAATATATAATTTCTTATCTTATCACAACTTTTGTTTATTATACAAATACTTTTATTTGATTAGTACAACTATTTCAAATAAGTGCGGTATTTTTCTTATGGAGTGTAGCCAACAGTTTCTAAAAAAATAAAATCTGCCGAACTCTTGCTTAAACTATTTTTTATGTCTAATTTAGAGCTAAACAAAAACTAGCTTACTTGGTATTGAGCAAAATAGGCCATGTTTTGTACCTAAATAATAAAAGAAAAAAATTAGAACATTCATAATGTCAACTCATTGCTTCATTGAAAAACAAATTGCTTAAACTTAAACTTTATCGTGAAGTAAATGAACAACCAACTTAGAAAGACACAATAAATTAACAAACAGGTCATTCGAAAATAGCAAGGCTATCAATTATGCTTTAATAAACATGTTTAAAGGTGTTTTAAACAGAAGTATTATTTGACTTATTGTAAATAAAAATTCAAAAACTTGATTTCTTTAACTCGATTCCGTTTTGTTTCTCACAATTTTTCTTTTTTCCTCTTCCATAAAGTACAACTTGTAGATAAGATTTTCTTTTTTTTTTAACTATTTTGTCTGGAAAGTTCAAAAAATATCTTGAAAACCTTATCTTTCTATTCGTGAAAACTTAAATCTAAAAAAGAAAGTTAGAGTATTTTAAACTATTCATATTATTTTAAAGGATCCAAAACTTATAAACTTTTCAAATGTTTACACGAAAGGCAAAATATTTAAAATGTTTTTTTTTTTGGTTTTATGGTATTGATATGATTTTATAGCTAAACTCAAAAATGCTTAAAACAACAGCTTTATCATATTTAAGCTCAACTAATTTTACAAACTTTTCAGTATGTCAAATTCAAATTTGGAATCTTTTGTAAAGCACACAAACTTAGAAGTTGCACCAAAGTATACAACGTCAAGAAGCTTTAGACAGCTTTCTTTAAACCTTGGTCTTGTAATTTTAGTATATACAGTGTTTTGTATAGTTTGATTGCTTTCTAGTTCTTTCCAAAAGAATTTTACGTTTGACGTGGAGTTACAGCAACACTTTGTGGGGTTATGAATACAGTATCCTTCAATTATAGACTCTCCAAAACCTAAGAGTAATTTATTGCTTTGTACTAAATCGTACAAAATTTCAGAGTTTTTTACTCATAAATTGAGTACTTTATAATCTCACTGTTGTTAGATAATATTAAGTTTACTGTTTTATAATAAAGTAAAACAAAACCTTAATTGGATGAAAATATTGCACAATTTCTTTAAACATATATAGTTAAACATGAAACTTAATAGCACATAACTTGTGTTATAAAACAAATGCTTAAAAGAAAAAGAAAGAAAAGTAGTCTATTATTACTGAATAAATATGTAGGTAATGTATACATGTCTAACAATTAGATTTTACTTTTTGAGGATAATATCTTTATGAAGTAGCTACATTTAAATTTTAAGTAATTTCGTAGAAATTGTAAAGTCTAAAACATAAATTATTTTCAAAGCTTCAGCTATAATGCAATCCTTTTCAAAATTTTAGATAAACCAGAGATATGTATATAAACTGATTAGTTTTTTATTAAAACAGTAAAATTTCTAAGGCGTTTTCCAAAATCTGAATAGTACCAAGCAAAATTTTCATGAAACAGTTTTTTTATTATTTAAAGTGCTAAGTTTTAGTTAAAATTTTTTAAATTGTCAATTATAACATTTCAGTTGTTGAATAAATAATAGAAAACTTAAAACTTACTTTTTTTAATATCTTTAAGCAGAAATATACATAGCAGTATAAAATAATTTGCAAACATAGTAGACTTTTCCAATTCTGAAAAAAAACATGTATTGGTTTTATTTTTAGACACTTTAAACTTTTTATTTTGAATTTAAATGAAAATTATAATTTGTTACGTAAAACAATTTAAATAATTCATTACAAATAAGTTAAAACTTGTAGTATTTAGAAATTATTTTGAAGAATATAAATGTAAAAAATGATAAATTAAAAAGCTTAACACTAAACGTTTAGAAGGGCTCAAAACAACTGATCAAAAATGAAATTTATCAACATAGTTTTTAAAGACTTCTAAACTAAGTTTGATTAAAATTTGTAAACAGTATATATGTAATAAAACACTATAAAATAATTTCAGTACTTTTGTTTTATTTTAGTTTATGAACAGTACACAAAAGTTTATCAACTATACATAATAAGTAAACAAATTGCAAAGTTAGCAGCTATATATTTTGCCATACCAGTTGTACAATTAGTTCAAAACAATTTTTTTACAAAACTTATAAGCAAAGCAATTTGAAAACAAACTTTCTTCGAAAAGTTTAGTCTAAAAGAAATGTTTAATGATATTAAAAACAAAAGCAGCTTAATAAAAAATATGTTTTAAATATAAATTACCTTGAAATTTATTAAACTTTCATTGAAATTGATTTTTTTTTACACTAATAATTTTGAATTTAAGATACGAATTTTGTCATATTAAAAAAAAAGGATTGTATTATTACGAATATGTATCGTCTGCTTTACCAAAATATCGCTTTTCGTAAACGTTGATTAACTTAACAATTAAACATAATTATACACATTACTTTTAAATAAATCTTTTTTAGATACTATACATTTGATAAGTGTAAGATAAAAATTTAACGTTTACACTTTTAAATTGAATAGTACTGATATTCAAAAAAAAATTAGGAAAAATCTATAAAAATACTTTACTTTTATTTTTAATCAAGTTTACAACAATATATCTCACCAAAAGATTAGGACAAGATGTTGAAAGCAAGAATATTCACTTTGGTTTTATTTCTATCAGTTGTGATCGTTGAACTTGGTATTGGTCAGTTTTTTTTGCTGGTTGTAAAAAATCTGTAAAAAAGTATTAATCAAACCTGTTATCTAAAGCTATTAGTACAAAACCGTAAAGTCAAACAACACTATCATACTCAAAATAGTTTTTATTTTTTATTTTTTATATTTTTTTATATTTTAACCATGTAAAAAGTCAAATATAAGTATAAAAAGTATTAAAAAGTTTAATTATTTCTATTTTATTTACGATTAGCAAGTATTCAACTTTTTTAATTTTAGTATTATAAATAGTAAGTGTAACATATTTATTATTAACACTAATTTACTTGCCTACTTTATAAAACTAATTTAAAACAGTTGAAAGCAAAATTGATCTAGTTGGAAGACGAAGATTTGGTGCTAAAAGATTAAAGTTTAAGTGTAAATTTAAAACAAAGGAAGATAATAATGTTATATGGACACTAAATGATAAAAACATTGAAGGATACCCTGAGTTTTCTGTGACTCACAAGTACAAAAAGAAACGCAATCTAGTTGTTAGCGTAATGGAAATTTTAAATCCAAAAGTTTTATATTTCTGGGTCACAGTGCGATGCCAAATGAAGAAATTAGGTCATTCTTTTCCTTCTTTCGAGGGTTGGTTAAATAACTTTCTTAAGGTTTATTTTAGTTTAAAGCTTAGTTGGTCTTAGATGTAGTAGCAGTTTTTAATTACCTAAACTGTTAGTATAACACCATCTTAACAAATATTTATATTTGTTCGATTATAACAAATAAACTTAAAGAAATCTTTTTTCTGAAAGAAAGTTGTATAATTTTTTATGAAATAGTTGTTTTACGATTTATTTATTACATAGGAGTCGTTGACGGCTATAATGAACACGGAATGTTTTATTATAAATACAATAAAAGGAACAAAAATCAAGAACCGACTTATACCAGGGAAAACTTCAAAAAGTATTGTAAAAGTTGGAGCTTTTCTATCGACGGATGTAACAAAAAAGGTTGTTTTTTTTAAGAAAAGAAAGCATATTTTGTTACTTTTTAAAAACTTTTTTTTTGAATTAATACTTTTCAGGTCAATCTTGCGCATGTACTTTTCTTGGTAAGTAAATTTTTGATAATAAAATAGTATTTTTTGGAATACTTTAAAGTATTTTATAGTAAGTTTTCAATGTGAGTTATGAAATTTAATTGTTATTTAAAAAAATGATTGCAGCAGTTACATAATACATTTAGATAAATTTACTTAGACAGAACTGCTTAATGATATTTGAGTAAATCTACGGTAAATATTTAACCAATTTGTAAAAACTTCTGCTTTTTAACTATTTTTTTGTTTTCTTAGATCTATAAAATTGTACAGGTGACTAAATAGACAACTTTTTCTCATGTGATTAATCTTTATACAAGTACTTTCAATAAATTTTAAATCTTACAAAATAAATAAACTTTTATCTCTAATGCTGTTTTTACACACAACAATATTTTATAATTTTAATACACATAGTTTGAATGAGTCAAATGTGTAGAAAAAATTCAGGCTTTAAACCTACGGATATCACTAATTCTCTCGTGATAAAGCCGAGCCCTTTCATATCATTCAGCATTTTTAACAATTTAACATCACCAAAGAATGCGCTTTTCAAAGTAGTTATTTTTGAAAAAAATGGTTGGTCGACAATTGAAAATATTACAACTTCAAATTTTGTTATTGACAACTCAATAAAAGATAAATACAATTACTCGATAGATTTACAACCAAACAAAATTTATAAAGCAAATGTTAGTTTTTCTAAAGAAATTTTCAAGCTTAAAACAAATTGTTGTTGAAAAATTATTAATAGAAACCGTTTTATTACTATAAGTTACAACCTTATTTAGACAATACTAGCTGTATTAAATCTAAGTTTTGTTTAATGTGTGTAGGATTGTAAAAGTTAAAGTAGTTCAATTTTTTACTTATTTTTTTTAAGTTTTTGTTAAATATAGAAATAAGCATTGTATCAAGTATTTTAGAATGTTTTATTTATTTATAAGTAGTGTACCTAAATAAATATTAAGTTTTGTTTTTGCTGAGAAACTAAAAACAAGATTCATTAAAAAAAAATTTTGGTAGATATTTTCCTAAAATTATTATTTTTTAACAGGTATACATTTTGCCACCATTTTGGACTTTCTCTGGGACACCTTATGATATAAATTATGAAATAAATATTAAATCTTCATCATTAAAACCTAATGCTCCAAAGTTACTGGAGGCTTACCGACTTAATTCTTTGTATTGCAAAATACTTGTTCAATTTCCATCTAATGTTGATGTTATTGATACATATGAACATTTTGTAAGTTTTAAAGCAAATTTTAAACAATTTTCTCAGAATAACTTACGCATAAACTAATTTTTAAACTTTTTTGTCTAGAAAAACTAAAATATAATACTTTTTATTTTTATAGGAAAAAGTGTTAAAAATCTGACTAGTTTCAGCTATTTAAAAAAAGATCAACTTAAGATGTATTTTAGTTATATTAAAATAGAAAGGAAT
Source organism: Thalia democratica (assembly GCF_965202585.1). Taxonomy (NCBI): domain Eukaryota; kingdom Metazoa; phylum Chordata; class Thaliacea; order Salpida; family Salpidae; genus Thalia; species Thalia democratica. Next base: position 24,910,636 of record NC_139166.1, read on the forward strand.
TTTTTGCAATAATAAGTTTACACTTAAGAACTTATATAATGCTTGTATGTATATCGATATTTATACATTCAAATATAAAACATTACGTGAAAATATGCATCTTAAAACGTATTTAAGTTATGAAATAAATTAGAAAATGATTAAAAGTTATCTTAAAACAAAACTGTAGGAAAATTAACTTCTATTTTTACTTAAAGTTTAATTTAATTTAAATACAAATGAACCAAAGCTTAACAAAAGTTCTAATGAAATTGAGTTGAAATAATAGACGTGCAAATATGAAAAATAAAAAATGTCACCGTGTAGTTCAGACTGATTCTCATCTGTACTATTGTCTTAATTGTTTTTCAATTATCTTAAACTGTAAACAATATTTACTCAATTTTATAAATTTTTCTTCCTAAATCATAACTATTTTTTAGTATCTTTATTCTTTGTTATATGAGTTTTGCAAGTGTTAAAACTATTTGAATTTTTTGTATAAATTATGTTTTTTGTATTTTCACTAAAGTTTTTATATACTTATATCATGAAAATACTTAACTACATTTTCTTATATAGTTAACATTTAAAATAAGCAAAAAATCTAGATACCTCAATTTACTGTGGATGATCGCGTAGAAAATGATGTGTTGAGGACAGGATCCAATAGTTTTAAAGTGAAGTTTCCATTAAGTAGCAAATTTCTTCGGGTACGTATCTTGTCTGTTAATGAAAAATACCATGGTGATTTTAGTAACGCCGTAACATGCATTTAAAGAAATTTTTCTACTCTTTATGATATATGTTAAAGTTATAATGTAAATCGTTTAGTTTTTCATGCTAATTTTTGATTATTTTGAAGTAAAAAATATAGCGAGAGAGCAGTAATTATGATATCAGTAGTTATGATATTTTTCTCTATTGTAGACTTAGTAAATATTTGAAATTATTAATATATGTTAAATTATAATACCATTTTAAAGTTAAGATGTTTAAAGAACTTCTGTTTCATGTTGTTTTTCTACTTTTGAACATTCAAGTATTAATTTTAAACACTAAACTAATGAAATAAAATAATAAAATTGTTGTGTCTTTGTCGCAAAGTTTTTGTTTATTCTTAAAACTTTAAACTAGTTATACGAGTAAAGTTAGTTTATATTTTTGAATATACAAACGTAGCATTAAAGGTTTATATAGACTTTTCTGTTAGAATAGATTTAATATTGTAATATGCGGAAAGTAGTTAATTTGTAAAATGAATTTTGTATACCGTATTCAAATATGTACACCATTTATTTATTTTAAAACGACAAAACATAGCTATAAGGTATAAATTCTCTATAAAAACTATTTTTTTATCGACTAAACGTTAACTTTTTGTTAAAGCAATCTAAGAAAGCGAAAACTAGCTAAGCTATTACATTTTTTTGTAAGAATGTTTAAATATTTTAAGTTTTGCTACATAAGTAACAGTATAGGTAAAGAGTCAAGAAAATTAAACATTTTAGTAGAAATATAAAAAAACTATACTAGCTGTTAGTTATTTATACGTGATTTTTAGACGTTTAAAAATTCAAAACTTTTCGTTTGTGAACAACTTTAGAAACAGTTTAGTTTAAAGTGTATTAATATCCTTTATAATATTGCAAAGAACTTTTCTTTTATATGAAACGTATAACTAATGCAAACTTTAAATACTTAAAAAAGGTATGTAATGTACCGTAAAATTTTAATCTGGTTTATTATATTTTTCATGAAAAAATCAATCTTCTATTAGCACTAAAAACAATCAAATAAAACTTTAAATGAAAGCTCGCTAAGTCTAAATAATGGAACTTTTATAAATGACTAATATATAAGTTTTGTGTAATACTAAAAATTGCTCTTATTTTCAGTAATTTTAACTAAAAAAAGATTAGAATTAATACTGCTATAGTTAAATTGCTGTTTTTAAATTTAAACTTTAAATAAATGAAAAAATATCTGTTATTGAATTAAGCTTTTACCAACATGCACCAAACTTTTAGTATAGTACAGTAAAGTATAAAAAAACAACATATCGCTTTATTTCAAAAGTTTTACAAACTTTTTATAATTACAGAAAGTGAAAAACTTTATATGTAGTTTAAACATTGCAAAAAAGTATATACTGTTAACAAACGAAAGTACTAGTGAAACAAAAGCGTGTATTTGTTCATTTTCAAAGACAGTAGAAACAATATTGTACTTTTTACAATAGTTTTGTTTTAATTATCAATTATAATTTACTATCTATCAAAGGAGTTCTCATTATCTTGGACACTGGAAATAAAAAACGGTTTAAAATATATATTGAACAATTTGATTCAAGTGTTTTTCGCATTTTATAGTGTTAAAACATTTAGGTAGCATCAGATGATTTTGGTATATTTAAAAAGCTCCTTTAGTTTATAATTTGTAGTTTTTGTTTTTTTTAATTTAATGTTAAATTTATACCAAAACACTGTTGTTTAAACATATTTCTTTGCCGTTTTATTCTTAACCTTCTTTCACAATTATTTTTTAGTTTACAAATCTACAGCCTTTGTAGACTCCTGGATCAAAAAGTTTTTCAAAGCTTTAATAAAGAACTAAAAGTTCATTAAAAAAATAAGAAATTGTTGTTATACTCAAAGTCATAGTTCAAATGTCTAAAACCATGTTATTAAAAAAAAAAACTTTTAAAATATATTAAAATATATTGAGTGCTTTATAATAAAAAATATTGAGAATCATTTTCTACTTTTTATATACTATTATAAGTATACAAGTCAATGCTTTAACGAAAGTTACTTTTAGTTTTAAGATTCATAAAAAATTTTAAACTTCCACTTACCGTAACAACAACTGAATAGTTTATTTCTCCTAGTACAAGCAAATGTTTTGTTATTTTTTTACTTCTTGATTTTTTGTTTTAAAAACTCAATTTATTTGTCTAAAAAAAAGAATTACATATATGAAAAACTTTTTTTGGTTTTCGTTTCAATCTTATACAGAACAAGCTGAAATACAGTCTATACTTATAACAAAGCAGCAAAACACAAAACTTTAAAAAAAAAACAGTTTTGTTTAAACTTTTACTTTGTAAAATTTAAAGTTATGAATAGTTTTTGAATACTAATAAGACAGCGCAAACCTAAATCAATAGAATTTGTGACATTTTTTTTTTTTGAAAATATACTTTCTTAACTCTAAATAAAAACTATAGCAATTGTTGTAGAAAATAATTTTTTAATTTTAATTTAGAGTATTGTAAAAAATTTTGATATATAACTAACTGTCTAAAAATTTTAATTTGTTGTTTTAGCATAATCTAAAAAATATATATATAACGTCTTTACTTTATTTCATAATGATACTACTATAGATTTAAAATTGGTATTTCTCTAATTTAGACAACATTGAAAAGAGTTGAAAATAGCTTTAGTAAAAGATTTATTTTAATTGTTCAAACTCAAAAGCTCAGACAACAACTGCTGTTTTTGAAACGCAATGACAAATTTATAGAAGTTTCTTACAAAATTTGATTAGTGATGTAATTACAAACTTTAATGACTTTTGTTTTTGCACATTATAAACTATTTTAGATTTTAGATTTTTTGAAATTTACTGTGTCTAAAATTCTTTAAATTTTAAAAATATATTTTATAGTAGCTAGATACTTTTATAACTTTTTTGTTTGTTTGCAAATAAATGTCATATAGTCTTGTTGATTTATAACTAAAAATAACGTTTAGAAAAGTTTAATCATAGCAATTTTTAATATAAAAAGTTATTTAGTTCTCACTATCATAATCAGTAAACTAAAAAAAATACTAACAGATTTTAGAAAAATATTAAACCTAATTATTTAGTTTGAAAATAGTTTGATGTAAACTTTATAAGTTTTTGACCAAAATAAAATAATATTTTTCAGGTCACTTAGTTTTAAAATACTTGTACATAAGTTTTTTAAGTAAATAAATGTATTAATCTGATAGTTTTGTAAAAACTTGAATGCGTTACACTTTTGCTTTGTAAAATGTAAAACTGTTGAAAAATTTTACTATTTAAAACTTTTTTTTTAATTAAAAGTTTTTGTCAATAAAAAACATAAAATTTTAGTTAGGTTATTTTAAGTCGTGAAATTAAAAATGTATATATCTCTTTATAATTTCATAAGCTAAAACGAATACAAAAAACTTACACTATCAGCTGAAAGTTACTAAAAAAAAACAAGTCAAAATTAATTTTAATCAAAAGCGTATGAATTAGTTTTTATAAATCAGTATAAAAACAAACTTTTTAAACACTTTTTGAAAAATAAATCTTATTGTTTTAAAACTAAAACTATCAAAAAGAAAACTAAACTTCTGGTAAATAAAAAAGTAAACAAATAAATAAAAAGAGGTACTGGGTATACATTTATTTTAACTTAAAAAAAGCTTACTTCATAGCTTAGTTTCCTTTATGCCATTTAGTATTGTTTTTCTCAGAGTGGAGAAAAAAATCATCATTCATTCTGTACTGTTTTTAAATGTTTTACTCTGACTAAAGTTGAACAACTGTATATAACATTTAACCGAATAAGATTAGATATGTTTTTTTTACAATTATCTTATGTTGAAATTTTAAAACAAAACTCCTGTTATTTTTTTGAATAAAGTTATTTTTTCTTTTAAGGATAAAGATTACTTTTTATACATGGAATAAAGAATTTAAAGTATTTAATAAAGTTAAAAGTAAACAAATCTATTAGCAAAACTTGTGGTCGATACTTTTTTCATCATTTGAGCCAACATTTGAGAGTTTGTTTGAACAATGTATTAGCCAGACGTTACGTGTATAAGTAGGTTAAGCAACGTTGTTTGCAGCTTTTTATAGAACACTCGTACACTTTAACCTAAATAGTTGTTTAAGTTGTTTTGCCATTCAAAGTTTTTTGTATGTTTTAATTTTTAAAATAAACTAAGCCAGTGGACGAACAATCAAAACCCTATTAACAAGTTTTATAGAAGTAATTAATCTTAAATATGTATTAAAGTTGTTTTTTATCGCTATTTATGTATGATTGATTTGATTATGTACTTTTAAACGTATATTTAGTTTAGATTACATTTAATTTATTTTAGTATTTATTTAATTTCGCGTTATATAAGCAACGAAAAACTTTAAGCTAGTCATCTTTAAATAACTATAAGTTCATAGAGTTTTAATTTGTTAATTAGAAAATAAATATTTAGAATTTTGTAGTTGAAATTTTTATTTTAACTGATTATCAGTATTTAAAAACTATCGTGTTTATTAATTAAAACGTAGAGAGTTTATTGATACCATGAGAGTTTTGAAACATGATAAATTAAAACAGTTTTTTTAATTAAAGCGTTTAATTTAAACTACTGTAAGGTTTAAGAAAACGTCTGAAAATATTTTAGACTGTATTTTAATTTAAACTAGTCAACAGTAATATATTATAAACAATCAGTTAATGAAGCTCTACTGTGAATTAGTTCTCCTATGATAATTTCGACTACTTGCACAACTTGTTCAAAATTCAATAATGACGTCATAATGACACCTAACTGATGTAATATTAAAACAAACTGCGATTTTATAACACAAAAGTCTGTTTAAGTTTGATTTTAAAAAACTACCACTATAGTTGAAATTAATATCGATTTTCAAAACGTTGCTTTATGTAAAAACTACTTTTGAATTTAGTATTAGCATCATTCAACTAAAAAAAGTTTAACTTATAGAAGCATAAATTACTAAGGTCTCATCGATAAGAAAGTCTTATACTTTAGATATATCATCATTTTTATTCACTTGTAAGCAATATGTGTTGGTATCCTTAATTTTTTGGGAATACTAGTCACAATTCAATGTTTACTTAGTCCTCGACATGACGTTAAACTCTTATGGTGTATGACTCGATAACCAAAAGGTTTTTTTGTGCACCAGATCCTTAGACCGAACTTTTTGAGCGTTTTTTGTCTGTCAATAAACAATATATTTATTTGATTATTTTCTTATGATTACTAGGTGCTACTAAGTGTACTTATCTTGTCAGACAAACAGTTTGGGTGATGTATCTAATTGTAAATGAACCACAAAACTTTATCTTAGCAACACTATTTTAAAAATAGAAGTTACTTTTATAAATAACTTGGAATATATAAATAGTTTTAAACCTTAAATAATGTGAGCTCTAAATTACTTGAAGAACTCTAAAACAATCAAGTTTTGGTAAATAAAAACTCTCAATGCTTAAATAATAAACATACAAAAATAAAACATGGAATTCTTAAAACATGTCTAACGTCTAAAAACAACTTGAATCAAAGTCCAAATACAAGCTCTTTTTACTAACAATAATACGTATATATTTTTTTTGATGTTTTTTTAAAGCAAATTCATCAGTGTATTTACGACTCGTTCTGATTGGCTTGTTTTGTGACACTCAACATGCAATATAGCATATGAAAGATGCATTCCACTACACAATTTCGTTATTTAAAACTTTTTTTTCATATCATTTTAAGAAAAAAAAATATCTACTTAGACTAGGTTAAACTTAAGTAAGTTTCTGACAACTCCTGTATATTTTAACTAAAAAGTGTTTTACTTTTCTTTTATTTTTTAATTTTTTTAATGTTTAACTATTTCTAAAAAATAGCTTAAAAGGTATTAAATATGAAATTTTATATTGTTAGATAAAATTTTATTAATTATTGGTTTTAGTTCAATATCGTTTTGTTTTTCGCATATTTTCTTTTTTCTCCTTCCATAAAAATTCAATTGTAGAAAATAACATTTTTATCATATACTATTGTGTCTAAAAAATTAAATATTGTACAAACAACGTTTTGATTTTTTATTTAATCTAACTGTGTAGCGAGTAAGTAACTTTATGGTTACAGTTTAATTATTTAATAACAACAATTAATTAAAGTAATTAAAACAAAAGATATATACAAATTGTCCAAAGTTAATATTTTTTTTTTAATTCCGGTGAAACAAAATCTTTAAAATATTTTTATACATTTATAGTCTGCATATTTTTTAGTATTATACGGTAGTTAAGTTAAAAAAAGTTTATTAAGATATGAAGGATTACTCTCACAAACTCGTCAAATTCAAAATTGGATTTTTTTGTAAAGCACAAAAATTTAGAAATCGTACCGAAATGAACAGCATTTACAATTTTAGCAGCTCATATTAAAATTTGACTGTGTTATCTCGGTATATGCAGAGTTTTGTAATACTTGATTGCTTTCTACTCCTTTCATGAGATTACTGCGTTAGTGCTCGTTGACTCATTCAAAGAAAGACTGTCAAAAAATTAACTGAGGAAAACTGTTTTAAAATATATCAATTTACTAGAAACTAGATTATCTAAGCATTAGTTAAGTACTTTATAACTTTTGGTTTTTCAATGATGTAAAGATAATTACACAAAAGTAATACACAAATTGGAAAAAAAGTTACACAAATTCTTTAAACATATAGTGTTAATCACAAAACTAGATAACACACAACATGTGCTAAAAATTTTAATAAAAATGAAAGAAAAACAAAAACAGTGGATTAGTATTGAAAACTTTTACAGTCATCTTTTGACATTAACTTGCTTTAAGCAATTTTTTTATTTACAGCTTTAAAGAAATTATTTGGTTTTAACTTTATAAGTTTAAAAACTTTAAGTAAGATCTTGAAGTTTTTTTTCACACAGCTGTAAAGTTATTAAAATATATTTTATTATTATGAGTAGTACTTATGTGAACTAGCTACATATTAACTTTAAGAAAATTAAAAAAAACAATATATGGTATAAAAAACAAGTTTATTTAAAGCTCAAAGTTTAATTTAAAATTATTTTTAGATTGTAAGTTTTGAGTACATGTAAAATATTTATTTGTCTAGGGTTTGATTTGCTACTAATAATCTGACTAATATCAAGTAAACTACAGATTGGTAATTTAAAGCAGTTTTATTTGTTTATAAAAGTTAGTTGAAGTTTAAATAAATATAAAAATTAAAATATCTATAAAATTCTCAATACTTTAGGTAAAGTAAAAAAAAAGATAACACACCTAATACAACATTTCACATTATAAATGTACAAAACATCATAAAGTAATTTTCAAACATATCAATTATGTCTATTTCTGCAATAAAAATTGTTGATTTTTATTGTAAACACTCAAAATTATTAACTTCAACTAAAGTTTAAAACATATTTCGTTACGTATAACGATAATACTTTATAGTTTTTATTTAAGTAATAAAATTTGGTATAACGTTTATGCTTTAAAACTTACATATACTAAATATTTTTTATAGCAAAGTTGTTTAAAAAATCCTATAGTAAAAAAGTAACAATGAGTTCTTTTTAAAGTAGATTTAAAGAATATCATTCTAAAAAATATTAAACTAGAAAGCTAAGTAGTAAACGTTATGATAGCTGAAAACAATTAAATAAACAATTTTTTATCAACAGCGTTTTAACTCGTTGTAACTGAAATATAAAAACGTATCATTTTAAAGCATAAAGTTACACATATTAATTCAACATTATGTAAAGCTGTAAATTACATTGTTTGTCAAACCAATTGTAACATAAACTAAACGCATTTTTAAGCTAATTTTATAAACAAAGCAGTTTAAAAACGACGCCAAATGTTGTTTGAATTATATTTTTATCGATAACAAAAAAAACTATTTTTTAGTAAAAATGACTTTTAAATGCAACTTAAAAATAGAAAACAGCATTTTAGTTTTTGTTGAGTACCTAGCACTTTATCAAATTTTAGTTTAGTTTTAAGTGTTTATACACTAGTAATGTATAGATTAGGGTAGAATAGTTTGTAAGTTTTAAATTAATAGACTTTTCTTACTTAAATGTAACATTTTACTGTTTTTTTTTAATTATCATCATAGCTTTTTTTGTACAAATCATTGATTTAACTCTATATATTAAAAAAAAACACAACTTTTCACTATAACTTTTTTAGATAACATACTACTAACAAAAACACAAATTTGTGCAAGTAATAACAGTTTTACCTTTACGCTGAATGGCAAAAATATCTTTGAAGTTTTCAGAAACTACTTTATCAAACCTTTCAAAAAAGAAACTTTATTGATAAACTACGTATATCAAACCAAAGTTAATACCGCAGTTTTTATCAAATAAGTTAATGACAGAATATTGAAAGTAAAAATATTAGCTCTAGTTTTATTTCTTTCAATTGTTTTTGCCTTTTTTGAAAATAGTTTGTTTTCGTTTGCTTCTAAAATATTCTGTAAATAGAGTTTTTTTTAAACAATTATAAATAGGTATTCAATATTGCTTATTGTGAAAAAAAAAAATTGTACAGTTGAAAGCAAAATTGATCTAGTTGGAAGACGAAGATTTGGTGCTAAAAGATTTTAGTTTAAGTGTAAATTTAAAACAAAGGAAGATATTGATGTCATATGGACATTAAACGATTAAAAGATAGAAGGATACCCTGAGTTTTCTGTGACTCACAAGTACAAAAAGAAACGCAATCTAGTTATAAGCGTAATGGAAATTTTATACTTCCTGGCCACAGTGCGATGTCAAATGATAAAATTAGGTCATTCTTTTCCTACAAAATAACTATAACTATAATTGTTATTCTTTAACCTGTAAAGTCCAAAGCTTGTTTTTGAATGAAAAGTTAACCTAAGCTACTTATAGCTAGTACTTAAAAATGTTTTTATATCTGATTTATAACTCTAATTTATTCCAACGCTTTTTCTTTAAACAATAGTATGATTTTTTATTTATTTTAAACTTGAGTTTGTCTAACAATTAGGAAAATATTTATAGTTTATTTTATTAGCACATTCGACTTATAATAACAGCAGCTAGTTATAAATTTAATACAAGATAAACTTTAAAAAAAATGTTTTGTTCAAATTTTTATTAGAATAACTCATGTTTGCTTTTTTTTCATTATATAGGAATGACGGACCAATATAATAAACAAGGAAGACTTTATTATAAGTACGAAAAAATTGAACAAACTAAAGAACCGACGTATAGCATTACAAACTTCAAAAAGTATTGTAAAAGCTGGGAGTTATCTATCGACGGGTGTGAAAAAAACGATTGATAAATATTTCATTAGATTTTTATTTTTAGAATCAACAAAACTGAACTTTTGTGATAACTTTTTTTCAGGTCAATCTTGCGGGTGTAGTTTTCTTGGTAAGTAAATTTTTTTAAACAAAGCTGCTTAATAATGTTTAAGTAGCCATTTGATAAAAACCAAAACGATTTTTAAAATATAATATATATTAAACTACGAACATAACTATTTACTTTTAATCAGGTACAAACATAATAACACTGTTAAATTTTTTGTAACAGTTTAATATATATTTATAACATAATATGACAGTAAAAATTTCACAGTTAAATGTGTTATATATAATAATATAGTAATAATAGTGTTATAATGTTTTATTTCATTTGTACCTGATAAAAATGTGCTTTTATTTATTTTCTCTATTTTGTTATATATAATAAAAAAACCAAATAATATATTTTATTTCAAACAAAACACTTTAATTTAATTATTGTATCTATATTTTTAACTTTTTTAATCATTACTAATAAAGTAGACTTTTTTTATCGAGTTCGTTTTAAGTAAAACAATGTGTTATAGTTCTAAAGTATGTAGTTTTTATTAAAAAAATTGTAAAAATAAAACAGGGTTTAAACCTATGGATACAACAGAATTGTTTCCCATTAAGCCAAACCCGTTTATATCATTTAGCATTTTTAACAACTTAACATCACCGAAGGATGCACTTTTTAAAGTAGTTATTTTTGAAAAAAATGGTTGGTGGTCAACCATAGAAAATATTACAACTTCAAGTTTTGTTATTGACCACACATTAAAACAAAGAACGATAGACAGCCATAACTCCTGGATAGATTTACAGGCAAACAAACTTTATGAAGCAAATGTTAGTATTACATACTTATAAATCAAAAGTTTATTTAAATTTCAAATTCTTCAAGAAAACAATAATACTTTAATACGAAATAATTTGTAGAATTTAATAGTAAAATATTATTTTAAAAGTACTAGCTATGTTATTTTTAAGTTTTTGTTATTTATGTTTCTATATGTACCACGCCAACTTAAAAATAAAATTACACAGCTACTTTCGATTTTTAATTTTTTTAAAACTTTACTTAAATTAGTTTAAAAAGGCTTTGTATTTTAACATGTTTCACTTACCTATAAGCAGTATACTTAAAAACTTAAAAAAACTATTTTATTCCTAATAAAGATTAAATGAGTTTTACAGACAAAATTTTATGATAATAAAAAAGCCCAAGGTAGCCAGTTAAATCTAATCAATGTTTTTTACAGGTACATATTTTTCCACCATTTTGGCTACCTTTTACTATAGTTTATAAACTTGATGTTAAATCTTCATCATTAAAACCTAATGTTCCGGAACTGCTATATTCAAAGAGATTTGACGAAACATATTGCCATGTTAATGTCCAATTTCCATCTAATGTTGATGTTTCTGATACATATGAGCATTTTGTTAGTTTTGACATTTTTTTTTTTACTGTTTCAAGATTTTATAAAAATCAGTTCAGAATTTGATGTCTTCAATGTCTTTAGTTAGTATATTTTGTAAAAAGTTATTTTAAAAATTAGCTTACTTAAAACCTCCACTAATATTAAAAACAAATTTTAAGCCATACTTAAGTTTCGTTTAAAAAATAATTGTTTTTAAAATTCAAGTTAAACACTTAATAACTTTTTTTTGACTGTCTCTATACCGTTGTTTACACATTAATATGCGTTTATCGAACAGAAAAGATTTAAAACTTATCTTAAACTTAATTTCTTAATTGTAAGCACTGTTCTTTTCTTTCTTTTCTCTCAAAGTTAAAAATGCTTAAATTCAGTAAAGGGCTAGTTTTTTGGCCAGTTAGTTTTTAGCCTTGTATTAATATCATATAGTGCTTAAAAGGTTGTGTGCGCCTCGTACTTCTTGTACGAAGGCGACTGTTTGTTGTATAAACCTCTGAATTGAAGTAGTTATTTGTATAGTTTGCTATATTTTGTTAATGTTTTTATCGAAGTTTATATTCATCATAATACAGCTTTTATTTCTAAACCTCGATTTCTTATATACAATTAGTTTAAGCATTCTAACAATCTAACTATTCAATTAGGTTAAGCATTAAATTATAGTCTAAGTTTAACTCACATTTCATTAAGTCGACTCAGCTAAATAACTTAGCTAAGTCAATTCTAAACATTTAAATAACATCACCGATATATTTTTAAGGCGCTAGGAGTCAGATAATAACCAGCTTCGCGTAATATGTAATAACTTTCCGTCGGTCGATAGTTAAATAATGTTCAATAATAAACTTCTTTAAAAACTTCATAAAGTTTTTATATTTATAAATATACTATATATTATTTTTCTGTACTATTACTTTTGCAAGTATTCAAACTAAAAAAGATGCTTTTTTTTATATAGCTAATATATATGTTTTCATTTAAGTTTGTACCGTCAGGTAGCTTTATACTAATTGTATTGTAGACATAACATTTAATAATAATCTAGTTACCTCAATTTACTGTTGATGATCGCATAGAAAATGATGTGTTGAGAATAGACTCCAATAGTTTTAAAGTGAAGTTACCATCAAATAACAAGTATCTTCGGGTACGTATCTTGTTTGTTGACGAAAAATACAATGGTGATTTTAGTAACACCATAACGTGCATTTAGCTAAACATTTATTTCCTATTTTTAGTTAAAAACAAAAACATCATGACTGTGAAAATATTTGTTTAGTTTTGTTTGCTAGTTTTGATACAACTTCAACCATAACTTTATTTTTCTATATCAAATAAAAAGCAGCTCTACTAAAGCGAGGTTACAAAAATTAATTTTTTAAATAGAATTAAGTACATTTTTCTTTTCTTCTTACTAATCGTATAAAATTAAGCACAAATTATTAAATATTATGTAGTGAAAAGTTTTAATTACGTTTAAAATAAAAAAACTAAAGCAAAAAACTAAAAGTTGTGTTTTTTTTTCTCTACTTTAAGCTTATCTAAAACCTAAATCAAGTTGTTTATTAAAATTTCTTAATATGCTTTGTGTTTAACATCTTAAAATAATACTTAATTAAAAAATAATGTTTTTAATATAATATTTGTTAATTTACTTTGAATTATTCTAGTTTGTGATGAACTTGAGAAACTATTTAGCTTAAAGTGTACAATTGCTTTTTATAGTATATTTGTTTTAAAAACAAACTATTCTCAACAAAGTTGTTATTTTATTGAAATTTAGTTTATTTTCTTTAAAATAAAACTAAATGTTCAGATAGTTTTAGTTTTTTTTTTTTTTTTTGATATATACTGATATTGGAAGTTTGTTGTCCTACGCTAGACCCAGGCATCAAAATCTTTGCCACTTAAACTGAATGAGACATAACAAAGTGACGAAAATTTATATACTTCAAAATCAAAAACTACAGTTTTATCTAATTTTTATAAATTTACAGCAAAAAGAATCAACTTTTTAGTATAATATTATTTAACTTATATATGACTTGAAGGAGAAGGTTTTTCACTAATTTGCTTTTAACTTTAAAATAAGCGACTTTAAAATCAACTTTTTTTGCAAAGATTAGTTTTGTTTAAAAGCAAACTCCATATTTTAACTGATTTATAATTATGGCTGCATGCATTTTTCGATTTATTTTCGTGGTAACTAATTATTCTAATAAGGATCAAAAATGGATTATAAATTAACTGTAGTAATTCAATTTTGAAAAGCAATAGGAAAAGTATAAGCTTTCTGTATTCTAAAGATTAAATATTAAGTTTTGATAGTCGTCAATGTTAGAAGTATAATGAATATTGCAGCGTTTAAAGACTATTCTGTACTTTTTCTTTGAAGAGATTCTATTCGGTTAATATATATTTTTAAGCATGGAGACCAGATTGCCAAGATGCATTCAAATTTAGGGCAAATGTATACGAAAACTTTTTAAGAATATTAATATTAGTATATATGAAACTTGAAATAATACAGTTAATAAAAGTTAGTAATCGTAATTAGTATGGTGGTTTCATTTAAAATTATCATGATTAAATTCGAAGTTCTTTAAATGAAAGTGTATACTGTTTAATATAAAGTCAAAAGTAGAGGTAGAAGTTTTTTTTTTTATTTAAGACCCTGTCATTTACTAGTACTTAAATTTAATGTTCTTTCTTTTAGCCAATGGTTAATTATATCTGAAGATTAGATAATAAATATTATATAATTAACTTAACTACAAAGGTTAAGTGTCGAAAAATTATTATTTTGCTTTTTTCTTTTTTTTTTTTAAACATGATGTATATATAGCGAAATAAAATTACATTTTTCATAAAAGTTTAAAAGTTTTCAAAATATAATATTGCATAAACAATTTCTCACGATTAATATTAGAAACTTCTTTAATAACTTTCTTGATATCTTTTAAAACTTATTATTTCACAGGTTTCCAAAAACTCAAAAACGATCATTTAGCGATCGTTGAACAGGAGTATATAAACATAAGTTATTAGTTTGATTTATATAATTTAAAACTCATAACAAAAAAATAAGAATAGTTGTATTGTAAAAACCTATTATATAAATTTAAATTTCTAATGAAGAAAAAGCTCATATCATATATAGAAATCTAGAGGTGCGAAAAAACATCGAGAATAAAGTCAATAGACTTTAAGCTAGCTTTACTGAAATGAATAAAAAGTAAATATGTTGCGTGTAATAATCGTCTGAAAAAATAGTTGATTAAAGGAAACAACGAACTTGATGGAGTTTTCATAAGCTTTTGCTCCTAGTTACATTTAATTTAACTGTAATGAATTTATTATTTTAATTCAAAATGTTTTTTTAGTACTTATTTCGTTTTTACTAACGCTTTTACAACTTTTCATAATAAAGTAAATTTTAAAGAAATATTTGTCAACTTAAGTACTAAATTATGTCGTTATTAAAACATTTCGTACATTATATAAGTTTAAGTGAAGGATTTAAAGAAGATTACCTTGGCGAGATTTAATTACCCTCGGACTTTTTATACAAATAAACATGTCTGTTTAATTATTAGTGACTTTTTTTTGCTCTAGGACTAATTAGGAATTTATTAATGGTGTAAAATCAAGACGGTCAATCGACGTAACATACTTTTGCGGTTTGTTATATGACATAGCTGTTTTAATAGCTAGGTTATATCTAAAAATCATGCTTTTCCACTTAATATAACAAAAGAATTTAATTTCTCCTAATGTTTGTTTGAATTCCATTATCTTAATAGGCCTATGCAAGTTGTAGAATTCTATAAGTTATTAAGATGAAACTTATAACTAACCTACTATAAAACATAAATACATTAGTCAGCAAAAATACAACATTTACTTCAGACTTACAATGTAGTTTTTATACCGTAATGTAAAGATTTTTTTATCTGAATATTACAATTGTAAATGTTTACTTTTCAATATTTGTTTATGTTAAAATTATTATAGTCACGTGAATTACAAAGATCCAAATTAAATATAGTTACAACTGCTTACTTTAAATTCCTACAAAGAAGAGTTCAAACTATTGTAAAGTAAACAATTTAGTAAAATGTATATGATTAACGAAAAACATCTCTTAAAGTAGATTGAAAAAACGAAAAAAAAAGGAAGTAATGAAAAAATATTGAAGTTATGTGTAGGATGAAATAACAAAAAATAAGGTAAAAAAAACAAATTGAAACTATGTTATGTTAATACTACAATTAAAATCTATTCTAAAAACTTTTTACAAAAACAAAATCATTATGTTTAAAAGTAACTAAAAAAATTAAAGAATTTTATTAATTTAATAACTTTATTAATGCTAGTTTGTTTTTGCATGAAATCCAAATGAAAAAATAAAATAAACAAGTGAAATATGTAACAAACGATTGGGTTAGAAATGATTGGGTTAGAAGTAATCGGGTTAGAAATAATTGGGTTAGAAATGATCAAGTTTGAAGTGATCGGGTTAATTAGGGTTAGAAATGAACGGGTTAGAAGTGATTGGGTTAGAAGTGATCTGGTTAGAAATGATCGGGTTAGAAGTGATTGGGTTAGAAGTGATCTGGTTAGAAATGATCGGGTTAGAAGTGATTGGGTTAGATATGATCGGGTAAGAAGTTATCGGGTTAGAAATGATCGGGTTAGAAATGATCGGGTTAGAAGTGATCGGGTTAGAATTGATCGGGTTAGAAATGATCGGGTTAGAAATGATCGGATTAGAAATGATCGGGTTAGAAATGATAGCGGGTTAGAATTGATTGGGTTAGAAATGAACGGGTTAGAAATGATCGGGTTAGAAATGATCGGGTTAGAAGTGATCGGGTTAGAAGTGATTGGGTTAGAATTGATCGGCTCCCATTTTTTACGAGTAATAGTAAAAGCAAATGAGTTTCATTAATATATTTTTTAATTTCACCCTATATTTGTTTTTTTTTTTTATTTTGTAAACGTCAAACTTATATTCAAGTAATAAAAGCTAACATTGTTTGTCTAAATTTACAACAATAGAAATAACAATTACAAACAAATAAAAAGTACATTTTATACTTGCAAAATGGATGGGTATCACTTTTGCACGCAGGTTCACTTATAACCTCGCGAAATTTCTGATTAGTAAAAGACAGTCGAAAGTTTAACGTTTATGTTCTCTTTGTTTGTTTATTTTCAAAATAACACCTTTTTTTATAATCTGTAATTCTCGCACAGTTTTTATCAAAACTTTTAATAAAACTTAATCTGATAAAGTTTAGAAGTAGAAGTACTAATTTATAGTTAGTTATTGTAAGTACAACTAAAACCCTTTAATAAACTGTTTAGAATATATATATAATTTTTTGCTCTGTTTACTAAAATCTAATCTTAATCTATAATTATATTAAAAACTTTAATTTAAAACGTTTTCAATGTCATTTAACCTTCTAAAGATGCTAATTTAGTAAACAATTTAAAAAAGTTATTCTTTCATATTTGATCGTTTTTGTCACCAAAATAACGTAAAAATATCAATCTATTGTTGATAACGTGATTTTTTACAAGTTACATAACAAACTTATCACACTTTTGTTTAGTTGAACTAATTTTGTTTTTTAAATTGTATTATAAACATAGTAATACAAATTTCTTATATAAAAAAGTTATTTAACTTATGTTTAGCTGGATACTAGTTTGTACATACAGTTTAGTTCTAAACTTGAACCTATTTTTAGTAATTTAGTTCTAATTGTTTTTGAAAAATTATTTAGTTTAACTTTTTTTTTTTTGCTGCTCAATCACTTTTTAATCATAAATAGAAAATCTTGTCTTCCAAATTTACAAACTAAAACTTTATGAAAATATTCTAGTGGTTTATTTATACGAAATAAGAAAATCAACATATTTTTTTTTACTTTACCTTAATAAATATGTTAAACTTTTGTTCTAATTAACCCCTTTTTTCTTAACTAAACTTTCAGAAGTTAATCTATTTAATTTTTAAATTAATAAAACTCTTATCAAATTAGTAAAAGTAATGAGCAATAAATACATGAACTTGTGTTTTTTTTTATTCAAAGACTAACGTTATGCCAAATTTTGAACTACTCAAGTTTTTTTTTAAAGTTTATAGTAATCAATTTTATATAAAGCTATAAATATTAAATAGAAAATTTCAACGAAGTTATTATTATAAAAGCTGCAACTAAATATGGATGAAAATAAAGATCTAATTTTTATCAAATATTTTTTCCCAAAACTTAAATACTCTTTAATACCTATATATACAACCTTTGTAGCTTATATAATAAATAAAAGACCGTCATAACTCCTAATATAGAATATGTAATTAAAACACTTTATTAAAAATTTATGCAAATATTTTTTTTAATTTATTTAGAAAAATAAATTAAGACTATTCATAAAAATTACGATTTAAAAAATTAAAAATAACACAACCTAGCTTTAAACTTAGTTTTGATAACTTTACTAATCAGACTATGTAGTCATTTAAAACAGCTGACTGTTTAAAGTTATCTTACTTAGTGAGATCAATTTCATTACAAAATAAATTAAAACTTTCTTAAAATGGTTACAATACGTTATGATGAGTAAAAAAAATATGTTTGATAAAAATAAGCAAAACATTTTCCGGTCTCAAATTTGTAACTTAAAAATAAACTAAAATCTAAAAAAGTTTTGTACGTTTTAACGCACTTAATATGTTAATGAAACAAAAAAAAATTATAAGTTAAATTAATTTGTTAATCATATATTTAATTTTGCTGCAATCTAAAATATTTCTTTTATTTTAAACATACTTTAACTCAAACAGTCCACAAAATAACAGCAAAAAAATTCCTGTTAAAAAAGAAGTGGAAGCTGCAAAACCTATACAAAAAAGTATGAAAAAGTTTATACAGTTATTCAACTAGTAGCAACGAGTCGATTAAACTTCATCGCTCACAGCGTTTCGTCAAGTTCCATGCTTTCGGGATCGGGCCTGCTGAGCATGGCCGGCGCCCCGGGCCTCGAAACTATCGGCAGGTAATTTGCGGCGTCCGCACCCGGGTACTTGCCTCCCGCCACCGGCATAAGCGTCGTGCTGCTCTGGGGTTTTCCCCTCTTTTGAAAGTTGGGCGAGTTGTGAACGTGGGCGGCGAGGGGCTTCACCCTGTCCATGGGCGGAATGACCTCGAGGGAGTTCTCGTGCGAGTACTGCTCCAGCACGCCCTCCAGCAGCTCCTTAGCGAACGAGTTCTCGTGGCAGAGGCTGAGCGACTTGTGCAGGTGCTCGATGGCCGGCTTGAAGTCGCCCAGGTAGCAGTAGGACAGCGCCACCGCCGCGTACGTGGCCGACGAGTCGGGCGAGATCATCAGCGCCTTCTTGTGGAAGTCCAGGCTCTCCTTGAAGTTCTTCAGCTTGCGGTGCACGTGCCCGAGGTTGTTCAGCAGCGGCTCCCACTCCGCCTGGAAGATTTCCGAGCCCAGCTCCTCCACGTACGTCAGCGCGTCCTCGAAGTACTTCAGCGCCTCCGGGTACGACTTCTTGCCGTAGCAGCTCACCCCGAGCTCGTGCAGCACGTGCGGGTCCTCCGGCGAAATCTGCTTGGCCTGCTGGAAGAAGTCCTCGGCCAGCTGCGGGTGCTTGGTCACGCTGTACTCGAGGCCGATGTACATGAAGGGCAGGTGGCAGCCGGGCATCAGCGTGGTCGCTTTGAAGTAGGCCGCCATCGCCTGGTCGTGCTCGTTGCCTGTTGAAGTGTTTTGTTAACTAGGACAGTTTATTAAGGAGATTAAGTATTTTTCTAACGAGTTTAGCAAATAAGTAAATAGGTATTTCGTTGGCTTTTTAAAGAGTTTTAGTACAAAGTTTAAAACCAGGTTTCGATAAAGTAAAATATCTCAGCTAAGTAATATCATCACTGCTTTGAAAAAAATAAAATAAATAAAAGTATTGATTTCATGTGCTGGAAATTAAATTTAAACAAGTTTACGTTTATGGGTAACTAAAAAAATAAAGATAATTAAAACTTGCCCTTTGCAAATGAATGACCGTAAGACAGGAAAGCCGGGCCGTAAAACGAGTCTACCAGAGTGGCCTTTTCAAAGAAGCGCTGCGCCAGATCTTGCTTGCCCTTCTGCATCAGGTAGTAGCAGCCGATAGCGTACCAGGGAATGGACAAATCAGGGTAGAGCTCCACGATCTGGTGGGCGAGGTAGTACAGCTTGGTCGGCTTCTTCATCAGCACCAGCAGGCTGATGTACAGGGGGAGGCAGTGGGAGTGGAAGGGGTCGCGCTTCATGATGGCCTCCGCGTAGTTGTAGCTCGTCTTCAGCTCGCCGTTGTAGTAGTGCCGTTCCGCCAGCGCCGTCGCCACGTCCAAGTTCTTGGTCAGCACGTCGAACTTCTCGGGAACCTCGAACTTGTCCGGCTTGTCGTACTTTTTGATGCGCAGCGAGTACATGAACTTGAGCATGTCAGTTTCCTCCTGGCCATGGCCCTGCTTGTGCGCCTTCGCCATCAGCTTGTTGATGAGCGACTCTTCCTCGTCCCTGGACAGCAGGTGGTTGTCCACGAGGCGGTTGAACGCCTCGTAGCAATACACGTCCACGTTGAGCGCGTCCGTGTAACACTCCACCGCCGACTCGTTGATCTCCAGCGACTTGTAGCAGTCGCCCTTGAGCAGGTACATGCTGCACATGACGTCGCCGTCGTCCGGAACGCCCTCCACGTTCTTCGACTTGGGATTGCTGATGGCGAAGGCGACCGAGTCGTCGCCGTCCCCCAGCACCTGCAGCGCCTCCTGGTGCTTCTTCATGTTGAAGTAGCAGCCGGCCAGCTCGTACCTGAAGGCGAAGTACAGGTCGTGGTAGCCGCAGTGCTCGATGGTCTTGGCCGCCCGGTCGTACTGCTTCAGCTGCGACATGGCTTGCGCTTTGACGAACAGGTCCTGCGGGCTGTTGCGCGAGAAGGAGGCGGCCTTGTCGGCCCAGAACAGCGCCGTTTCGTAGTTGGCCTTGTCGTAAAACTCCCGCGCCTTCCGCCGCACTTTTCCCGCCAGCTTGCCGTAGTTGGCTTCCGACAGTTGGTCCAGCATGTTTTTAATTAAAGTCTGTAAAGTTCGATCATTGGTAAGTTGAAACGATGAGTTTTTGTTGGAATGAAAAAAAAAAGGTTTTACTTACGCTTATTTTTTAGTTCGGGTTTATGTACTACGTAATTTACTAATAAACCTGATCCGAGTATTTTTCGTTCGATCAATTTGCAGCGAATAAAATAAAATAATGAGCTTTAAGCTTTGTATTTATTTTAAAAAATTTAATTATCAGCGTTATATCTCATATTAAGTTTATACTTAAAACAAATCGATCCAATAAATTAGTTGTTCCTAAGCTATTAGATAAAAATTCAATTTATTTTATTATCTGTTCGCGTATATTTGAAACAATTTTTATACTTTTTAATTTTTTTTTTCAATCTTGGTATTTTCTAAAGTACTGAAAAATAATTTATTGGTCCACAAGTATGAACTTTACAACAGGGGTTATTTGTAAGGAAATAGATTGGATAGAACTTGTTGGTGACAAATAACTTAAAATATGAATTTAACCTGGATTAAAATTAAATTTTAAATAAAATAGAAACTATATTTATTATGATAATAACAAATTATACAGTATCCTCCTTATATTACACTGACATATGTTTCTGTGTGTTAACGGATTAACACACTTCAACTGAGCTATGAAGTGGAAGGAAGTACTCCATATGTCATAGAATATTACATATGAAGTGTAATAAAAGAAGGAAACTGTATAACTTGTTATTATTATATATTCCAGTGAACTTATTTCACTGGTATCTTTTGTTAACAAACGCTTAAATTATATTTTGAATAGTTATACTTATTATATTTATTATACATCAAAAAGCAATTTTGTCATAACAAAAGTAACTTAGACTCCCTTAAAACTAAAAGCTTTAAACAAAAATTTTTATACTGATGATCTAGATACAGTTTTAGTACACACAACATAATGACCATAATTACAATAAAAACAACAGCAAACCCAATAAGTACAAAAATAAATAATACTTAATCAACAAAAATTAATAAAAATAAAATGTTGTGACAACTTAAGAATAAATACCTAAAAACTCTTTTTTGAATAAGATATATTTATTCTCCCTTTAATTCAAGTAGAAAAACTAGTTTTGTCGTTAAGCTGTTTAACGTTGTATAAAAAAATAAAGAAAAGTACTACTAGTCAAAATTAAATTATTAACTAATATAAAGATTTTTTTTATAAAATACGTTCAAACAAGAAACACATACTAACAAATTTTACAAACTGTTAACTTTATATATTGTGTACTTTTTACTCTCTAGATAGCAATAAAATTTCTCGACTTAAATATAAGGAGAATGATCAATTCAAATATCAAACTTTAATAGATTCTATTTGAATAAGATTTTATTCAACTGATGATCTCGTTTGATTAGGTTCAAGCATTGTTAATACAATTTTAAATTTTGAACTTTATATATTTATATAAAAGTTCAGAATTTTTTTTTGATTCTAAATTTAAATTCCACAAAAAAAAAATCAAAAAAGCTGTATTAGCAAATAAATTATTAAAGCTTAATATATTTATTAGTCTGAAAAGTTTAAATAGAATACAATGAAGCGAACACAAAAATTTCCTAAAAAGATAAGATTTCCTAAAACTTAAAACAAATCTTATTTTTATTTATAAGTTACAATGTTAAATAAAGTTTAACAAAAACTAGGTCAGCAAAAAATATTAGCTTTCATGCTGTAAAAGAAATTTAAGTGATTTTATAATTTCTGCGATTTATTTCATTATTATGAAAGACGTAATAATACTACATTAATAATTTATTGCTTTCGAGAAAAGCAATAACTAAGTTTCACCGCAGAGCTTATTTTAAAATTGTAGATCATGGTAAAACAACAATGGAAAAAATGACAAATAATTTAAAATGGTTTGAATTTAGTTTTTTGTTGACAAAACTTAAATAAATAAATAAAAATCAATTAGAATTATATTAATGTTAAACAACCTTTAATTTAAAAATAATTAAATTATAATCTATAAACAAAAACAATTGAACAATGGTATACAGTGAAGTATTGAAATCTAATGGATTTAAATAACAAAGTAATAATACTACTAAAGCTTACATTCAAACTTTGTTCAAAATTAGTTAAGTTATCAAAAACTATATATGTAAAGTTAGTCAGGTTAAAAACTATTTGTCAACAATGATACTTAATATTTTGTAGTTTTTTTAATAGTTGATTAAATTCTAAGTTTTTTAATAAATAAATGTAAAACATTTTTTTCATGTTTGATTTTTAATTCAAAAGTTATTTTTAAGTTATTAATTATTTTTTTTTGTTTAACATGAGGTGATTGGCATTTTTTTATAAGTTATATAAGTTTGACACACTCAACAAACCAGGTTTTAGAAATGAACAAGACATCATCAAAAAAAAGAAAACGAGTTGCACTAACCATTGAAAATAAACTTGAAGTTTGTAAAATGGTAAAAAACAATGTGCGAAAGTCTTTTATAATGGAGGAGTTTAGCATAGTCAGGTCGACTTTTGAAAAGTGAAGAAAAGTTTAAAGTTAAAAAAAAGGAGCTAGGCATTTATTAATTATTGACCATAGCATGATAGACAGCAGTTCATCATTTTATGAAAAAAAAGTTCTTTTTACTTATCCGAGAAAAAGGCTTATCCAGACATATTTACAGAAAAATCTCGCCCAACATGTCCGGACAAGTGGTTAAGCACTGTACACTAGAAAAACTGTATAATTCCTTAAAAACTAAATGTTTGGTTACCAACTAAATAATTTAAATTAAGAAAACTATAACTATTTCAACAAGAAATTAACTTTCAAGAGATATAATAAAACATTTCATTAATTATATACACTTAAATATTTTGAGAGTAATTATCAAGTTTAGAAGCTTATACTTTTCCTCAAGTCTTTGACAATAAAATACATGAACTATGTTTTTTAAATAAATTTGAAATCAAAAGTTTCTTTTGTTAAAAATTTATCATGAACGATCATAAACTAGATTTCTTAACTTCTATTCAAATCAAATAACTTTAAAATTAGACTAAACGAGATTTCAAATATTTTATTTTATTTTACCTTCAAGTTAGATTTTTTGAATGCTTGATTTTTAAAAATCAGTTAGAATTTTAAAGTCATAAACTAAAAAAAGGTTATTTTGCACTAGCTATTTAAAAGTTAAAAAAGTCATAATGATTTAAAAACTAGTAAAATGTACAAAAAACTGTACATATCATTAAGATGATATGACTTCAGTAAATAATTTTTTTCAAAATAATTTGTACAAATGAGCTCATTGAACAACACACTTTTTTTAAAATCAATTTTAGAAAAATCATTACTCTATCCTTCTCTGAAGTAGTTTTTTCATTTGATTAAAAACTAAAACAATAATAAAATGATATCATAAAGTAAGAATGAACAACTTATCTGCTTTAATGAAAGAGAAAACTTTATCTGAAAATTGAATATATCAATGTAAAATAGTAAACAAAAATCAAATGTTTAAACACAAGTTAATTGTAGATATCAACATATTAGAAACTAAACAAAGTCAAAACTAATTTTAATCTCATAAAAACTAGCCTGACCATCTAATAAAATAACCAAATTAGCTTGAGATTCTATATATCAAACTATCCTGAGTTATTCTGAATAGCCTGAGTGTGTAGAATCTTATATAAGAGGGTAAAATTAAACTGTTGAAGATGTAATACTATAACATGAACAATATTAAAAACTGCAAACCAGTTTCCACCTAATAAAAATTTTTCAGACTTTCTTCCCAGCTTTTCATGTAATTCAAACAGTTCAAAAAGTAAGTTTGACGTATTTAATTATAAAGACTGTAACAAAAATAAAACATATTAGTTGGTATACAATGGCTTTGATGAGCATAGTTAAAAAATTATAACTAAGTTTAAAATGTTGCAAGTAAAAATAAATTTGCTTGTTTAATACAACAAATTTTTAAGCCTAAAACATATAAAATTTATGCGTTCAAAAGTAAGAATGATAAGTATTTTTAGTGAAAAACTTGTTAACTTGTATAAATATAAATTTTAAAGATCAAAAACTTTTTTCTGCAGATATGAGATACTGAAAAAAAAGGACTACAAAGTTGAGATCACTAAGTCAAACATCAAATTCTAACTATCAACTAATAAAAAAATTAGCCTAAAGTATAAGCTAAAGAATAAACAACATCTACTAGATAAGTAGTATCAAGCATTTCATATTAGAATACCAAAATTTTTAAATTGAATCAAATTAAGCTGTTATTTTCATTAAATTTTGAAATTAAGTATCTAGAGATGTTAAACATTATATTAATTTTTTCAAGTGTTTAAGCTTTAAACATAAAAAACCGAAATATATCTTAAAAAGTTAATCATTTTAAACTAAACTAAGCATTTAACAAATAAATAAACACAAGCAGAAAAAAAAAGCTTTTAAAACAAAACTAGTGCATTAAAATTAGTAATTCTTTAAATCAATGGAAAACTAATAATACCACAACAGCTTGTAAGGTCAAAAATATTTTTACAAAAACAAAATCTTATTTTAAAATACAAGATAAGTTTATAAAATAGTAAATTTTTAAAATAATTAATAAATATTGTCTATAAAATTGAAGAACTAAACAAGATTTGCACGAAAAAATAAGTTCTTTTTAATGTTTTTAGAGTAAATGATTTTTCAATCAATAATAACCTTAATTCTTTTGACACAATTAATTTTTAAAATACACTCGTAAGGGCATAGGGGGCTAAAACAGCTTTTTTCACATTTTGATCTTATTTTATATAATTTTTACTAAGCTACAAGATGATTTTTACTGATTTAATAAATTCAAAATAATTTTTGAGATAAAGCCGGTCAAAGTTGGAGGCGACAATAGGTTCCATAAGGGAGGCGCAAACTAAAACAGCAAATAACTAGAAAGCACTAAAAATCTATCTACTCCTACGTTTTTTGAGATAACTACCACAAAAACAAACTTTTTGTGGTATGTTTTTGTTTACTTTTTATATGTTTTTTTTAAGTTTTGTTCAAAATATCACAAGAAACATTTCCTGAAAATTTGAGGTAGTTATCTCAAAAAACCTAGGAGGAGATAGATTTTTAGTGATTTCTATTTATTTGGTGTTTTAGTTTGTGCCTACCATAAGGATCCTATTGTTGACTCCAACTTTGACCAGCTATATCTCAAAAATTGTTTTGAATTTTTTAAATTTGTAAAAAGCATCTTGTAGCTTAGTAAAAACTATATAAAATACGATCAAATTTCAAAAAGAAAGTATAGTAAAAATAAATGAGAACATTCTGATTAACACATTATTTTACCATGACTTTGCTTAAGTTGGAATAAGTACAAGGCAGGAGAGTAATGACTTCACAGGTGTACAAAATTATTTCAGATACCGCAATTTGATAATATTTTATATTAAAATAAGCAGTTATGTTGATTCTTTAAAAAAGTAAAATGAAACATTTTAGTATGACATATAATTTTCTTTGAATTAATTTATGTTGCTCTAAACATCTATTTGAAAAAAATTGTAGTTATTTACATTTATTTTACAGCAGGGTTTCAACTCTTTGAGGCAAAAAAGCCAGCAAGTGACAGAAACTAGTCTGAGTTACATCAAGCAAGCCCGATTTGGAATATGCTTGTGAGAAAATTGAAAAATTTATCTAATACTTATTAAAAACTGAAAATAAATATTGAAAACACAAAGGTACTAAAATAATTATGTAAGGACTAAAAAAGAATATTTAAGAAAAAAATATTTTAAGTTGAACAAATTAGCTTGAGAGTTGGGAAAAGCATCCCAGTTAGCCTGAATTTTTCAGAAAGAAATCAAATAAACCTCAGTTTTAAAAAAAATCAATCTAGCATTAGCTAGTCGAGTCAGTCCATTCTTTTTATATTTAAATTGAGTACCCTGATTGTGTTGTATCTGATTAAAGAGTTACCATTGGTTACGAGAAAAAAGAAAGCCTGAGTGATCAAAAACTCAGCATAAATTACATAAAACTGGCCTAATTTTAAGATTTTTTTAATAAATAATATAAGCCAAAACTTTAAAAAAAAAATTTTAATTAAATTTAAATTACTTATTTACTAAGCTTACAAAATCATGATCCAGATCTATTTTTTTAAATAAGATAAGCCAAAACTGTATCAGCTGGTCTGAGTTTATAAAAAAACTAGAACAAACAATTGTAAGGCAAAAAATTTTTAAATACTATTATTCAAGCTTAAATAGTAAAATAGTAAAAGAATTTAGAAAATAAATTAGTTCAGAGAAACTAGTCTGAGATTTAGGAAAATTATGAAAACTAGCCTCAGATTTACAAACTAGCAGATTTACAAAAGTTAAACTAACTTGAGTTGGAAAAGTAGATTTACACAAGATGTAAGTAACTAGCTTAACTGACCTTTTTCTACCATAAGTCACTGGAGTTTTTTTTTTCTAAACCAGCCTTAATTATTGTCAGTGTTTCCAAAGGTTTTTTTGTTAATTTTTTCTAGGTTTTCTGAGTTTGTTCCAGGTTGTTTTTAAATAAGTTTTTTGGTCCATTTTTAGTATAAAATTAAAATAAGCAAAAAAAAGCTGTCTTCAATAGTATAACAACATTAAAAAGATTTTGTTAAGCTACTTTAGATGTGTTTTCTAATAAAAAAAATAATCGATAGAATTATATTTTTATTTTCATGATAGATTTTTGGTTTCTAATTGAATTTTGTAAAAGTAGCTTAAAACTTGCGGTTTTTAGTAATTTTTGTTTGAAATTTTAGGTTTTTCCAAGCCTTTTTCAAAATTTATGATTTGCTACTTTTGAGTCAAATAAGCTGCCCTGAGTGACTTTTAACTACCCTGAGTTACCTCGATTTTTTTAAAAGCTTAAAAAATTGCCTTTGGTGCAAACTACTTATACCTCATGTTCATATTTCTATTAATAATTAAAATGAAAGTTGTATGTGTAGTGTATGCTTCTGCATTAAAAGATCACTAAATTTATGAGAAATATTGTTTTCGGAGATTAATGGCATAGGGGAGTAAAACACCTTTTTCACAATTTGATCTTGTTTCGTATAATTTTTACTAAGCTGCAAGATGCTTTTTACAAACTTAAAAATTCAAATAATAATTTTTGAGATATAGCTGGTCAAAGTTGGAGTCAACAATAGGTTTCTTATGGGAGACGCAAACTAAAACAGCAAATAACTAGAAATCACTAAAAATCTATCACCTCCTACGTTTTTTAGGATAACTACTTCAAATTTTCAGGAAATGTCTCTTGCAATATTAAGAAAATTCTGTCTGAACAAAATTTGGAATTAATAAAAAATGTAAATTTTTATATCAATAAAACAAAAAAAAAATTTTTTTTTTATAAAATTTTAGTTTTTTAATTTTTTTATTTTTTTTTTCTACAGAATTTTCTAAATATAAAGGAACAATTCCTGAAATTTTGAGGTTGTTATCTCAAAAAAAGTAGGCGAAGATAGATTTTTAGTGAAGTAGTCTATTTTTGCCGTTTTAGTTTGCACCTCCCATAGGAACCTGTTGTTTCATTTGACTTTTACCGGCTTTATCTCAAAAATTATTTTGAATTTATTATATCTGTAAAAAGCATCTTGTAGCTTAGTAAAATCTATATAAAAAAAGATCAAACTGTGAAAAAAGTGTTTTACCCCCCCCTATGCCCTTAATAACGCTAGTCTATACTCACATTTTAGTTTTTTTAATGGAAAAAAGTATTTTTAAGTTATGGCAAACAATTTTATTTATGTATTAAATTTAGGACGTATAAAACAATGTAACTTTACTAAACTATGTAGGTAACTAAATTATAAGTATAATGAAACTTTTAAATCTCCTAAATGTTTCTGTTTAAAATAAACTCAAATCATGATGGACTTTAAATTTAGACTAAGAACAAAAACTAAATGTTATTTCTAAGAGTATAGAAGATCTAGTTGCAAAGCTAAAAAATTTTAAATAAGCATTTCAAAATCAATAAAACTCAGGTTCTAGATCAAAATTGGGTATATAAAATAACAAATTATTAAAACTGGATCTATTAAACCTCATTCTAGATCTAGAAAAAAAAGATTTTCTTTTTAATCTTCAAACTATCTTGAAATTTAAAGAAAATCATAATTGAGTCATCCCAAGTTTGAAAAAAAATCAAAATATCCTGAGTTTCCTAAGTACCTTGAGTGTGTGGCAACCATGAAACTTGTTAGTTGCAGGTTTCTCTGTTTTTTTTTAAACATATGTTAAAAAATTAAGTAAATGAGAATATTTTTATGTACAAATGTAATGCACAGTATTGAATTAAAACTTGATTTCTCTAAAACTTAGATGAATTGTTTAGCATGTAATTTATACCAAAGTTTTAATAAAAGATAATTCAAAAACATATTTTATTTTAAATATCATAACTAAAACACATAAAGTAAAATTGTTTGTTTTGTGATTTTGAGTTGTTTGATTTTTTTACATAAGTTTTCTGTGCTCTTTAAATTTATTTTATTCACACTAAGGTGTTTTTAAATACGGTGACATTTGATATTTCAGCTATTATTTTTATTAGTAAACACCCCAAAAACATCCTGTGTGAAGTTTTAGATGATTTGAGGAAATTTCATCTTGGCGGAATTCAATTTTCTTAAACTCTCCACAATTCAAATTGTAAGGGACCCAAAAAATGCGACCTTAGAGTTTTTAGTTGGATTTTTTTACATGTGGCAATTATCACATTAACACTTGTGCCCAATTTAAGACATATTAAAGAAAATTTTATGGTGACACGTCTTGAGTTTTTGAAAAAATAAATTTCAGTGGAAATATTTTTAATTCTAAAATCTTTGATAAGGTTTTGATCATAAGTCTGAATTTTTTGGTTTGAAGAGTGACTAAGTAAACTTATGATGTATTTCATTTTATATTTAGTTTTAGTTTTAATTATATGTAAAACTTTAAGCCCTGATGAAGCTGTAAATTAAAATAATGTTTATATTAGTTGTATACATATAAGTTTAAACAACGCAAACTGTCTTTAAAGGCAACTGCATTTAAGCCTGAAAACTTTTTCTTAAGTATTAAAATCAGAGTTGCCCAAAAAACCCTGGAGTCCAGAAAAAACCTTAAATTTTTTAAATTTTGAAATTAATTCAAAACAAAAATAACTAGAAAAACTGGAATTTCGAATAATAATCACTAAAAAACCTAGAATTTTGAACAACTTTTACATACAAAATAGAAAGATTTCGATTTGACACTAAAAATCATATAGATAAAAAAAAAATTGTCATTATCAAAAATATTTTTACTAAAAAACACAATTAAAGAGCTTATCGATATCTTTACAACGTCTTTATACTGTTTAAAAAAAATTACCTTAAACTTAATGTTAAACTAAAAATAGACCCTAAACATGTAATTTTAATTTACTTTGAAGAAACTTTAAAACCTGGAGAAAATTTGCCAAAAACGTTTAGTAACTCTGTTTAAAAAACCCAGGCTGATTCAAGCTAGGTTTTAGTCACTAAAACTAATTTTCATTTGCCTTAAAAGAGTATAAACAATGAACTTTACCGCACAATCAACAACAACAGCATCCAAGACAATCCTACGACCGGTTTCGTCCTTATTAGGACTCATCAGGCAGGAAAGCAAGCGTGGAGAGTAAAATCTCACATTAAGATGACAATGTCTAAGACGTTGGGTTGTGAAGATTTGCCTGCGTCAATGTTTCAGACTTTACTCACAAACGGTCGCTTCAGTACTTTGTACTTAAGCCTGCTTGGTTAGATCACAACAGCGGTTTCTCGCGACTATTCCTGCCTGATGAGTCCTAATAAGGACGAAACAGAACGTAGTATTGTCTCGGATGCTGTTGTTGTTGATTGTGCGGTAAAGTTCATTGTTTATATTCGATGGCATAAAAGATCTCAACTTGTTGACAATGGCCGAAATAAATACTGCCTTAAAAGAGTGTAAACCCTAATCCTCTTAAAATTGAATAGCAATTTAAACATATTATTCTACATTTTATAGAACAACGCTGTACTTTCAATGTCTTGCTTTGTAATAAATGCATACACAACTAATTTTACTAAGAATATATATTATAACACAGTATTAATGGCCTTTTTTTGTTTTTAAATTCTTTCTAGGGGTTAAACACAGTACACAAAAAAAAACTTAATTTATTTTACATATTCCATAGTTATCACACAGGAAAAACAAGCGTTTACAAAATAAAGAAATAAAAAAATTAAAGCTACTTATTTCTATGGCCAAAACTAATACAATTTTAAAGATTTATTTTCTCTATTATTATGGAAAAATGATTTTAGTTTAACTGCTTAAACAATTTAGTATTTAATAAAATTCATAGTTTTTAGTGTTGGTATACACTTAGATATTCTCAGACTTGTCTTAAAATTTGTAAAAAATAGGCTAATTCATACTAGTTTGAAGCTTTTTTAGAAAAATTCAGGCTGTCTTATTATTTTTACTTAAATTAATTTAACAAAATCAGTTTTCAACTGATTAGTTATAAGAAGTTTGAAAAAAAAATCATGCTTTTGTCTTTCTTTAGTTTATATACAGGGTTGCCACTTGTTTTTTCAAAAATTTTCCAGGTTTTTAAAAGTACACATTTTTGGGTATATTTTTAGTTTTAAGTTGAGTTTAATGTAAGAAACTGTGTTTAATAGTATAAAAACATTGAAAAGATACTGAAAGTTACTTTAAATGTGTTTTTTTATAGAAAAATTGTTTGACGTTGACAAAAAAATCTTATTAATATGATAGATTTTTTGTATCAAACTAAAATTTTACTACTGAAATTGTTAAAATCGTTAAAAATTCCAGGTTTTTTGTTCAAAATTCCAGGTTTTTCCAGGTAAAGTGGCAACCCTGTATATAGCAATAGTATTTTATTATAGGGTTGCCACCTAGTATTAAACAGATTAAGTTTTCAAAATAATAAATAAGTTATTAGGACTTAAGTATATTAGTAAATGTAAATTTTAGTTCAAAAATGTATAAAATTTAAAAAGTCTTCTATATATAGCTAAAAGACATTTCAATTAATAAAGTGAATAAAAGTAAATCCTAAATAAAACTAAAACAATTTACTATTGTGTGTGACTAAAACTAAAACCTAAAAATTATTAAAATGTGACTAAAACTAAAAACGGCCCCTAAAGATTTTGAAAGTTGAAATGTGGCCCGCGAGCACCAATTGCCTGCCGACCCTTAGTCTAATTCCAGGTTTCTAAGGACTCCATGTTTATGACTACACTGAATTGTGTGTGACAACCCTGTAAAACTAAAGTTATGGTTTACAACCAGAACTGTCCTCTGGAGATGTTTTACTTCTTAAATGAATTTTAATGTTTATTATGTTATTTATTACTAAATCTTATATTTGTTTCTCATACTAATTTTCTTTTTTGATTACTTATGTGATTTACTTCTATACTATTATGATCAATATAAGATTTTGTCAGGATCATTTCTTTGTGTTTTAGTTTATAATATCAAAAGTTTAATGAACTAATTTATATATTTGTTAGTTTTTGAAATTTTTGATAAAATTTTTATTTTAAAAAAGTGGTTAAGTTTGCTTTAGTGGGGAGTGATCCAATAGTTATATATTTGTCCTTTTAAATTAGCTTTGGAAAACAACTGCTTAGAAATTCAAGCTTTATGATTTACCCACACTTTATGAATTTTAATGTTGAGATTTTAACCTTTTGGGTAGTTTCAAATGAAATGCAATTAAGGATTTTTTAATATAAACATGATATGTTTTTGTTTAACATTACTGTTGGATAATAAAGTGTTATCAAAAATAGGGGTATGTGAAATCATACATGACTTGAACTGCTAGTTGTTTTTTCACTGAAAAAATCAGACAAAGCACTCTAACACAAACAATTCCTCATATAAACAGTCCAAGTTTTCAGACATGTTAATAAATGTACAGTCAAAAACCTGTTTGTTTTTTATTGTTCTAACAAGTATACAAAATTTTTACAACTATCTAAACTTTACCTTATAAAACCTTTGTTAGCTTTTTGTAACATCTCTTTATAAAAACAGTTCAAGTTTTGCAGACATTATATTAAAATTACAATCATAATCCGTTTAGTTTCTACTATTTTAACATAAGAGTTACAATTTTACAATCATCTGAATTTTACCTTGATAACACACACGGTTGCCAAATGTATTTTGTAATTTCTTACAGGTTTTTATAAAACATGTTTTTTGTTCCATTTATAGTGTAAATTTAAACTAAAATTAACAAAAAAACTGTCATAAATAGTATAACTACATCAAAAATATACTGTAAAGCTACTTAATTGTGTTTTTATTTAAAAAAAATCAATAATACAACTTATTTTATGTTTATAATAGATTTTTCATATATAATCATAATTTTTTTTACTTTTTTGTAAAAATAGTTTTAAATTTCAGGTTTTTCAAGGTTATTTAGTTGTTTTCTTTCAAAATTTCAGTTTTTTTTTTCAGAATTTTTTAATTTGGGGATTTTTTTATTACAATTCAAGATTCCTGGCAACAGTTAAAACACCTGTATTTTCTTATCTAGTACAAGCCATAAAGCAAAGCACTCCACACAAAAACTCTGCATAAAAATGGTTCTGCAGACATGCTTATGGTTTCTACAGGTTGAGTTGAAAAAAAAATCTTAACTTTTCCTGACTTTTCTTTTTGATTTTTTCTGACCTTTTGATAGAATTCTTAATTATAACCAATTGAAAAATACATAAACAAAGACTTCAAATTATTAAGTTTTCAATCTAAATTTATACAGGTTAAACAAAAGTTCTTTTTCTGGTTTTAATCATGAAACTTCCATTGCACCATTTGAACCATCTATGTATGATCTATGTATAATGTATATGCAATAAGCAGCTCTGTATGCAAAATACTTATATTTTTTACCAGATAGTAAATACGCACTTGAGATCATACTATATTTTTATTTATTCCAAAAATTCAATTAGACCCTGAAAAAAAATGAATTGCAAAAAACTTTCTTATTAAGAGCATTGTTATATCAAATTTTCTGACTTTTATTGACATTTTTTCAAAAACCCTTATTTTTTTCAAACTTTTCCTGATTTTCCTGACTTTGTGGCAACCTTGATTTATTCTTTATTTGAGCTTATTGTTGGTTAAAGTTAAAAAACAGAAAAACGATAAAACTGAAAAAAAACTTAAATTGCAAAAATGTTGGGATATATGCGGCAAAATGTAGTGAATGCGAAGAGTTCTATGTCGGCCAGACAATCACGTCCTTTTCACAAAGATGGTGCTCTCACAGACACATCTGGAAGAGTACAATCACAGATGATGTTAATGATAGAGCAGCACTTAAACTACATTACGCCAAAAAACACAAAAAATCAAAAAAAAGATTTAAAAGAAGCTTTTTCAATTATCTTTGTAGACACCACTAATAATTATTCAGACTTAGATTTTTTGGAAAGTAAATGGATCAATAAACTCAAATCAACAATAAATATAAACAAAACTATATTACCACTTTACAGATAGTTGACTAGAATACTATTATTTAACATGTTTTAATGTTTATAAAGTTTTTGATTATACATTTCTAAATATCTTAACAAGTTAAGGTAATACGCACTACTACTTTTATTGACTTATTTATTATGATTATTTACACAATTTATTTTTAAATTTTTAACTTTAACCAACAATAAGCTCGATTACTATTTTTATTACTATTTTTATTTTCTTTTTACATTTTAAAATATTATAAAACATTAAATCAAACACATCAAAGTTTAACAATTTAATTTCATTTAGTCCTTTGTCTTTGATTTTATTTCATATAATTTTTTACTTTTTATTTTATTTCATTTAGTTTTTGCAAGTTTAAACTAAAGATACTAATAAGATTTATTATTTGAAAAACTTTTCAAATTTTCAAAGCCAGGCATTTTAAAACAAAGTTTACTTTAAAACTTGATTTATAGTTACGTCTAATATACTTTTTTTTTAATGTTTTATATGCAAGAAAATTTTGAATGAATTCAGTTTACTTGCCTACTGAAGAAAAAATTTTGAAAGTACTTTAGGCAATATAACAAATACATATAAATTTGTAGATTTTTTTGTAAAATAAAAAAGATTTTTTTATTTAAAACGTAAAAAATTTTAACCAGTAAACAAAGTTTTGCTCAATGAGCTCATCACTAAAATTATATTCAAAAAATAAAGACCTCTATGTACTATTTTTAAAACATCAAAACATAACCTATCATATGTATTAAATTAACGAATGTTAATAACTTTAATTATGATTGTTTTTATGTATCTGTTAAGCCTAGTATTTCTGAAATAAATTATATGAGTTACTTAGATCTGTAGTGTGATATTTAACAAAAAAAAATTGTATTAGTACTATTTGTATGAATATAAGACACTTGAATGCAAATATTTATAAAGTTGAGGAACTTTTTTAGTGTAGTTGAGGGGCTGTCTGATGTGATTTGTGTGTGTGAAACATGGCTTACTAATATGAGACCTTTTGTAGGTAAGTTTATAATTGTATAATAAATGTGTTGACTGTCAAGTATGATGTGTTTCCTGAGTCGATTAAATTTGCTAAGGTAATACCAATTTAAAAGTCTGTTGAATAAAATGACATTAATAACTACCGATCTATTTCTATTTTATAGCCATTTTCAAAAATTTTTGAGTTTTTAGTAAGTGAGAGATTGTAAAAGTTCTTTTTTACTAAATGTGAAACAAGAATATAGGTTTAGATAAGATAGTACGACTGAATTAACTGTGAGTCAGATTTTGGATGAGTTGATTGAGGCTGGTGAGTAAAAAAATATAAACTGCTCTGTATTTTTGGATTTGTCTAAAGCATTTAATATGGTTAATCATAAACTTTTAATATCAAACTTAAAATCTCTAATATACAAGGCTTAATGTTAAATTTACTAAAAGACTATTTAAAAGATAGAAGCCAATCAACAGTTATAAATGCTGTTGTTTCTGAGCATGAAACTGTGAATGTTGGAATACCACATGGTTCTTGTTTGGGTCCTTTGATGTTTCTTGCGTATATTAATGATATTTTTTCCTCTACTGAGATAAATATGAGATTGTTTGCTAGTGATGCCTGCTTTAGCTACCAACATAGTAATTTTGAGTAATTAATAAAGTTATTAGTAAGGAACTGGTTAACGTTGATAATTGGTTGCAGAGTTGGGACTTACTATTGGCAAATTTTTTTCAAATTTTTAAAACTACTTGTTTTTGGGTTTTTTTTTTATTAACTTGAGTTCAAGGTAAAAAACTGTGTTAAATAGTATAAAAATATTGAAAAAAAAACTGTAGAGCTACTTTGAATGTGTCTTTTTAATAAAAAAATGTTGATGATCACAAAAAATGTTTGTCTAAAGGGTAGATTTTTTGTGTCAAATTAAAACTTTTCTACTTAACATGTAAAAATTGTTTAAATTTCCAGGTGTTTGAGTGATTTTTGTTCAAAATTCCAGGTTTTTCTAGTTTTTTTTTTTTTGCCTAAATTGGCAAATTCCAGGTTTCCAGGTAAAGTGGCAACCATGTGGTTGCGTGATAATAAACTTTTTATTAATTATTCAAAAACAATTTTTTGCTTTTAAATAAAACTTTTTAAAATGTGAATTTAGTGTTAAGATTGATGGTTTTCTTATTGAGCAGAGTGATAGTATAAAATACTTAAGTGTGATTTTAAATGAAAAGCTGAATTGAAAGAAACATTAGGTTTCTCTGAAAACAAAATTGTCTAGAAGTTGTTGTTATGTTTTGTCAAAATTAAGATACTATTTTTTGGACACAAATACATCTAAAATGATATATTATAGTTTGTTATACCTCACATGCAATATTGTATATCTGCTTGGGGTGGTGCTTCTGACTAATACTTAAAACCAATTGTTTGTATGCAAAAAAGAGTAATCAGATATGTTTGTCGTGTGCCTGCTTTGACCATAACAAACCCTCTGTTAAAAAAAAAACTGGTTTGCTAAAATTCATGGTTGCCACTGATCAAGCTGAGAAAAAATTCCTGACTTTTCCTGACTTTTTCCTGACTTTTTACCAAAATTTTCCTGACTTTTCTAATTCTAACTCTTAAATTAAACTTATTTCTAAAATACATAATATAACACTTAAAACTATATAAAGCTTTCAATCTATGCATTCCATAATGCATTCCGCTTCAGTATACACATTAATTTGTTAAGCGCTTAGTTATAAAGAACTCAATTATTTACTTAAACAAAAAACACTTTGATTCTAAAATTATGCTAGATAAACTTTTGTGTATGTATCACAGTTTCACTATGGAAGTGTCCTTGCTACAGATCATCAATACTAAAAAGCTTACAAAATCTGCTAGTTTATGAAGGGTACTTGTTCATTATTTTAATAGAAAATTTTAGCAGTTTTATAAAGGATATTTTACTAATTTATACCAGATGAAAAAGGCATTGGAAATAAAATTAAATATTTTTGTAACCTTCTAAGAAAATTTTGGAATTTTTTTCTGACTGTAATAGACTTTTAATTAATTCTTACCAGTTGAAGGCTTTGTGAAACAAGGAATTTTGTAAATTTTAACTGACAAAATCTGACTTTTTTTTTAATTTCATCAAATTTCCTGACTTTTCCTGACTTTTTTTCAAAACCCCCCATTTTTTCTGACTATTCCTGACTTTTGTAATTTTTTTTAATTTTTCCGACTTTTCCTGATTTCCTGACTTTTCCTGACCGAGTGGCAACCCTGAAAATTAAATGTGTATAAATTGTAAATTTGTAAGTTGATGCGTAATACTATAACAGAGTTTGATGTAGAGCACAATAGATTTACACTTGCTAGTTCTGTTAACTCACAAAACACAACGATTTAAAAAATAAAAAGTTTTATAACCAAAAGAACTAGAACAAGACTAGGCCTAAACTGCTTTAGGTATTTAGGTCCAAAGTTTTGTTCTAGTGTCCCAGAAACTTTTAAAAACTTAAAAAAATGATTGTTTATAATTTAGTCATAAAAACTTTTTCTTAAATAACTACAAAGAGTAGATCTAGAGTGCTTCTGTTTGTTATGATGTTTTATTTGTTTTGAAATTTGATTCATGTTATATAGGCAGCAGACTGTGATGGTTCTTTTATTATACAATTGTGTTGCTAATGAAAGAGTGACTTTTATAAATTACTGAAACAAATTCTGTTCATTATTAGTTTATTTTATATTTTATCTTTTTGTTACTGATGATCAAATTGGTATGATCAAGATCATTACCAGCAAACGGTTGCTTAATGCTTGCATGTGTATAAATTGTTTGTAGATTGACAATTACAAGTTTTTCAGCTGTCACTGACTGATGAGTCCTAATCAGGACATAACCGGTCTCAGTCTACGGAAGGCTTATGGTCTGATGATCAAATTGGTATAACCAACCCTTTTGTTAAGCTTGAGCTTGTCTCACTGCATTTACAAGTCCAGGCTTCTGCTCTGCATATGTTTTTGTTGATTGTATTTATATTTTTATTGTTTTTGAACTTTTTGTCAAGTTATTACTAACAAGTTTATGCAATACTTATTGTTTTATTGATATATATAATTATATATATATTTATTTATTTAAGAAATATATATTATGTTGATATATATTTTTTTTTATACAAACAGTATTATTATTTTTTTCTACTTTCAATATTTCTTTATTTTAATTTTTTTATGGAACTTGATACTTTAAAACAGATATTGGTTTATTTAAGTTAGCAACAGCTAATTGTGAGTTCACACTGGTGGCAGTGATCACATGATTGGATTGTTGATGTGTGTAGCATCAGAAGATACTTGCTTGTGGATTTGAGTGTTGAGATTTTAACCTAGTGAGTGTTTGCCAAATGAAGTGTCACCCAAGGATTTTTTTTAGTTAGCTTAGTGTTATTTTTAAAGGGGGAGGTAGAATTACAGATGATAACAAATTGCTTGCTTGACATTCCTTAAAAAAAAATTATCGCTGTAAAGGGAAGAGAGAGTTTGATGCTTTTCAACCACAATAATAACAATAAAATTATATAAATATATTGTTGTTTTCTCAATCAATACTGAGTTATGTATAAGAAAATACATTGAAGTCACTCATTTTTTAAATGGTAAAAAAGCATCAGTCAAACCCTACCCTTTGCAAATGAAACTTTTTCTGGGCAGCAGGGAGTGTGTTAAATTTACCCAATTAATGTTTAACTTCAAATTATCTAAAAGTTAAATGAACTAAAAGCTATCTTTTAAAAAATAAAAACTCTTGGTGGCACCAAATTTAGAGAACACTCAAAGAGCTAAAATCTCAACACTGAAAACTACAAAGTCAAGTCCCCAAACAAGGTGTTTAATGGCTACAAAAAAAATACCTTGTGAAATTTATTTCTTGTAATCTTTACAACTCTTATGAGTTTTTACTAATTTTAAAACAAAAAATATTTTTATTTACATTAAAAAACATTTCAAAGATTGCTAACAGACATGTTAATTGGATCTTTGACAAATTTAGGTAAGACAAGAGCTTTAATTTTAATAGCTGTGCTAAAATTCAAAATAAAAATAACAGAGACCACAATATTTTTTCATATTAGGGTAATCTTTTAAAGACTGTTTGAAAATATACATGGTATGGTTATTTAAAAAGAAATAGTTATTGTTCTAAGAATCAAAAGCGTGTAACATTAATTCTAAAGTAAAAAACGAAAGTTTTAAAATAATTACAAATTATTTATACCCAATTATTCTAGCTGTTTTGCGTTAAAACGTCTATTTATTTTTTTAAATACTTCTTAATTGTCATATTCTTATTAAAAATAAAGTTTATAGTTCTTTTTATACATTGTTGAAAAACTGGTACAAAAAAAATATATTTCATTTATTAAACATATAAAAAATATACAATTCGTTTGGTATTTAGTTTTAAAATACAGTTTAATAAAGCCTTAGAATAAAAAATTATAGACTTAACTTATTATGAAAAACTTTGTAGAACCATTTTAAATACCCTTAGAATAAATTTATATCTTTTAA
The DNA here is from genome assembly GCF_965202585.1 of Thalia democratica. Lineage (NCBI taxonomy): Eukaryota > Metazoa > Chordata > Thaliacea > Salpida > Salpidae > Thalia > Thalia democratica. The sequence goes on from NC_139166.1 coordinate 24,950,521, forward strand.
GGTTGTAAAATTTGTTTATTTTTAAAAGTTATAAAAAAATATCGAAATTAAACACGTCGCTCAAACCAACTCCGCTGCTAGAGAAATCTTAACTTTTGAATCATAATCGTAATAAGTTTAGTTATGCTAACTGCAATTGTTTTTCTACTTATTAACAAATATTAAACAATAAACCACAAGACCATCCGTCCGACACTTCCATAAACAGCATTCGACACTTCCAACGACCTGTTTGGTCCTTATCAGAACTCGTCAGGTAGCAATAGTTGAAAAGAAACCGCTGTTTGGATCTAATTAAGTGGGCTTTAGTACAAATGCACTTAGGCTACCGTTTGTGGGTAAATTCGAAAATGTCGTAAAAAGTTCAAATTACTTGTTAATTACATTTTTATACGAAATATTATATAGTTATTCGACTTAACTAAAAAACAATGCTCAACTTCTTTCTGTGATGTAAATAGCTTATTTAAATAGAGTTTTGCAAATTAAATATTTTATTTGCGACCGGTCAAAATTTTAAAAATAGAATATTTAATTTGCATAACTCTATTTACACCAAATATTAAAAATATTATATTAGAAATTTTGTTTCATTTAATGTTTCTGTGCTTTGATTTTTTTAATAAGTTTAAAAGCAAACTGACAAAAAAACTACAAAATGTCTGAAAACGGCTGGGCTGGACAGCGTACGGCCCGCTTAGCAATAATTTATGGCTTGCGACGTAAACTTTAGCTCAAAAAACTTAAGCAAAACAACATAATGCTAATAAATTAATAAGTAAACATCAGTTCAGTGCTTATTTTAAGATTGATATTATGACTTTAAACGCAAAAATTTTACTTAAGTTCGTTTTAAGTTTTAATTAATAAAGCTTTTTTTTCGATTTGTTCGTATACATTTAGGTAAGGTAAGTTGATTTAAGATTAAAAATGTTGGGTAAATATTTTTAATGATAGGGGTTTGATTTTACTAATATACTTTATATGTATTGATATGTTACCCTGTTTGCATATTATTAGGAACGATAAAAACTATAAAACTTTACTACTTCATCCGACCCGATTATTTCGTTAAAATTTGAGTTTAAGTAGTATCTACAGTTTTTTACAATATTTTTTTATGTTTTGGTGTCCAATCCTGCAAAAAAAAGTTAAAAAATAAGACCCGAAAATACTTATTAATATTCTTCATTTATTACTTTTATAAAACTCGTGACTCCTAGTTTAAATTAGCATTAAAAATAATTTTAACGAGCCTACATAAATTCCTAAAATACTTTCAGTGATATTTTTCTGTTGTTATGTAGTAAGATTTTATGTTTATTTTAAATCAATATAAAGCATATCAAATTGAAATAGTAAAACGTATGAAACAAACAAGATATTTGCTAAAATAGTTTGGGAAACAACTGTTTATGTTCGCAGACACTTTATTGTCTTACGACGTCATGTTGCTCAAAAAAAAACCATTCTACAGAGTAAGTAAAAAAACAAACGTTCATTAAAAAATCATACAAAATTATGTACGTATGTATAATATACATTTAAAACAAACGTATGCTTTAAAGTAATAAACATACTGAAAGATTTTATCTAATGTTCATAATTAGGTTTGAGCATATCTTTTTCAAAAACAAAAGTATAGTTTGGTAATAAAAGTTTCATTAAGGTGGAATACATTATATATATTTTTAATTTGACTAAATTTATTAGACCGATTCTGTTTTCGCCTATTACATTCAATAATTTTGTAGACTGTAAAATAAATACTCTCAGTCATTTCTAAAGCATCACTTCAATGAACTATTCTAAATAATACGTTTAGTTTTCTCATACATTTCACAATCTTATAATAATATTTTTTTTTTTTTTTTGTTAAAATGCTAATATCTTTTTGAAGTTTACAGTATCGTTTATCTATTTTTCAGTAACCTTTGCAAAAGTAAAAATATTTATTGTTAACTTTTTTTTTTACAAGTTCCTAGACGGAAAAGACATCACCAATTAAAAGATAAACCACTGATTATTACAAACTCTTACCAAAAGATGTACACGTATATAAAGTAAAATCATTCCAAAGCTTTATTCGAGAAATCACAAAATAAATATTGTCAATTTAGAATAATTGCACTTGATTAAATATTTTAAATTAGTTGTCTAGTTGCACGATTTTGCTTATCTCCTTCGAATTTTACATAGTTTGTTTTCAATTACATAAATAAAATATTATTCTACAGAAAAAAAAAGTTTTAACTTATTTTAATAGAAAATAGTACTTAAGAGACTTGTTGAAAAACTTTTGAAATATTTAAAATACATTTAAAAATGCTTATAGTTTTTGAAAACTTCTAATTTTTACTAGATATTGTTTCAAAAAGCTATATGTGAAAGTTGTTCAATGCTTTTTAAACAAACTAAATTCGAGGTAAAGCTTCAAAAGCACAAATTTGACATTTTGTGTAGTATTTTAAATATACTGAAAACAGTTTAGCGTATGTTTTTAAAGTCTTAAGAACAGATAAATTTATTGATACTTACTTGTTAATAATTTGATCAAAAAATATACATAGTTATAAAACGATAATAATTCTAAAAAAAGGAAAGTTTGATTTTCCTGGAAAATTTCAAAACGCAACAATTTCTTTAATCTTTGTTCTAAAACAATATTTTTTACATAGTTTGATGGCCTAATAATACATCTTAAAAAACTATGTTTCTTACTTCAGTTTGGGTATATTGGTTTGATGGTAGATCTTACAAAAAAAAGGGACATTTTGGCTTTTTTTAGTTCTTGCAACATAACTCAAAAAATACATTTGAATTTTAACATTATTTTTTAACATTCTTAAGTAATATAACTTTTTTGTGAGATTTTTTTCCATATAAAATTGATATTTTTTTTAAATATAGGTTTTTAATATTTTTCAGTTTTAGTTTCAAATAAAGTTTTTTTTTTGCTTAAACAAAAAAAATATTAAGAAAGTCGAAATGCACTCTGTAATAAAGATTACGAGCGTGAACTTGACTTGAATGACTTTTTTTGTATTTTTTTTTAAACCAAACTTTAAAACAATTTTTTTTCAATTTCCTTAATGCTAACTTGAATTTTTTATTATTATTATTATAAAGAACGTTTTTTTGCTTTGCTTTTCACAATAATTTCCATCGAATTGGGGTTTGACTTTTGTAGTGGGGCCCCTTTAAAAATTTTGAGTTATTTTCTATTTTTTTTATTTTACAAGTTTTTCTTCAAAAATAATTATATATTTAATTTTTTTTTCTAACATTTCATTAAACTAAGTTAAAACTTGTAATTTTTTTTCCATTTTTTTATTTTATACCATAAGCCTAAATAAACTTTTCAGAAAAATTCCAATTTTGCACAACTTTCGATTTTTAGGTTTACATATTTTTATGCTTAAATATATTTTTTTTCAATATTTTTTAGTTTTTAACAGACTTGTATAGTTAAGTTTCATGATGTAATTGTATATTTTTCCCAATTAATTATTGTCTTTTGAATATATGACCCATACAAGTCTTACCTAAACTCTTTGCACTTGAGCAAGAAATCCTTCAAATAGCTTTGCTAAGAATTTAGGTAAAAATTGTATGGGTCATATATTTAAAAGACAATAACTAATTGGTAAACAAGTATATTTACTTTATGAAACTTAACTATACAAGTCTGTTAAAAATAAAAATTATTAAAAAAAAATATATATTTTAGCATAAAAATCTGTAAACCTAAAAATCAAAAATCGTGCAAAAATGGAATTTTTCTAAAAAATTTGTTTAGGCTTATGGTATAAAAAAAATTGGAAAAACAAACCAATTACAAGTTTAAACGAAGTTTAATAAGTATGTTAAAACAAATAAAACTGAAAAAAAGTATTATTTTTGGAGAAAAACTTGTAAAACTAAAAATATAGAAAAAAAAACTCAAAATTTTTAAGGGGCCTCATTAAAAAAGTCAAACCCCATTCGATGAAAATTTTGTGAAAAGAAAAGCAAAAGAACGTTCTTTAAAATAAAAAAAAGGTTTCAAGTTAGCATTAAAGAACTAAAAAAAAATTGGTTTTAAAACTTGGTTAAAAAAAAAATTACAAAAAAAAGCCATTCAAGCCAAGATCACGCTCGTATAAAAATATTCTTATGAAATATTTTAAAATAAAAAATTTCAGTAAAATATTTATAAATATGTTGCGATAATTAAAAAACATTGATAGACCCTTTTGTAGTAAAGAGTGTTAGAAAAATAGTAAAAATGTTTATGTACTTTTAAAGTTATGTTGCGAGAACTAAGAAAATCCAAAATGTCTCACTTATTCTATGGGCTCTAGCACCTACCTAATACAGTGCTTCCTCGCTAATCCGGTCCTCGCCAATCCGGTTCCTCGCTAATCCGGCCGGTTTTAGTCGAGAAGTCGACTTATTTACTTTAGCGTTCAATTTCATTTTACTTCGAAAAAGTATTCAATTTACGTTTTATAAGTATGCAAGCAATATATTGTTACGTCATAATAAAGTATCATTTGTATAATCTTAAGTTTTTTCTCATACTTTTCCCGCTCAGTTGTAACAAACTTGTTTATTATTCATTTGCAATTTTTCTGTCTTTGCTAAGCAAGTTACACTTTAATATACTACAATCAACATATCTGGTTAAAAAATGGATAAGACAGCAAAGAAACAAAAACGCGTTCAACTAACAATTGAAAACAGGTTAAAAGTTTGCGAAATGGCAAACAATAATGTGCCTAAAGCTGTTATAATGAGCCAGTTTAACATTGGTAAGTCAACTTTAAATGACATTTTGAGAGGCGAAGAAAAGTTCGAAAAGTTTAAAGCCGAAAAGGAGGAGCTGGGACTAATTAAGATGTGTCAAAACTCATCCAATTTCGTGAGTTTTCTGCTAAGAAACGAGAAAGCACTCTTCAATCTTCCATTCTTTAAATCTTCCATTAACAATCTTCCATTCTTTCTTTTTTCAAAAAAAAATCTTAAATTAGTTAAAGTGTTGACAGTGTAGTTATTTTTTTTCATTAATTTTGAACTTATAAAGTTTTGTTTCGTTTAGTTTTGTCAGTTTTAATTCTTTTTTATTTGAATAAAGTAAAATAAATTAAATTAACAGAAATTTTATAGTACGTTTTGTTATATACATTCATAGTATAACTAAGGTAGATAATTTGTAAAAAAAACGATATTTTGTTCTTATCCGGCCAAAGGCAAATCCGGCCGTATTTTCAAAAAAATCTTGCCCAACTTGGCCGGATTAGCGAGGAAGCGCTGTACACTCGAACTCATGAAAAAATAATTTATTTTAGTTGTATCATTAAGCTATTAAATTCAGTGAAAAATATTCTTTTAGAACGAAAAACAAAGAAATTGTTGGGTTTAAAAATTTTAAAGTCAAGAAAATATACTGAAATTTTTTCTTATCAAAGAACGATTGTAGTAACTCGTGAACCGTGACTAAAGAAAATATTCAAAAATTTTGTTAATAAATTATAGCACTGATCTTCAATTTTTTTAAAAACTGTGCACACTAAATATTTCAAAAATATATAAAACATATTGTTAAAGATTAAACATTAAAAATTATTAAAACTTTAAAACTTTTATTTGCATTTGCATACTGCAATCATATATAATTCTCATCAGTAGGTCAGTGACAGACAATCTAGCTAGACCTCCTTGCTGCTTCTAACATGTTGTTTAAGAAGACATTTGTATTATTTGTTGTTTATTGTAAAGTTATTTTTTAACATGCTATTTCTTGTAAGCAGTCTTATGATTTGGAATTTAGGTAGTTAAATGTATACATTTCTTAAAGTAGTATTCTCTTTAATTTTATTTTCTTTAAAGATTTTGATTGACTCCATTTATTTACAACATTTTCATGTAAACTTTTTTATATTATTATAGTTGTTTTTATGGTTCTTAAATACAATATGTTCATTTAATGTCATGCTTAGTTTTGTTTAGAGTAGCCCTGAGTATCATTTAGTATTAGTTACTTAATTGTTTGACGATGGTTATCTTTATAGGTTTTAAGTCACTTTAACCACATATACACTTCTATTTAGCAAAGTATGCACTACTTATATTGCTTATTTTTATTTGTTAAGACCGCCTTTATTTATATTTTATTGTTGTCGATTCTACAAAAGCTAACATAAAAGCGAAACAATTATCTATTTATTAAATTGTTTAATAAAAAGAAGAGTTTTAATGTTTCTCTAGAAAAGATGTTTAATATGACGGCTTAAGTGGAAAAGCATAATGAATTAAAAAAAAAAGATCGATTATATTTTATATGTGCTTTAATTGTAATAGCGAATCAGATATAGGACAAAAATTAGTTATTTTATATAAAGTAAAAATTGAGTAAAGGTTTTAAATTTTGCTCCTATTAATTTTCAGTTAAAATAAAAGATAGTACTTTTATTGCACTTAACATATTCCTTATCCTATATGCAATAAAAAAAAACCTAGCAAATTCTGTTAACTGAATTACTAAACTAACATTTAAAGCTAGAATTAGAATTGAAATTTAAAGAGGTTTTTTGCATAGAACAATTTAATTTACCGTTAATGTTATTTTAAGTTCATTAAGAACAGAAATGCTTATAATCAAATTACTTAACAAATAAATAAGAGTTTGCTTTCAACAGTTTTTGTTTTAAAGCTCGGACTTTCCCTAAACAGTTTTGCACAAAGTTTAACAATGTACAGAACATTAAAATGCATTGGAAGTAAATATTTTGTACAACTCTTTTTCTTATTCAAATTTACAAATTATAAACAAAAAGCTTCCATCTAAACTGAATAATTGGTAATTACCTAGCATGATGGCGCACCAATATCGAACTGAAATTATACTTTATTTTAGATCTATTTTAACAATAATTTTAGGCTAAAAATGACATTTTATAGATACATAAATAATAAAACCAACTTATTTATCATAAAAGAATAAAACTTGAATATTTAATTGCTTTCATTTTACAATATAAATCGGTTATATCAATACAATTTTTTGTATTTACTACAATCTGTAAGATAAAAGCAATTAAATATTAAAGTTTTATTAGTTTATAATAAATGAATTTGTTTCTATTTATATATTTATTTATTCAAAAAACTAGTTTAAAACAAAGTATCTATTTAGATTAATATATTAGGCTTTAAACAAAGATTTTAGCCTAAAATAATGGTTAAAATCACACCAAATGTTATGTTATTCAGGGTTGCCACTCGGTCAGGAAAAGTCAGGAAATCAGGAAAAGTCAGGAAAAAATTAAAAAAATGACAAAAGTCAGGAAAAAATGGGGGGTTTTAAAAAAATTCAGTAAAAATCAGGAAATTTGATGAAAATAAAAAAAAAGTCAGATTTGTCAGTTTAAATTTACAAAAGTCCTTGTTTTCCAAAGCCTTCAAATGGTAAAAATTAATTAAATGTCCTTTAAAGTCAGGAAAAAATTCCAAAATTTTCCTAGAAATTTACAAAAGTATTTAATTTTATTTCCAATGCCTTCATCTGGTATAAATTAGTAAAATATCCATTACAAAACTGCAAAAATTTTCTATTAACATATTGAAAAAGCAGATTTTCTGAGCTTTTTAGTATTGATGATCTGTAGCAAGGACACCTCCATAGTGAAACTGTGATATATACAAAAAGTTTATCTAGCATAATTTTAGAATCAAAGTGTTTTTTGTTCAAGTAAATAATTGAGTTCTTTATAACTAAGCAGTTAGTTTAGTATTTTATGTAACAAGTTAATGTGTATACTTTACCTCTTTATAATTTTTCAAAGTTGTTTAAATTTATAAAATAATTATAAGAGAGGTATATGCCAAGAATAAGTTTATTTGTATTTTTTGTAGAGTAACTTAAGTTTTTAAAGTAGAGTATATTTATTTGTTACAAATTTTATACTAACTGAATAGAGGAAATATTTTATAAATGAAAGTAAAAATAAATGAGTGCTTAAAGAAAAGAAATGAAGCCCACAAGTTGTGGCTTAATTAGAGAAAAGATTCTTTTCAACAAGTGTAGGGGCAGCAGATGAGAGCGATTTAAATAAAAAGAGGCAAATGATTTTAACTGCCAAGAAAATGAAGCAGAATGCAGTTCAGATGAAGGAAACCATATCTTCATTAGATAAAGAGGTTGAAGTGCTAATAAAAAACAGAAAAAATAAATTTTCTTCATACATACATTTGAAAAAACTGAATTTGATTAAGTTCTTTATTGTTTTAATGTTTTAACTGTAAAAGTTCGTTATTGTTTTAAGGTTTGAGTTGTGAAAGTTCCTTATTGATTTAAGGTTTTAATTGTAGAAGTTCCTTATATGTCGTTTGTTTATCTAGATATATTTATGCTAGGAATGCTAAAAATTTGTGCCTTTTTTTTAGACAAGCTGTGTTTTAAGGTAATAATACAACTATTTTGCTGATAGAGCTGTTTATTACAAACATCAATCATACACAGATGGTTTAAGTGATGTACTTGAAGTTTGATGATAGAATTCAGCAAAAACACTGTTGTTTTTAACCTGTATTAAAATTAGATTGGAAACTTTATATAGTTTCAAGTTTTAGATTATATATTTTAGAATAAGTTTAATTTAACAGTTTGTTTTAGAAAAGTCAGGAAAATTTTGGTAAAAAGTCAGGAAAAAGTCAGGAAAAGTCAGGAAATTTTTCTCAGCTTGATCAGTGGCAACCATGGTTATTTCAGTTTGATATTGGTGCAACATCATGCTAGGTAACTACCAAAAATTTTCCTTTATTTAATTTAAATTAATTAATTGTTCTTCATTTATTTACTGTTTTAGTTGAGAATTATTGCATATAAACTATTTAAATAACTTTTTTTTTATTACATAACATTGTCAATTAAAGTTGCGGCTCACTCAGGCTTTTCAGGATGACTTAGGTTTGTCTCATATTAAGTTAAAATTTATATAAATTTGTAATTTGTTTACTTCAATTAACAAAAAAAATATTATTTATTGGTCCACTTTAAGAAACCCTGCCTTACAACCCTTTGTTTGAGATTAGCAGGGAAAAGTCAAGTCAATACTGTGGACCAACAGTTGTTGTGAGTAAAAACAAGTAGTTATTATGAAGGTTATTTGTGTACTGTTATTAGTAGTATAAAACCTTTTTTCAAAGGTCTCTTATACTTTCTGCCGAGGTTGCTAAAGTTGTAGAACTACTTTGACCTAAAGGACTATAATCTTTTTAAGTTAAAACTTAATTAGTACTGCTGTATGCGGGATTACACTTGACAGTAATATGTCATTTTACTACACTGCTGTATTATTATGTGAAAGGGTCCATGCAGCTCATTTAGGAGGTTAACAAGTTTCTATTTATCAGCTGTAAGAATATTTTCGTTTTAAATTTGTTGTTAGCCTTTTAGTTCTGAACACTTGCTTTTAATTTTTCTAGTCTTTTCCGCAACAGGTAGGTAGAGTTCCTCCTAGTTTCAACATCTTGCACAAGTAGCAAGGCTTTTGGAATTGACACTGATGAACTGTAAGTGACCAGGATTTCCTTTAATTTCTCCCATGATGTAGAAGAATGGTTAAAGTGGCCAACAGATTGACAGGCCTTGGCTATTAACATACTTATGTTATTTTTTAATATCAGTTGAAACGTTTGAATGAAACAGGGTGCTGAAGAGGATTCTATTAACAACATATTAGCCTTCATCTTAAATAAATTGTTGCACAGAAAATTTTGTTGAACTATTGATGCCTTTTAAAGTTTTAGTAAACCTGTAAAAACCTGGAATTTTAACAATTTTCACATGCTCAGTAATAAGTTTTCAATTTGACTCCAAAAATCTATCATAAAAATAGAAAATAATGATAAAAGTTTTTTTTATTAAAAAACATATTTAAAGTGGGAACGGGTCTAAATTGCACAAAGACAAAATTGCACAAAGCCAATTTTGCACCAAGTTACATTTTTGCACATGAGTAAAAAAATAATAAAAAAAAAACATAAAAAAAACTTGAAAATAATTTAATAAAAAAACAGTTATTGACCAAGGGTTAGGGGCAGGGGCGTAGCTTGCTCAAAAAAGCTACAAATCTACAAAAATTAAAACATCTGAAATGATGCGTAATAACGTCCTAGCGGGAACAAAGCAATTTAAACTACCTCTAATGTTATTGGATTTCCACTGAAAATATACAGTTATGTAAATACATCAAAAATGGAATGTTGAAGTACGAGTGATAACTGTATGCAAGACAGTTAATTTTACTCCACGCCCCCTATGACTCTTTATGTGTTGCCACTTCTGTAAACTCAGAAAACATTCATTTTAACAAGTATAAGAAAATCACAATTTAACTCAAAATCATTTATATTGTTTTGAAAATCAAACATTTAACGTAGTCAATAGTAACAACAACTTATGCAAATATTTTAACATAAAATTGTATGATTTTGATTTTTGAAGCTACAGCTTCCATTAGAATCAATTTTGCAATGCAGCTTTTTCTTAAATTAAAGCTTTAATGCGCTAAATGTTACAATTTGGATATATATAATTTGTTTAATTTTTACAACACTAAAAATACCAAAGAGAATTCGCATTTTTTTAAAATTATCTCTCAGGAGTGCATACTAAAAGCTAAAAAAGCAGAGTCTTTTCAAGCTGAAATAAAAGCAAGTTTTTTCGGAATTTGCAGAAACGTACCAAGCTACTTCCCTGTTAGGAGTAACAGTGATAGTAAAAATAAATAATAAAAATTATTATAAAAAAAATTATAAAAAAAAAGTTCCAACCAAGGGCAAGGTTTGACAGTGATAGTAAAAAACAAATAAATTTAATAAAAACTAATAAAAAAAAAATTAAAAAAAAAAAAACTTACTAACCTAGGGTACGGGTTAGGGGTAACAGTGATAAAAGAAAAAAAAAATAAATAAAAAAACCCATGCAAAAGTGTCTTTGTGCAATTTTATCCCTTTTCGTAAAAGTATCTTCCTGCAGTTTTGTGCAATTTTGTACGCTTGCGCAATTTAGACAGCTACCCATTTAAAGTAGCTCTACAGTATGTTTACAATGTTTTAATACTAATTAACACAGTTTTTACCTTAAACTCAACTTTAAACTAAAAATAGCCCCAAAAATGTGTACTTTTAAAAACCTGGAAGAAACTTGGAAAACCAGGAAAAATTAAAAAATAAACCAGTAGCAACCCTGTAGATAAAATATATAATTTCTTACTTTAAAAAAGGGTATAAAAAGATGATACAAGTTTTTAGTCATTAAATGAGATTTCAATTCAAATCTGTTAAGAAGAAATACTTATTTAGTCAATAAGTGTTGTACACATGTTTGTACACATGTGCTTTTAAATAATATTGTTTTTTTTACAGGTATTTAGTAACAAAAGTTATTTTTAACAAAAACACTAATTAGTGATGTTGAGAAAAGTTCAAAAGTTATTACAAAAAGTAATAGGCACCAGTTCAATGTCTACTTCAGTCATTTCTTCTACTAGCAAGGTTGTTTAGTGTTTATAAATTTTTATAATATAAGATTGTTTATGAAGCATACTTAATAGTTAAGGCAATCGAGGAAAAAGCAATTTTTTAAAATGTGTGTCCTATTTAAGTATGTTTAACTTAGCCAACAGTTGCTTTTTACAGCTTAGTAAAACTTAAACTAGTTTTTAAGATATGAGAAAAAAATTTGGAGAGCTAAATTGGTTACCAATGGAAGCCATCAGCTGCAAAATCTAGGTCAGGGTTTCCCAAAGTGGGCCATAGCAGATACTCAGAGGGCCATGAGCAGTAAAGGAGCCACAGGGGGGCCATGAGGCCATAACTTGAAACTTACACTAGATATGCTTGAGTCGCAGATGAAGAGTAAACAAAAAAAAAGGTCTTATGTGTATTTTATGGTGGTTTAGAAGCTTACATTAGATATTCTTGAAATCCTTTAAACTCTTTAAAGGGGGCCATTTGCAAAAAAGTTTGGGAAACCCTGATCTAGGTGCTTCTAATTGGCTACAATTTATTTTAATTCTGTTTATTGAAATATTTAATTAATTTTTTATTTTAAATTTATTTTTACATTTTAAAGTTTTTTTGGGTTCAAAAAACGATTTTGAATACTAATTGAAATAAACTTACATTAGTAACAATAAATAATCGAATTTAAGGTAAGCACTGAACATGAAAACTCAGATGACCGAGTTGAAGCTAAAATCAAAGCTCGAAACAAACACATAAAAAGACTTACAAATCGAGGTTTAGCTCCTTACAAAAAATGTTTTTCAAATTCTATTTTTAAGTTTGATTGTGATGATTTTTATTATGCTAAAAACGGAGACAATCTAATATGGGAAAAACGCAGTGTAAGAGGGAGAGTTACATCAGTGGATAAAATTGGAAAAAAAGTAACTTTTTACACTATTAAATCAAGCAGGGAAGAGGTACAAGTGATGGCTCACTATAAGTTCTATTTTAGCCAACATGATTTCTTTAATGATTTGAAAGTGATAAGTGTTGGAGATCATATTGCAGTTTTTGGCTTTCCTGCAAGAACAAATATAGGTAAATTAACTTTAGTTTCTGAAAGTATTGAACTTTTAGTTCCCTGTAAAAGATTCTTACATGATTTTAGAAGCCATGTTAAGCTAATTACAACTTCTTTAAGACCATATCATTCTGAAGAAGAATTGAGAGATAGACAAAAGTATCTTGACTCACTTGTTGGCTGTAAATCATATATGAAGACTAAAATATACTTAGTAATTTGGTTATTTTTTGATTGTGATGGCTACCTTGAAGTTTCAGCTCCAAACAAAGCAGCAGAAAACCCTATCTCCTGTTTTCTCAATGACTGTAAGATAAACTTATACAACAGAGCTTTTGCTGACTTAAAAGAAGCCCTTGTTTATAGTTACAAGATAAACTTGCAACAAGAGTTTCAGTTAGGAATAATGCGTTTGGCAATAATACTACTTGAAAAAATTTCTAACAAGTGTGAAAATTACTTTGAAGTTTCAGCTCCTGTTAATGTGGGAAACAGAGCTGCAGCAAAATCTCTCTCAATTTCGCACAACAATTTGAAAATAAACTTGTACAACAGAGCTTCTGCTGACTTAAAAGAAGCATTTGTTTGTGTTAAGAAAGACTTAAAGCGAATGTTTCAATTAGGAAATGTATTTAGAAATAAAAGTTTGGACAAGTCAAACAGTCAAGACTTCAATGTTTGTAAGGCATACTGCATTTATAGTGATTACAGATGCATGATGCGTTTGACGAATAAACTCTTCACAAAAATTTCTCAACAATTTAGTTCAGAGTATAACCTTAAACCTCCTTTTAGAGAAGTAGAATTGGTTCCAGAACTAGAAAAACAAATGGGAATTAAGCTACCAGAACCACAAAAACTGCACACCCAAGAATCCAAGTCAAAACTGCTAGAAATATGTAAGACATTTTCAATCAACTGCCCTAAACCTCAGACCACAGCAAATTTGCTGGACAAGCTCTGCAACCACTTTATTGTTAAAAATTTAAAACAACCCACTTTCATTAAGTACCACCCTCTAGTTATGAGCCCTCTGGCAAAAGAAAGCAATATCAAACCTGGAATTGCTGAAAGATTCCAGCTTTACATTGGTAAAATGGAAATTGTCAACGGCTACACTCAGCAAAACGATCCTGAAGTGCAGAGGGAGGCGTTTAGGAGGCAGGAGGAAGAGAGGGATGCAGAAGAAGTGAAATATGATGAGGATTATTGTAAAATGTTGGAGTACGGACTGCCTCCTTGCGCAGGATTGGGCCTGAATGTGGACAGGCTGCTCACACTGCTAAAAAGTTCTACTAATAATGACAGTCTTTGGTGAGTAGAACAATATGGTTGAATCGTATTTGCAAAGCTGCCAGTAAGAAAATAATGAAATTGAAAATTGATAAACTTTTATATTAATTATTTTTATTGTTTTCAAAAAACTGAAAGTTTGGACACTTACTTTAGTTTAAAGCTATTTTTTATCTTGCAAATCTAGTTTAGTTTTTCATGTTTATAAAAAAACTTAAAAAATTAAGGTACATACTTTAGGTAGTTTTAAATATTATCTTTGCTAATTTAGATTTTATTTTAGAATAAGGGCATAGGGGGGGTGGTAAACACCTTTTTTTCAAATTTGATATAGTTATTACTAAGCTACAAGATGCTTCATATTTTAAAAACTCAAAATATTTTTTGAGATATAGTTGGTCAAAGTCGGAGGCAACAATAGGTTCCTTATGGGAGGCAAAAACTAAAACAGCTAAAATAGACTATTACACTAAAAATCTGTCTGCTCCTACGTTTTTTGAGATAACTACCTCAAACTTTCAGGATATGTTCCTTGATATATTTATAAAATTCTTTCAGAAAAAAAAAATTAATTAAAAAATAAAAACTTTATATAAAAAAAAACAGAAAAAAACAATTATTTTTTGTTTTTTTTTGTTATAAAACTTTTATTTTTTAATTTTTTTAAAATTTTGATCCGACAGAATTTTCTAAATATTGCAAGGAACATATCCTGAAAGTTTAAGGTAGTTACTTCAAAAATGTAGGAAAAGATAGATTTTAAGTGATTTCTAGTTATTTGCCGTTTTAGTTTGAGCCTCCCATAAGGATCCTATTCTTGTCTCCGACTTTGACCGGCTATATCTCAAAAAATGTTTTGAATTTTTAAAATCTGTAAAAATCATCTTGTAGCTTAATAAAAACTATATAAAATAAGATTAAATTTGAAAAAAAAAAAGTGTTTCCCCCCTATGCCCTTAAGAATTTAAAATAAGGAAATATTTAACCTCTCAAAGAACTATCAATTTTATAAATTTATTTTGATTTGTTAAAAGCTAACTATTCTACTCTTATTTATCTATTCCAATGATTAAAACGTGCATTTTAGTTTGAAATAGTTTAGTAAAATGTTTTTGATTATGTACAATTTTAGCTTTAACTAATCAGTAAAATTATTTTGACATGTTATTTTGTTAAAACTTTAGACAAACTTAATAAAATTAGATGAAAAAAGTATATTTTAAAGTTTTAACTAAATTTTAAAACATTCTAATTTAAAATTATTTTTTTATACGAATAATCTTGTTACCTTTTTGTTTTTTTGTAATGATTATTATTTTTTTAATTTATAGTTAGTGTTTGATTTTAACTTTGAGAAAAAATAGTTTATTATAATTTAACCCACAAGTTTTTTTTAATTACTTTTAGTCTATTTTTTAACACAAAACTTTATTTATTCTACTCTTTAAAGTTGTACACAAAAAAATTCTACTAGTATATTGTTTTTTAATTTAGTTGTTTTTTAACTATGCACATCAAAACATCATTCTACAACGTTCCAAATGTTTTATTTTCATTGCAGTCTTTATAATATGATAAATGATACTTAATTGCTAATTTGTTGAAATTACAAGAAAAATCAAAAAGGTATTAATACTCTCTGAAGCAAGAAATTTGTGTATGTGGAAATTGGTAAGAAGTTCCCAATATTGCTAATAAGTAATACGTGTTTATGAATATTTTGATCTTATTGAATTATTTTTTGTCTAAAAAAGTATGCTTAATTAAATTAATTGTATATAGGACTTGAAAATAATAAAATAATGATGTTTGAATATTTAAATTTACTGAAACTGTATGTTTTATAAGTTTATTAAATGTCAGAATTTTCATATTGAATGTGTTTCTAACTTACTTTTTGAAAAAACAACTTTTTATTTGGTGTCAACTATGTTATATAGTTATTTATCTTAACTAAAAAAAATATTTTACTTGAAAACGTTGCAATTTAATTGTCACCAAAACTGGGTCGTATATAAAGTATTTAATTTGCACACCTCTAAGTCAACCATGTTAAAATAAAGTAAATTAATTGCAGTAAATAAAAAAGTTTTTTCAAAGTGATATTTGTGATGTAAACAATTTGAAAGTATCGATATATTTAAGAGAATAAGAGGTAGAAAATTTCCATACTAGTCTTTTTTTCACATAGATAATTAAGATACCAGCTACTTTTTATGTATTTTAGAACTTAAAACATGTTTAGATACAATCTTTTAGAGTTTGGTAACTTGGTCGGATTCCATAAAAGGTGTTGACTAAAATGGTGATGTATATTTAAATATCACTAAAATTATATCCTACAATTATTGAGCAATCATTTTAAAACTTTCTCAGTCAATTAATTTTATAAAACTTTAAAAAATAGTGTATAGTAATCTTAGTTTCTCACTGTTTGTTTTTCCTCAAAATAAAATATAAAATTACTCTTTTTTTCTTGTTTTTAGCATAGTTTTTTTAAAGTTAATATTTAACACATTTTTCTAATTACTGCTGGGGTTATTCCTGAAATTTTAAGTTGTCTCTATTCATTTTAAAAGCTGTGTACAGTAAATTGATAGAAAAATATATGTGCACACTAGACTAGTGGTCGTCAAGCTAATCAAATTCTGTGTACACCAAGCTGCAAAAAATAAATCGGTTCACCCCAAAATCTAATTTTAATAAGCGCCACTAGTAGTAGGACTACGTAAACACTTTTATTAGTGCATTTCTCCTAAAAGTCGAAACTCAAATTGTATTTACCCGCAAACCATTTACCAATTGAAGCTGAAGTTTTTTATTTCATCTTCTTTTTAGTTGACCTCTTTATTTGTTTTACCTTATTTTCATAATGATATTTTAGTTAAATGGCTTTGTCTTTAATACTTATTATTTAAACACTTCTCTGCAATTACTACAAAATCCCCAGTCCAGTATTCTTTAAATACTTTATTAAATATTAACTACATACTTAATCTAACTCTGTTTTTTTTGTAATCTCAAAATTTCGAGCACCCCAAAAAAGTTTTGTGTACACCTTGACGACCACTGCACTAGACTATAAAAATATAAGTTGAAATTAATCAGATATTTTTAAACTAGCTTTCTCCTTTAAAAGAAGAAAAGACAAAACAAATGTAATTTAGAAAATAACTTACACATTATTAAGTTTACTGGCACAGTGAAATAATTTTTATTCACAGGCGCTAACCGTAAAGACCAATGTCCTAAAAAATTAAAAGAAGATAAAATTCTAAGTTTTTGAGAAAATTGACAATATCAAAATTTCAGCGAGTTCAGTGAAAACCTTGCACAAAATAACTATACCTCACAGTGAGCCCAAATTGCATTAAACTGGAAATAGGTAATAAAATTTGTCTATAAATTATTATGTTTAAATCTTTACAATTATTTAAATTTAATGTTAGCTAAAATTGTTTCTATTGAATTTTCCAAATCAAGTAAAAAATTCTCAAAATTATCAGACTTTAAGTAGTAGATCTTTAAAAATGTTTTTGCCGTATGTTTTTTTCAGCATTCAAAATATGTTTTGTTTAAAGTAATGAAACAAGTTTAAGTGAGATTTTAATAAATTTTAGTTTTGTAGCAGGTTGTAGATGTTTATTAGATAATTAACATCAAGTTTCAATATTAAAAACACTTTTTTCTAATATAATAATAAAATATTTTTGATAATACTTAATAAAAACTATCTATTGTTTAGAAATCGGCATACATTGCCTTTTTTTGAAAGTTTTGATATATATGCTATAGAAACTAGTACATATCAAGCAAGATTAAAGTTTAGTAAATGAAAATATTCAGATATAACATGCATAACAAAGAAGTTTTTTAAGCATAAGGTTAAAAAAAGCAGGTATATTGATTTCTGTTAGTTTAAAAGCCATATAGTTTAACAAAAAAATCTCTTTGCAAAATTGTATAGTTAGAGATCAGTTTTGTTACTACTCGCATTTACATTGTATGTAACTTAAGTAGAGTAGTAGTAAGATTAAATTGCTGCAGAGAGGCAAACTTTTTTAAAGGGTTTTTAGTAAACTCAGGATACTCTTTCATCTCTTAGGTTAGAATTCGTTTTTATTTTTTGTAGTAAAGAGTGGCAACATTTTGCCACAAATAAATAAAGTAGTCAATTTCTTAAAAGTTCTAATAAAACAGATTAGCAATGGTCAACACAAAAAATTCTAAAAAGTATTTAATATGTAGGTAATAAATGCATATATAAATGAGTTCTGATTTACATTAAACAGTTCTCAACAGCTTAAGTAGTAATTATATACATAAATAGGTATTAAGCTAAACAAATAGAAAACTTGATTTGGTTTTTAATTTAAGATGCACTTGGTATAATGTAAATTTATATCATTCTAATTAGTTGCAACTAGCATATAGCAAATTTAAAATCTATTTTTAACTCTTTAAAAAGGTCTTTCAACACTCAAATTCATTTGTAAATTTCAGAAATTGAAATGCGACCACAATGATTAAGTATACGAACTAAAAATGTTTAAAACTTTGTCATCATTGTCGAACAATACTTTTGAAATTTTTATAAAATGTCTTCTTTTTCTAGGTTTTAAAGCTTGCAACTCAAATTTAATGTAATGGTTCTTCCTGACTACAAAAAAATTATGATGGACCATTAATTTTTTTTTTGTAATAGTTTTAAAAATGTGCAGTGCATGTTATATACATTTCAAAAGTTTATATTTATTTAAGATTAATATGATCTTTGCAATACCATCGTATATTTTTTTTCTTAAGGTTGGTCTCATTTTTGTTTTAAGAGTTGCTTAAAAACTTTAAAAAATAATCTGTAAAAAATATATTAGTCGTCCATTTTAGTTTGCACCTATTAAAAGTTTTAACTTTAATCTACTGTATCTCAGGAATTACTTTTGATATTCAAACGCAATTAACAGATTTATATAAACATTTTTAAACAAGTTTGAAGTAGGTATTTACAAATTGGTTGAAGTTATTTAATTAAGATTATTTTTAGATGGTGTATGTTTCGATAAATATTGATTTTTGTATGTCTTAGAAAAAACTATTGCTATTACTTAACACTTTCAAAAATAAACCATGGACAAAATTAGTATAATTTTAAGTCTAGTTGAAAAAGCTAGTTAAAATAAAATGTATGACTAATATGTTACTAAAATTAATAACTAATTTGTTGGTATTTCATTTATTTTAAATTAACTGGTTTTAAAGTAAAACTGCTTTAAAACATATACAGTTACTTTTATTCACTGTTTTAAGTGATATTTTAAAGTTGTTAGGCTTTAAAATTGAATATTGAATGTTTGTTATCATTACTAGAAATCATAAAAACATTAATGTGGTTCATGTCAAAAAAAAAAAGTTTTATCTTTAAGTAGATAGTTAGTAAATTTGTTTATAAACTAATTTGAACTTTATACATAAATACGTTTGCAACATGAAAGTAACATAACCTATTATATAGCATACTTAACACGTTTTTAAAATATTATAATAAGATCAAACCTCAGATATATCTTATGTAAAATAATGATAACGAAACAATAATGTAAAGAAAAGTATCTCAATTCTAATATCACTTACTCGTACGTTTAGTTATTTTATAGCTATTCCATTTCTTCATGCCTTTATTAGAATTAGATGAATAAAAACTTGTTATATTTTTTATAGATAGGTCAATAATATGACTAAGAGTTACTAGTTTTTTGGTTACATAGACTAAAAATATTTATAATTTTTGATGAAACTTAAATTATAAAATACCAGATTCTTGATATTTAAAATTCCTGATTCTTGCTTAATTAGGTTTTCATTAATTTTCTAAAAGAATAGAATTTAAGAATTACTATTGATAAATTTGTAAACATGTATATAAGGTATTTGAAAAAAATTTTTTTTTCAAGTTTTGTTTTGTGATTTAGGATGATAATTATTTTTTGCTGGTTTATAATTTTAAGCAGGACAAATTATGTTGTTTGTACCATTAAGCTTATTCTCCACATAGAATCGAAAAATTCTCAGTACTGATATTTCTAAATTAATGAGCCTGTATTAAATTGTGTTTAGTTAAATAATGTTCAAAAAATAAAAGTTCATGAATCAAACTTTTGGCAGTGGCTTTTAAAACATGATTAAAAAGTTTGCTATACCTTAAAAATTACTAACCAAGTATAAAACAAATAAACCAACATTAATTTTATTAGATTTAATATTTTCAGGTTGTTTCGATTATGAAAGTTAATTACGTTTGTTGGCGAGTTTGCTGAAGAAAGATTTATTCAAAACTTTTGGTACGTTGTCTCGTAATATACTCCGTATTTTACATTAATTCAAGTAAAAATAATAGCTTGCTTTTTACTAGGTAATTTTGATTGTTAATTTTTGAATAAATTTATCCTTATTGCAACAAAAACAAATTTTATGATTTTATGGATGCTTTTTAACTCCCCTGTATTGTACAAGATGACTAAGACTAGTTGGAAAGTTTTTTTCTGTTAGAGGTTTTAAACTATATTTTACCAAATATTCTATCTTTTAGTCTCATATATTTTATAAAGGAAAAGCATCAGTACGCACTTGTGAAGATGACACGTGAAATCTTTCACATCACGTAGTTGCTGAAATTTGAAAACTTCTGTCCACCAAAACCATTTTAGCAGTCTTTACTGCTTGACTTCCCGTATTAGCCTACTGTACACTGCTACTTATAAAAATAAACGTTAAAAATTTAATAAAAACCATAAGTAGTTTACTCAACAAGTTATGACAAGAAGTTACATTAAACCTGAGTTGAGTACAATGTCTTTTTTTTTAAAGAAAAAGAAAAAAGGGTCTAAAAAGCAAAATAGTTCACCCTTGCAAACTTTTAACGCTAGTTTTAATATTATAGAAAATACACAATGTTACTAAGATCAAATTGAATTTCTTGCAATGAAATGTTAAATTTAGTTTTCATAATTTTATACGTACAATTAAGAAACGTTTCTTGTGTATTTTTGTTCATACTAAGGAGTGTTTGTTCAGCTATTAGAATAATATTTATTTTTATACACCAATAATATAACTACTTCATAGCACTTTTAGATTTGCTGTAATATTAGATTTAAGATTAGCTTCAAAAATTAATAAGAATGTCTAATTAATATTAAAAGGTGTTCCTAACTTGAATAAAGTTTTGAAATTAAACTGCTATATGCTTATGTTTTGCTTACATAGTAAGTAAAACTAATAGTTTCTGTCCAAAATACAGCTTAAAGAACACCTATATGAAATATATGTTATAAGATAAGTTAATTATATATTTAAGATGGCAACAATTTTTTTTTAATTTTAATGTTTGTTTAGTTTAACAAGCAAACATTTATTGTTGTCATTCTAAATTAAAATTGTTATGTTAAATTTAAGCTAGTAAATTTTAATGATGTTGTTTAGTTGATCTTATCTAAAAAATTATTTGGTGTTTTAAAAATATTTATAACATGGAATTTAAAGTTAATTAATATTATTATTGTGTGGCTATCAAAAATACAAATGTTTATTACACTCGTTAACATTGCAATTTCTTGCAAGATACTTTAACTGATGAGTTCAGGGTTGCCAAAAAACATGGATCCTAGAAAAACCTGAAGTTAAACAATTTAGACTAAAAAACCTGGAACTTAAGAAATTTTGAAAAAATATCACTTGAAAACCTGGAAAATCCTACAGCTTTAAAAAATTTATGAAATTTTATTTGACACTAAAAATCTATCATATAAGTATAATATTTTTTGTTATCATAAACTTTTTCTTAACAAAAAATACATTTAAAGTAGCTTCACAGTATCTTTTATTGTTGTTATGCTTTTCAAGACCCTCTTTTCCCTAAGTTTAATTTTATATTAAAAATAGATCCAAAAACTTGTACTTTCGAAAATATAGAAACAATTCTTAAAATCATTTGGCAACCCTGTAAGTGATAATCTTGCTATATAAAAAATTTATCAATTTGAGATTATGTTTAATAAAAAAATTATTTTACTTAAAATTCTAATCAAATTCGTTTTGCCTACAAATGGTAAGTTTTTTATTTAAAATCCAGATAGACTGAATTTTAACAAAGTCAAAACTATTACAACGAATTTTAATTATCTTAAATATATCCAAAGTAGTGTGGAAAATTTCTATTTGGATAGATTTAAAATGATTATAAGTTATTGTAACGTTTTAACTTAATTAACATGGAGAGTTCTGTATTTTAAGTAGAAAACCTACCATTGTAGACAAATGAATTTTCATTGTAATGTTACTTAATATTTTAACTAATGTTTGTATATTTAAGTTTATTGATCTAATGATGTTATCTGAAAACCTTAATGAAATAAAAAAAAATTTAATTCATTAATTAGCTTATCGTATTTGTATATTGTGCAGATTTATTTAAGTTATTTCAAAGCAACTAATTGAAAGTTATACTAAGTTTGCAGACTTGTCTAAAATAGTTGCTAAAACTTTTATAAAATTTTAGTTAGTGTAATTGTTTTTAAATAACTCAGTTTAATAAAGTTTAAAAATAATTTTTATATTACTTAATTGTTTCATTTATAAAAGTCAGCGTTTTATTAGTCGGTTACAAACGTAGAATGCACAAGCGTTAAATTTTTAATAAGGAGAAGATTGACAAAAAAAGTCTAACAGTGTTTAAAAATAAATTTCAAAAACTCAGGCTTCTTCTTAAACACTTTTAAGGTAGTTAAATTTGTATAGTTTAGTTTTTAATTTCCATATAAACTTCATTAAAAGATACAGTTACTACCTTATCGCAACTACTAAATATTACTTGATTTTATAAAATACTGTTGGTTAAAGTCTAAAAAGTAAGTTGTATAGCAGTTGTTCTCAACCTTTTTAAAATTATGCCCAAGTAAAATACTGAATAATTAATTTTGTGAACAATAGACTTTAGAAAATAGTAAAATATTAAGAATACTATTTTTTCTGTTATGAGTGTCTAATATATTAATAACGTTTTAAAAATTACTAATTTGAATTATTTTAGCTTTTCATAACAGCAAAAAAATAATTAAATTTAAATAATAGGTATGTTTTACCTTACTGATATTTCTGTGCGCACTAAAATATTTCTAAGTACATTGCAGTGTTTAGTATGCTTAAGTAACATAAACTTTTTTTAGCTTAGTCATCTGATCCACAAAATTCTATTCAAAATGTAATATTTTAATCGTGTTATAAAGTAAGCTTAGCACATTGAAGCAGTTTTCTCTTAATAAAGATGATAAGTCAACCATAATTTTTTTTTATACAGTCAAATGTTTTATCATCAATTGTATTAATTTATTTTTTCTAATTTGCAAATGCAGTCACATACTTTCGATCTTGTACTCAAATTTTTTAATGCAATGACTTAAGGTATTTTTTGAGCTGCATTTTTTTCTAATTAGGTAAAAGTTTATTTGATTTTTTTAAACTCAGCTAATAGACATCTATTGCTAAATAAACTAATTTTAAAGCTCTCATAACATTAAATAGATAATTTTTAGTGTTCATTAGATGTACCTAGAAACATAAATAATAAAAATAAATGTTATTGATTAAGTAAAAAATTGATTAATAGAATCTCGGTAAAATAGAACTTTATGTTTTTATTTTAAAATTGTAGATAGTCAACATATCATTTTTCTAAACTCTTTTATACAAAAAAAAAGACATTTTTAGTTTTTCTATGTTTTAAATTTAAAAAGTACCTAACTTCTCAAACTGTTTTAAATGAAAAATTTCAAAGCAATCCTAGCCCTAGTATTTATTATAGTTATTTTTACTTAAACATCGTACTTGTTTGATCAACTTTTCTATTATCAGAAAGTTCATTTAAATTTGCAAGACTTATACTATTTTGTACATCTACTTAGTTCAACTAGAGGTAATACAAGGTATAAAAAAAATCATCTTAAAATGTAAGCACAACTTATTAACTATTTCATTAAAAATATCAACCGTCTAAGCTGCTTTATAAATATTTTAAAACAAACAATGGTTGAAAAAAATCTAGAATTTGACAATTTAGGCTAAAAAACATGGATTTTGAGAGATTTTGAAAAAAAAAAACCTGGAATTTTGAACGAAAATCACTAAAAAAACTGGAATTTTAACATGGAAAGTAGTAAAATTTCGGTTTGACTCAAAAAATCTATCATATAGATAAAAAATTTTGTCGATCAGCAAAACTTTTTTTTTTATTAAAAAACACATTTAAAGTAGCTTTAGAGTATCTTTTAAATGTTTTTATATTGTTTAAAACAACTTCTTACCTTAGATTTAATTTTAAACTAAAAAAAGACCCAAAAATAAGTGCTTATAAAAAAATTTTGGAAATTTTGAAAACCTGGAAGAAAATTTCCAAAAACATTTGGCAACCCTGACCAATTAAAATACGGTTTAACAGACTCAACGTTGTACTAAATTTAAGCTTAACTTTTTGAAATCGAATCAGTTATAAATTAAGAAAAATTTGCTAACTAGTTTAAACTTTTTGACTTCTTTAATTGTTGAAAAAAAAAAGAAGTCAAATTTAAACTTTTTGTGGGCACTACAGGTACTTTTATGCTTTTAAATGTGCTTTCAGACTGTTAAAATGTTAGAAAAAATCAAGTTAAGGTAATAACCATAGGAGGTTTTTTTGTTATGAGATTTAAAATAAACATGGTTGCCTATAAATTTTTACTAACATAAAATGAGGAATACAGAAAGTGACTATAAAAAACCATAAGCAATTAGATTTTTAAATCTTTAGTTTTTGAGTTTCTAAACTTTTCTCGATCGAAAATTGCCAGAGTTTCTTTTTTTTATTTTTATGAGCAAGTATCGTAAAACATAGTCCTTAATTTTTAAAATTTAAAGGCTATCATTTAAGTAAAAGTTTTAGATTTCAATAATTTGTGTTGTAAAAGCATTATTTCTACTATATACCTATAATATAACTTATTTGTAGTTTTGAAGAATATTAATAAATAAAATACTGTTAAGTATGTGTTGTTGTAGGTACTACATTTTTACAAATCTTGAAGATACCTATACAGTTAGGAGGATAAATCTATATTCATTTAACAGAAAAAATGTAAAGAAAAACACATAAAGTTCCTTAATTATAAAAGAATCCTAGACCATGTGAATTAGATGAAATTACTAGTACAATTTTTAAGAATTTTAATCGTAATAGAAATTTTGAAATAATATTTTATTGAGATAAAACTAAAAACAATTTATATGTATTATTTCAGATACATTGATTTGAATTTCTAGTGTTTGATATTTCCTTAAGTTTACTTAATATGTACTTGTAAGTTGTTTTAGCCTTTAACAAAAGATAAACAAATCTCATGTTCAAGATGCTAAGTTATTTATTTAATATGTAATTTATATTAATGGTTACATGAAAAATCAAAAACCTAAAATTGTAAAACGTGCTATTAGTTGTAAATTTTTTTTTAAATTACTATTTGATTTAAAATGTTTGCTAAGTAAACCTTAGTTTGTTTTTGCTATTATTTTTTATTAAGAGTTTCTAAATCATAAGACGGTTTATAACTTTTACTAAAATATTTACACTTAGAATTTTTATTTACTGAATAAAAATGTTACCAGCCATTTATCTTCACTGGACAAGATGTTTAAAAGTATCCAATTGGTGTAAGACTTGAAAACCGAAAGTTTCTTCGTGCACCAGGTCCTACGACCAAATATTTTGAGCGTTTTTTTTGTCTTTCAATAAACTATAATTTAAGATGAAGTTACACTTAAGTGACGCACAAAAAATATGATATTTCATACCATGGTTGCCAAAAAAACTTACAAACATGGAATTTTGAACAAACATTAATTGTA
Organism: Thalia democratica; assembly: GCF_965202585.1. Taxonomy (NCBI): domain Eukaryota; kingdom Metazoa; phylum Chordata; class Thaliacea; order Salpida; family Salpidae; genus Thalia; species Thalia democratica. Next base: position 24,976,319 of record NC_139166.1, read on the forward strand.
AATGCTGAAATTTATATTAAATAGATAGATATTAGATAAAGGTCTACCATATATAAAACTTTGGCCACACTGATTTTTTATTATTATAAAACACTTTCAAAGTCGCATTATAGTATCTTTTCGATCTTTTAATACTTTTATAAACAGTATTTTACCCTTAACTCAGCTTCATAACAAAAATAAAACAAAAAAAAAATTAAAAAAAAAACCTAGAAAAAATTCAGAAAACCTAGAATTTTATTTCAAAAAACCTTTTGCAACCCTGTCTTATTATTCTTAATTTAAATAGTTAATTTGTGATTTTGATTTAAGAATTAGATGAGCCAGCTTCTGTTTTAGCTAATTGTAGTATAATGCCAACTGAAAAAGAGATAATGTAAAAAAAATAGGTAATTTAATTTTTTGCTTTGCAAACTTTTGTTTTCATTCTATTTTATAAGTTCAACTTAAACTGACATCAAACTTCAAGTAACTCGAGAAAGTAGTTCGTATAAGCCACTGATTATGGATTATGAAATGCTTCATTTTTTTCTTAACTAAAGTTAACTTCAAAATAATATTTAAATGAAAAACTACACCACTCATGGGTTGTTATTTTTTTACTTAAATAAGAAAATCAACAGTTTTTTGCATATTTAACAGATTTTTAATACAAAAAACTATTAACTTGCTATCCAAGGTGAAGCTGGTGAAGGCCGACATCACCAAGCTGAAGGTCGACTGCATCGTCAACGCGGCCAACGAGAACTTGTACGGGCCGAAGGCGAGGAAGCCTTTCCGGGGAATCGCGGAAGCGATCAGGCTGGTCGCCGGCGACGAGCTGCTCGAGGAATGCAAGAAGGTGACCCGGGCGGGCGGGTGCAGGACCGGAAGGGCCGTCATCACCGGCGGCTACAAGTTGCCGGCGAAGCACGTGATCCACGCCGTGGGGCCGCAGAAGAGCATGCACGGGATAAACTTCGAGCTGCTGTCGAGCGCCTACACGAGCAGCTTGGAAGTGATGCGGGAGAACGAGCTGAGGAGCATCGCTTTCTGCTGCATTTCCACTGGACTCTTCGGCCATCCCAACGAGGAGTCGGCGCAGGTCACGTTCGAGAGCGTCCGTGACTGGGTGGTGAGCAACTGGGCGGACGTGGACGAAGTTACTTTTTGCACTTGGCTCGATAAAGACTACGACATATACAAGGAGTTGATGGGTCGATATGAGGAAGCCAAACTGTCTTCGATGAAGTAAAACGACGTTTGCTGTTGATGTAACTACAAAAATACGTTGGGAAAGTAGATTGATAGTTTTTTGAAGCGTGTTTGATTTAATAAATTTTAGGATATGCATATGATCTCTTTTTTTTAATTAATTTAATAAAAATGATTTTTTGAACATTTTTAGTTTGTCTTTTACAGCTGAAAATACTTTATTCGTTTTATAAAAATATACGACATATTACTAATAAATAATAGATACACAATCACAAAAACTGTTATATACATACTTTTAAGTAGAATGAAGACGTTTTTTTGTTAACTAATAAAAATATTATTTTAAAATATGTAAAAGTAAAATAGCTCTTTAACAAGAGTTGGAAGATTATATTTTTGTATATTTTTATGATATACAGTTTAAATTTGATTTTAAAGTTCTAGATGCTTTATAAACAAGGAAGAAATAAATAGTTTATACTTCTGGTATAATTATATAATTTTTTAGTGTTTTAAATTATTTTAACTCTTTTACCTTTTTGGTCCAGTATACAAGATATGAAAAATTTCCAAGTACAATTAAATCGTAAAATTGGTTTTCTTGTATTAAATAAATAATTGTTTACTTGACTATAAACAACTTAATAAACCTTATTATGTCGAAAAATATTAACTGAAATAAGTTAAAACAATACTAATGGTTGTATTGTAACTTGTTTCAAAACTAACTGAATAGCAAGTACATTATATGTATATCCTGATGCTAAAACTGATAAAAAGTAGAATCAGTACCGTGCAAGGTTGAAACTTGAGTTTTAGACTGATAAATACCCTTCATATATATCACTAAAAATTAGAAAAAAAACTCAATTTTTTTATTAATTAAAACAAAAATTAGTATGATTTTGTTGATGAAATGCGGTTGTAAGCTTTGTTTGAATGCATTATTTATTTTCTATATTTCCACAATAATTTCCAAAAACGATCAATTTGTAGGACTATAGTTGCGGATTAAATTAATATCTAAGATTTAACAACCTTTTAAATAACTATTTACTTACTAAACACTTAGTTCAAAGAAAAAATATTTTTCTTACTAATTGTCTCCAGTAATTTTTAGAAGAGAGTTACAGCTTTTGTTAAAAAAAAAACTAATTTAGATAAACTATTTTATTACAAAATGAATGTCAAACCAAAATTTTTAAATAAAAACACTATATCTAACATTAAAATTTTGTGAACATTTAACAGGACACTATATATCAAAAATTTTCTATTTAGTTTAACAAAATAATAATAACCAACAATGTTTTTTAATTGATAGTTTTCAGTTATAGATGTGAAAGTTTTCATTTATATATGTATAAATAAAACCCTATAGAACTTATAATATTTTCATTAAAAAGCAGATAAATATGATTTCTTTTTTTCATAATTCTTTTCCTACTTCTAGGCATCTACACTACTTGTTGTTAAAAAAGAGTAATTTTTGAATTATTATTCTTTTTTTATTAATATTAAATGCAGAAATAGTATTTAATTAAAGCTTTTAGTTTGGCAGTTTTTGTGCTAGTTAGATTTTTTTGTTTGAAAACTGTTTTGATAACACCAACGACTGTCATGTTTTTATTATTTAAATGACTTGATTTAGTCAGTTTATACTTTTTTTTCAAATTATAAACTCCTAATTTTAGTTCAGCGCAAGTTAGGCCCACTGAATACCTCACAAATACGTAAAGCGATACATTTACTGTGTTTTGAAGCCTTTACTTTTTTTGGAAGTACGAAGATGTACGGCAGGAGAAGTTACAGGGTAGATTACAGTATTGTGGTGCTGCAGTCAATTTTAATTTAAACGTAAAAGTAAATAAACATCATCTTATTGTCAGGTAATATAATTTCAAATTCATTATAAAATGAAAAAAAAAATCATTAGCATCTATTTTCTAGAACAGGGATTGGCAAGCGTTTGGTGATCGCGGGCAAACATTTGAAAATAAAAATATTTGCCGGTTACATTTGTAGTTTCAGATTTTGAAAATCATAAAAACTTTGAAATATCTAGTGTAATTGTCGATTTTTCCGTTAAATGTACCTAAGACCTTTTTTTTCTTTTCATTTTGAACTTTAGAGTGTCTAGTTAAAATTCAATTTTTTTTTTTAACGGGCCGTAGTTTTGCCTTTTATTGGCCTTCATCCATTTGAATACACATGTGCTTGTGAGCAGCAGTTTTCCGACCCTTATTCTAGAGACTTATTTATCTAAGAAAGTTTCATCTAAGCACATTATTTCATCGAAAATGAGTTTTTATGGGTCAAAAAGTTAGTTTTCTATATACTGTTTAGTCAAGTAAGAATTTTTTTAAAAACTTTCGTGTTCAATCAACAAATATATTTCTTAATAAACTAAAGTACTAAAGTTAATGTCAGTGTGTTTAATTTATGCCTATAATTTTTCTAGATGTGCCTGTTAATGAAAATAAAAAATAAACTCGTTTTTGCTTTTCTACAAAGTAACAGTACAGGTTATAAAACTAGACTTATCATGCGCGAATCGATGTTGAATAAGTCTTATCTATAAAAATTACACCAAGTTTATTGAACTAATTCTTTAAATTAATCATCAATTAAACGAAGTTATTACAAAACAACATAACGTTTAGCTACTTTATATACTAAATAAGCCTTATATATATATATATACTAAACAACTAAATAATTTGTTTACAATTTATTATGTACTCAAAATTTATGCTGTATAAAAACGGTTGATGTTGAATGAACAAATCAGGAATTGAGAGTTAAGTTCTTGTTTTTTCAATCCACCTAAAAGTATTAAGTTCACAATAATATGTATATACAACATTATCTTTAACAAAAAGCTATAAACTTACTTAGCAAACGTAGAATCTGAAACTTTCTACGCATGGAGCACAAAAGTTCCACTTGTAGCTGAGTTTAAGAGATGGAGTGGTGACCTTGACACTGCATTTCAAGCTGCATACATAATGTTCTTGTAATTTTGGTTCCCATTTGTTCCAGAAGTCGTCGAATTTTTTCAAAACATCGAGCACCTTTTGGTCGATCATTTGTTTGTAAGCCTTCTTTTGTTCAACCCAAACTTCTTCTTCTGGAAGATCTCCAAAAGTGCAATCGTAGAATTTTTCAAAAACTTGCATGTGACATTCAGCAAGCTGAGGATAAAATTGTTATAAAATTTATTTTTAAATAAATCTAAGAATAGGTTACTTACCCTGTTCAAGTGTTTTTCAAGTTTGGCACGTTGGGCAGTTCTTCTTTCATCCAAACATTTTTTGTAGTTAACAACCTTTGTTTCTTTTGAAGCGACGCATTTGTTAAACTGTTCCTTGACTTTACCAACAAAAGCGATTGATTTAGCTTCCCAGGCGTTAATTTTTTCGGTAATTCTACTTTGAATGCATTCAATTTGAGTAAGAAGGTATTTTTCTTGAGCCTCAATCCAGACATTAGCTTGTTTTTGGAGTCTTTGACGGAAACAATCGATTTCTTCTTGAGTTGGCTCAACTCTAAAAATATTTAAAGTAATTTCTCATACAATAACAAGTTTACTATTTTGTGACTTACCCGCAGTAGGTCATTGGAAGCATTTTTGAAACTTTTTCTTCGAGACATGTACTAGCTTGTGCTTTCCAATCAGCAACTTGTTTGTTCCATTCTGCAACCTTTGCAGCAAGTTCAGCTCTGTTTTCTTCAGCAGACTTTTTGATAGCATCGATGTGTGCTTGTTCATCAAATGATTGACATTTTTCAGCTGCAAAAATTGTATAAAGTTGTTATTTTTGAGTGAAGTTTCGTATTAAAGTGCAGAACTTAGAACCTTTTTTACAAAATATAAACAAGCTTACCTTCAGTGCAAGTAGTTAAGCACTTGAAAGCGCAACCTTTCCAGTCGGCATTGAATGCACACATTCCAAAAAGCTTGTAGCTGCATTTTTCTGGAGTTGGGAATCTCACACTGTTAAATAAGAAAAATAATAATAAATATTTGTCATTATTTTTAGCAATAAAATTCATGATTTAATTTACCATGATTTTGAGTAACTCTTTCTTGAGAATCCGTAGCATCCAGTGTTGAATGAGCATTTGTAGCTGCATCTGTAGCTTTCTTTCATTTGAGCGACAGCTTTGTCTACTTTACCGTTAAAATCTCCAGTAAAAACAGCCATTTGAATGATAAGAGCACACTGCAATTTTTCTACAGCAGCATCTGCGTTTCCATCAGTACCAACTGTTTGATATAAGTTTGATTAGTAAAGTAAGTTGAAAAAATGTATAAAGTATTCTTATACCGTAAAGTTTTTTAAAGACTTTATCAGCCCACTCAACACGCTTAACAATAATATCTTCAAGCTTCTTTGCGTACTTTTCTTTGATTTCTACGGCTTTAGCATCAATGTCAGCATTGTACTTTGTGATTTTGCTACTTCTTGATACAAGGCACGCTTTGAAGCTGTTGTAAATGTGTTTGTTTAGAAGTGTTTGTGTTATTTAAAAAAACTTTTCTTTTAAAATAAAGTAAATTTACTTGTTTTGAACTGGTTTTTAAGTTTAAAATATTATACTTCGTAGAAAAAAAAAGCTTGATAACTTTTACCTAGCAATGAGTCTATCATGGAAGCACACAATCCTTGCAATAGCGTTGTTGACAGCAGTTTCGAAGTTTTCTTCAGCTTTTTGTCTTGAAACAAACAATTTTTCTTTGTATTCAGCAACTGCATTCTTATATTCATCACTTTCTTCATCGTAGCAGTTTTTCAGGTAAGTTTCAAAGGTAGCAAGGTATTCAGCTTGAGCGTTTTCGACATACTCGAGGAATGCATCTTTGTTGTTAAGCATTTCTGCTCTAATGTTTTCTCTGGCTTCAGCAAGTTTCAATTCATATTGAGCAATAAACTCATCCAAGTTTTCGATTTCTGTAGATAAGTTTTAACTTAACTTAAAAAAAAAAGTTATTAAGGTTCTTAAACTAATGTACGTGAAATATTATAACTGTTGCTTGACTTTCTATTATTTCATTGTATAAAGTTACATGCTATAGAGTACTTAGTACAAATATTATTAACTGTAAAATTATATAATTTATTTGATACTTTATATTTATTTTATTTTTACACAAAACTAACATAAATGCTTGTATTTGAATAATTATTTTTAAAACATTCATACCAGCATCACATGAGCCTTCTTTGCTTACAGGGAACTGAACCAAGCAATCCGCATAATACTTTGAAGAACACCAAACGTTTTTGAAAGCAACTCTGTAGCAGTAGTAGCTTTGTGGTGCGAACACTTGTAAGTTATGAGCACACCAATACTCATAAGATGGAACAGCAGCTTGCGCAGCCTGTAAAGCATTTGAAAAAGCTTTATTATTTATTTTTAAAGTTAAGATATTAAATTACTTACAAAGATGCAAGCGAGAAACACGGCTACAAACTTCATTCTTTTTTACTTTGTACAAAAAGAAATGACTAGGTTTTGATTAGATTCCTGAATTTTCAAAAGCTTATATACTACTGAATTACGACATCGCTTCCGCACTAAAAAAACATGTTTTAATCATGATTAACTTAAAATAACAAACGAGGTACTCGACTCGTTTATGGTAAACACAACGAATAAACAAAAATGGAAATTTTGTAATAATGTGCGTCATTGCAAACTTAACAGCGACTATGATTAATTAAATGTGATTTGTTTTTCATGCACAACTTTTAATCAGTTATCAAAACACAAACACAGAGAAACAACTATTAAGTTCAACAAGCATGTTATGTTGTTAGAAAAGTTAATAGTTTTTTTAAATTAGTGTTAGTTGTCTTTCTGCTACAATTGTGCAATTCTCTTTTATTATTAATTTCTATTTTACATAGATTTTTTGATAAAACATTTAATATTCATACTTAATAAAGTGTAATGCAAATAAATGATAATAAAAAAAACTAGATATCATTAAAATAAATTTGTACGAAAAATTCAAAAACAATAACAAAATAATAATTGAAATTTCAAACTTTGATATCATCATATTAAGTTTATAAAGTTTAATGTCAAAAATAACCTAAATAATTTTTTTATACAAACAAAATACTTACTTTGTAATGCTGCAATCATATTTAATAACTTTAAGATACATTATTGATGAAGCTTTTCAACCAAAAAAGTATTGCAGATTATTCGAATATAACTTGTGATTACATAATTTTTGCTTGTTTCATTTCTAGTACTTAGGAAACCTTTATCGAGTTGTTAATTAGCTAAACATAGTTGTCATAAGATTTAAAAATTCTTTTATTTGTAAGTTGAGCCATAAAAAAATATTTAAACATTTTTTACAAAACAATTATGTTCGTGCAAAAATAACTAAAAAGCTATTGAAAAATTTTAAATTTTTCTATTTTGCATTCATTATTAAAATTTACATATATTATATTATTGGTCAACTTTACTGGAATATATGTATGATATAACCATTCAATATATAAATTTAAGCGTTTGTCAACAAAAGATCCTAGTGAAACAAGTTCACTGGAATATATAATAATAATAACAAATTATACAGTATCCTTCTTTTATTACACTGACATATGTTTCTGTGTGCTAACAGATTAACACACTTAAACTGAGCTATGAAATGGAAGGAAGAACTTCTAGTTATTATTATATACAATATGTAAATACAACTTTGAAACTTTTCTAAAACAACTTTTCACACAAACTGTATTAAAACAAAAAATTGTTTTTGACATTTTCTTGGTTTCCATGATTTTACAAAACTATGTTTTAATATTGTTTTGATAAATTATTTTTTGTATGTTTTTGCAAAAAATCTTTCGAGTTTAAATAAAGACTACCAAGATAACAGTTAACCAAGCTTTTGTAAGAACATAATGTATAACAAAATATTAAAACTTATTTAGACTCCGTAGAGCTATACAACTTTAAAATATAGAGAAAAGCTTTTAGTCAAATAAAAAACTAACTTACAGTAATGTTAATTTTTTATTGAGTTTAATTCTGTAAAACAAAGCAATAAAAAATACTACTGACAAAAAACAATTTTAAACAATGGTGAAATACAACGACCAGACCTAGAATGATATGAGCGTAGACTATGGTAAGAATGACTTGAAAAAAAAAACTGCATTTAATAAGATGAATTGTCAAAAAATTAAGGAGAGAGTGGTTTAAACCATTTGGGTAAAAAAGTATTTGTGTTACCAAAACAAAGGTTGACTTTACCTTTACTACCCAGTAAAATGCGTAATAATAAAGCAAAATTTGTGTAATGTTCATTTTAAATATCTTTGAATAAGATCTTTTAGTAGTTTGCTCAAGGATATACAACCCTCTATTGATACAACAAAGCAATACTGTCCTGGACAAGACGTTAAAAGGTATCCTTGGTGTACGACTCGATAACCGAAATGATTTTTTTTACACCAGGTCCTTGGACCAAGCTTTTTGAGCGCTTTTTTTGTCGTTCAAAAAACTATTGTGTTATTGTAGTACTACTATAAATATTTTGCAAAATATTTTGATTAAATTAGAACAGCTTTATGTGACTCGCGGGCCAATTTTCCTAGAAAAATTTGCTCGCGGGCCGCACTATTTAGAAAAAAACCTTTGAGGGCCGCATTTATCTAAAAAAGTTCTAGTAATCAGTAGAAAAATATTATTTAAAATCAAAAATATAACAGATTGAGAAATATTAAACCATTAATAAAGAGTATTTATTAAATTAAGAGCCTAAATGTAAGTTTTTATCACAATAAATATAATATTTATTGTTTATGAAATGTATATTTTTTGCTAAAAAGGAGCTCGCGGGCCGCAGATTTTGACCCAAAGGGTCGCATTTGGCCCGTGGACCTCAGTTTGCCGACCCCTGAATTAGAAACTTACATTTGGAGTAAATTTTTATATTTACTACTTGGTATTGCAGGAAAGTTTTTCGCACTCCTTTTACTATTTGTAAAAAAATATAAAATATTACTTATGCTTAAGATGTTTATAATTTATGTTTACTTAAAACTGTTCAATATTAAACTTAACACCCTTTCCAAAATATTATAGTAAGTTATTTTTGTAAGCTACAATTCGAAATGTAACAGAGTTTAAATTCAAATTAATGTTTGGTTGAATATTGCACTGTATTTGTCAGTTATTGTTGTTATTGAAATGAATTTATATTAATGTTAGAAAATATTACAAGAGTTTTATATTTTTCTTAAGAATAATATTAAGTTTAGAACTATAACTGTAATCTTAAAAGTTAGAAGTATACAAATCAGACATAAAAACAAAAGACTAACATTTTAATAAATAAAATCGTTACGTCACTTCAATAATAACAAATTATACAGTATCCTTTCTTTATTACACTAACACATTTTTCTGTGCGAACGGAGTTTAACTCACAGAAACATGTGTTAGTGTAATAAAGAAAGGATACTGTATAATTTGTTATTACTATATATTCCAATGTACTTGATTCGCTAGGATCTTTTGTTAACAAACGCTTAAATCTATATTTTTGAATAGTTACGTCACATTAACAACTTAATGTTCTAAATTTACAAACTAAGTTCATTGATAAAACACCATATAATTAACATAAATTAACATAAAAAGAGCATTTTGATTTTTTCATAAGGATTGAAATATATCAATGTCATCTGTGGCAGCGATAAACGAAAAAGATGAAGGTATTACACCTATAAGAAAAAAAATTAAAAGAAAGCATGTTATAATAGCGACCTCAGCCTTTCTTACAATTATAGCAATCGTTATCTTTTCTTTGTCTTTGGATTTCTGGATAATACCGCTTGCAACAGAAGAAGCTCCACCAACTGAAGATGAAGTATTTGATTTACTTTTTGGAGGTATTGATTTTGATGGAGATTTCGATTTTTATGGAGATTATTATGGAAATTATTATGAAGATAATAAAAGTAAAATGAATGAAAGCATAACTGATAAAGATACAATCAATGAAAGTACAACTCTCAAAGATACATTTAATGAAACTATAACTAAAAAAAACTTAATTAATGAAAGTATTACTGACAAAGACACAATTAATGAAAGTACAACTAAAAAAGACACAGTTACTGAAGGTACAATTATTAAAAGTACAACTAAAAAAGCCACAGTTACTGAAGGTATAATTAGTAAAGATACAATTGATGAAAGTAAAACTAACGAAAGTGTAGTTAAAGAAACTGATGTAAGTATGACCAAAAGTAAAAATGAAATAACAACGCCCATAAGTACAACTGAAAGTACCACAGCTAAAAGTACAACTAAAAGCACCACCGAAAGTACAACTAAAAGTACCACCAAAAGTACAACTAAAAGTACAACAAAAAGACCTCCAATGGATATGAGCGAAGGGAATTTGCTTGCAATGATAAAAAGTGGAAAGACCAACTGTATTTACTGGGGAACGTTTTCCAAAAACAGAAAAGGAAGCGATTGGTCCCACTGGGGTGAAGGAATAATTTGTGTTACCCAAACAAAGGTTGCCCATATAGGAACGTTAGCTCCTGGACCAGACTATTACCTTTACTTCGCAACTGAATATGTAGAAACAAGATCAGAGTTTAACAGGATCAAAGCAGGAAGTTTTAAAGGTCCTCGGATCAGATCTTTTAGTGGTTTCAATGTAGATATACCACCGTCAATTGATATTGAAAATTATCCTGCTCTTGTTATTTGGTGCGAAAGATATGGTGTTTACATAACATCTACAAGACTTAATAGAGTCTAAAGGTAAGTAAAAAACTGTTAAATCATTCTATGTATCTATTTATAATATCAATATTAATGATATTTTTATTTTACATATATATCTATTGTATAAATGTATAATTTCAAAAACATTCCAAATATCTAAAATGTAGTTTTATGTAGGTATTTAATATGTATTTTTATTAGGAAGCAAAAGTTGTTTTTAATAATTTCAAAACTGTTTATTAGGTTTTGTGTTTGAACTTAACACTTAATTATTTTGTTTAAACTCAAATAAACAACACAAAAAAATTAGTACAAGTTGATTAAAATTATTTAAACATATTTTTTAAATGCATAAACTTTAGTTACAATCTTATATAGTATATACAACTTTAACTTGTCTGTATTAATACTTCTAGTATAAAACTTAAATTTTGTCATTTTACTATTAAAAATGCAGAAAAAAACTACTGTTTAATTTTTTTTTTGATTAAAAAAAAACTTTTTTTACAATACTTAAAATAATCAAACAACTTATATAGAAAAAATTCAAATTTTTATTGCACAACATATAAGTTTATGACGCTTTCAGGTTCCAAATTCTTCGATAAACTAATTTTTTTAATTTTATATTCATTGTACCGTAGAAAAATCACAAATAAAAAAACGACTGTGTCCTTAACTGATTCAAGCGTTATAACAGCATATAAATTTTGTCATATTTTTATAATACGTAACAAATTTTTTTTTTTATTCTTAGGAAAGTAGAATCTATGTGACACGCTTAATATATGCTAAAAAGAAATTGTTTTTGGATTATTTTACGGTATTTTTGTGTTAAAACTCTTAAATTTACAGTTTTAAACTGTATATAAAAATTTATTTAAGTTTTTAAACTGATTAAAACCAACAATGCACATTTTATTCATGCAAAAACTTTTATAAACAGATATAAATGTGTAAATACCTACAAATAAATTTGTGATTACAAAAATAAATTAGCGTAATTTTTCAAATTTTTAGGTGGAGCTATTTCTACTCCATGCGACGCCCCTGATTACAAATACTTTATATTTTTTTTGTAAGGAAAGATCGTCTCGAACTTTTAACTCGATAATTTATTTCTTTAAGTTTTAACTTACATGATGTAAATTTTATCAACTAAGTATTTTGAGTAATCGGTTAAAAAATACTATTGAAAACATAGTATATATTTGTGCATTAATATGTTTTCAAATACTTACATAACTTAAAGTGTCCTGGAAATACGCTAAAAGGTATCTATGGGGTGTGCGACTGAATAACCGAAAGTTCTTTATGCACCCATCAGGTCCTAGGACCAAATATTTTGAGCACTTTTTGGTCGTTCAATAAACTGTATATACATACAGTCAACAATGTAACTTCAACTAGTTTAAATAATTTATTTAAACGTTTCGAAAAAAATATTAAAGATAAAACAGCAGAAAACTCACATGCATATATCGTTTTAATAATGATATTTGGAATAACTCCCTTTTTTGTAATTCAATTAACTTACGGAACTGGTTCCTAAATGATTTGATTTAATGTTAAATAGTTAAACAATGTTTAATAAAGTTGAAACCTGTAGTAGCTGGTGCCCCAGATTTTGCAGTGCCGGTTACGTTAGAAGGACTTATACTTAGAAACCGTTTGTTTTTTATTTCAAGACCCCTTTTTGGAGACACGCTCATAATGTCTTAGTATATGATAATTGGACAACATACACAACAATTTTTAAAAATACTGTCGAAATAAAACAATTATAAGTAAACTATTGTAGAGTTCCAAATAAGAAAAAAAAATTATAGAAAATAATTTCTCTTTTACAAAGAGTTAGTTTAACTTTATCTTGTTTTATGTTTACTATAGTTATAAACTGAAATAAAGTTATAATTTGTTTATTAAACGAACTTTTTTTAGTTTTATTTTTTTTTCGTTTCTTTTAGAGTGTCTTTCAGTTTAAGTGGCCCAGGTTTCATTTCTTAGTGCCATCGTTGTACAATAAATAAATAACAACATTAACAGTAGTAATGAGGAAAGCTTCATTGTAATGTTTAATGATACATGCTTTTTAAGCGTCAAAACTTTTTTATAGTCGTTAAAATTAAACTTCTTTAAATAGCCTGTAAACTCGTAAGACTATTAATAGAAAAACACATACAATTGTTTGTCATATTATGGTTATTTGAAATAACACAAACATGTATGAGGTTATATATTTAGATTATTTTTTCTAATTAAACGTTTTATAATAATAGAAAAAACTATAGTTATAAAAAGTTTTGTTTTGGTACTGGTTTAAAAAAAAAGTGGAAACACAAATGACTCATTCTTTTAAAGTTCGGAATTTTAATGATTTATTTCATTTAGTACGGCGTCAACTAATTACTAAATGAAGTTACCAATAAACTTTCGAACTTTTCAAAAATGATCGATTTGTGTTTCAACTTTTTAATAAAAATAGTAAAAGTAGTTACTCCATTCTCGCTTAGTAAATATTAGATATTATAGTTTATTTCAACAGGTAATTTTTATGCAAATAAGAACAAAATAAAATATATCTCACTTTTGAATTTCTTATAAGTTTTTATAACTTTTAAAATCTTAAATTTCATGAAAGTTTAAAAGTTTAATTAAATACTTTACAAAGTTTTTCCTTAAAACAATACTTTCAGTTCTTAAACCTGTGAATTAAGTGAAAAAGAAGTGTTTACTACACTAAACATATACTTATATACACGACATAAAAAACTGAATTAATGAAAACTACTGTCACGCTAGTGTACATTTCAATAGCAACAATCTGTATGTTCAAGTTTAAACAGTTATAAATTTACTTCTGTATTCCACACTTTTGTTACTGCAATTTGCTTTGTAAGTACTGTTAAGCTACTAAAACGATAAAATCTATGTTTTACTTCATTTAAGTCACACACGGTTAGATAAATTGAAAATCAACATGAATCTATGTTAAAACCTTTTGACAGGTATAGTTCTAAAAATGAAAAATAACTAATCTGTGATCGCTTCAAAATCTTAATTTTTTGCACGTTTTTTGTTTTTAACTTTTAGATAAACTTATTGAAAACGTGTTTCTTAAAATATGTTTTTGTTTTAAAGTTATATATTTACTTAGGAAAAGTAAGTGAATATTACGCTGACTTTAATACATTTGCTTGTTCGCACGTCCTAACATTTTACAAAGTAGTTTTCATTCAAAGTTAAAAGGTCAACTTCATTAATATTCAACTTGTTTAACGGGACTGTTTTTCAATTCTAAAAAAAAATATGTTACTTCGTTTTAAATAGTTAAAAAAACTATATAAATGTAAGTCGGCATACATTGCTAGTATAATTAAAACTAATTATATTTCTTTATTTGAATTTATAGCGCATTGTATAACAGCGATAAAACTTAAAGAACAAATTTTAAAAAGCAGTTTGCAATATGCTAGCAGTAACTAAAGCTAGTAGTATAGTATATAAATACTTCAAGCACTTTAAATTTAAAAAGTTTACTAGTTTGAGCTAAAAAATAGAGATCACACGTACAACTAAAAACTACTGATCAGTTTATAAGTTTGAATTTTTGGTTAGAAAAATAAAAAGAAAAGAGTTGATTGATTAAAATTTAAAATCTAGTTTTGAAACAGTTGACTACAAATTTTATAAAACTGTTTTATTACAAATCGATTCGATTGGAATTATTTCTTAATCACTTTTAGACAGTTTTATTTACATAAGATCTTTGAAATCTAACTTAATTAAATAAAAAGGCATCATAGTTTTTTTAATGAGAAGCTTTAAATTTCAACTAAAAAATACTTTTACTTGTAAAATAACTAAAAAATAATTTTACAACTTAGTCAGTATACTAAAATTAAAAAGCAGTGCTTACTAAAACTGTATTAAAAAAAATATTTTTTTCGAAACACAAATAAATATGGATAGTTTTATATTATAAAGTACTTTAGCATAATTACTTTTATTTTTCGTCAAAAAGATCTGTAATATTAAAATAAACTAAAGTAACCTAGCAGTATATTTTCATCAATCTTTACAAAAATGCAATTGAAAGAAGTTCATACTTTTTTAAGGAAGTTGTGTAAATAAATGAATTGATATGGGACTGAAAAACTACTAATAATTTGAAAATACATCGTATTTCATTTATACAAGAAGCGTGTTGTACTTACTAAGATTAGTTTATAATAATTTAATTTCTTTTAACTTTAAACTAATTTACAGCTTAAAGTTTTTGAAAACTTTATTTAACCCAACATAAATAATTTTTAACAAATAGATCATTAAAAAGTTATCCAATGCATACTACTGTAGTCTAAAACTGTTCTTTCATTATCGACGTTAAGTCTTATTCATCGACTTTTTTTCCAAACCATTTCAGTTCGACCATTAAAATTCAAGCAGTGTTTTTCAAACTTATATAAAACTTTTATCTTTAATCTTTTGCAGTTCTTTTAATATTTTGTGTGAGGTAAGGGGGCGGCGGAGGACGTCGTATTTCGTTGCCATGACGGCTCACTTTCTTCTGCAGAGTCAAGTCTACCATGTTTTCGTCTTCCTGACTCTTCAAAAGGTAAGAAGCGAAATCGGTATCGTTTAGCTTCTTCCCAATCACGATGTTGCCAAGCAACGGACTGGGTGGGCTCATGTTTTCCGTCGTGGTCGATTCGCCGTCGAAAACAACGGGGAGGCCCTTTTTGTACGTGCCAACCAAACGAGCCCCGACGATTTCTTTGGAGGGAGAGCTTTCCAGCTGCTTGCTGTCTGTTGGCATCCGGCACTTCTTGAAGCAGCAGAAGCCAACGAGGAGGATGAAGCATGTGAAAAGCGTCACCATGACGATTCGAGCTGACGATGACGTCATTATGTCGTGGTCGTCCAAGTTTTTAGTGCCGGGTGTTTTAAAGGAGGAAGTTGCAGATGCCTTGATGAAAGTTGTTTGTGTCGTCACTGTTGTAGAGTCAGAGCATTTTTTGCTGAGAACAAAGTTGAGCTTGCTTATGGGATATTTCGCTTTATCCAGTCTGTAAAAATCTTAAGTAAAAAACGACGGACAGCTTAACAAAAAACTTCGGGAAAGAACCATAAACATATATTTTTTAATTTTTGCATAAAACAGTTTTTGCTTAAAAACAAGTAAAATTAAATTTTGTTTCGAAAAGTAACGTTAAAGTGTGTGATTTGTATATTTTTTTTTTTTTAATGTTTATATAACAACTTTAATTTAATTTTTTTATGATATTAAACTTTTCCTTACTTTGATTTGAAACTTTGACGAACACTTTTTTCCTCTGTCAATAAAACACTTTTGTAGTGTCTTAGGACTTGCTTGTTGCAACTTTCATCTAGAATATTCGAAATGTTGGTAAAAGTTAAATAGTTTTTGTTAGGTTTTGGCAGAAAAACGTATATATTTGAAGAGTCTTCATCGCCATACTCTTCTTTGATAATGTTTAAAACCACTTTGTAGTCATCCATTGTAAATTGCTAATTAAAATTTAAAACTAAAGTTTATACAGATCATAACTATTTTTATCAAACTTAATTTATAGCAAAACTAAACTTTTTATTTTCAGGTTTGCTTAAAGTTTAAGTTTAATAAAAACTAAATCAATTTTTTTTCAAACATTTGTTACAACTAATAATATTAAATTAATTTTTAAATACAAAGTTTTCTTTATATCAGTTACTTTTAACTTAGCAGTAGATTAAGATATAATATTGATAACTAAGTTAACAATCTCACTTGAACATTTCGAGTTGAAAAAAACATCCTAGCTTCATACTTTGCTTCTTTCTCGTAGTAGTCATTGTTTTTGCTTGCGACTATTTTAATCTTCAAAGGTTTAGAATCGCATTCATTCGAGCTAGCAACCAGGCCACCTCTCCAACTGCCTAGGAAGTTGTATGTCGCGTCATAGTCGGTTGAGAAAGTAAAAACAACTAATTTTTTGTTCACATTGTCCACTTGTAACCACTTTGGGACTTTTTTGCCGCTTTCGGCGACTAACTTGTAGGTAAGTTCTGTTGAAAATTCAAAAAACGACTCGATTATGGAGATTTTTGTCAATACACCCATTCCAACGTATATTTTCCAAGTGTCTTCTCTCATAAGCTTCGGAGCTGCCAGGTATGGACTGTTTATAGCGGCTGTTTTCTTCGGCAAAGACGGAACTGTTGTCATCGTTTCCAATAACATTTGCTTTGTACAAGTTGGGCTAAATTTAATCATGACTTGAACAACTTTAAACTCAGGTAAAAACCAGTTAGAAAAAGTATCTGTAGCCTCCGATTTTTGGCCGTAGACGAGTTTTGCTAGTTTGTTGTCGTTTGACATGGTTCTCCATAACTTTAATATTGCCTTGCAATTGCAAGTTTCGAAGCCGTTTATTCTCCTGTCAACCCATGTAACAGAAGCCAAGTTTACATTTAGTTGCCAGTCAACTAACCCAATTTGACTAAATTCAGGTGGCAAAGCTTGTACTAGGTAATAAATAAGCTTGGACTTTATAGTTTGAGGTGAAAGTCCTTTTTTTAAAATCAAAAAATTCAATTGAAACTTTGGTGATTTTTTTATCACTATAGCCATTTTCAAAGGTGTAATATCTACAGTTGAAGTGCTTGTGAAGTTTTTTCGGTCAAATGCTTGTAGATAAAATGTCTGTAGAAAATATTTGAGTTTTTTTCTGTTAAAGGCATTAAACTTTAAATTAATAAATAGTAATCTATACTAGTCTATTTAAATGTATTCGTAAAAGATTTTAATTTTTAAAATTACTGTGTATGGGATAAAGCTTCAATTTTTTAATAATTAAAGGTGTCGCATGTGTTTTTATTTAAATATTTTTGTATTTTAAAAGTTTAAAGACATCTAAACGCAATAGATTTAAACAATTTATTTTATAAAAAAGTTTAGTATAATATTTTAGTAAAAATAAAAATTTTAAAACGTAAACTTTAAGTTTAAAAAAAATATACTAGTTTTTATTTACATTTAGTTATAAAAAATGTGTTTTTTAATTTTCATTACTTTAACCATAATGCAGCTTTTCACAAATTATTTTTATAACTTAAAAAAAATGCTTGAAACAAACTTTGATAAAAGGATCCTTTAGTTTAAATTGAACAAAATTTTATAAAATGTCTTAGTTAAAAGCAATAAGATATTTTTAAAACTTCTGCATTTAGTTTTTAAAAGTTTTATAATAACCAGCATATAGAAAAAATAAGTATATAAGTTGAGATGCATTATTTAAAACTGAGAACTTTTCAATTCGTATTCGTTATTTTGAACACTTTTACTTTTTAGAAGTTTTAGATACTGATATTTGTTTTTTTTTAACAAACTTACCGAAATCATGTTAACTTTTAGATACGATATAACTTTTAAGTAATATAGCAACTTATTTATTTAAACTAACAAACGCACCCTCTTTTGATCAAGCTCGCGAGGAACGCCGTACAAAACCAGCTTGCTTCCGTCGATCTTCAGCCACGTGTCCTCGATAAACTTGTCGCCTCCCTTGCGCGACTCCACAACTTTCATCCGCAAATTTGTCATTCCGCCGTCCTCCTTGTCGTAAAAAGTGTCGTTTCTGAGCTCGTGCATCAGGAACTGTCCTTCCGCCGCGCTCAGGTCGATCTGAGGCACGTTCACGTCAGGCGGGTCGTCTCTGGCCGGATCCCGATCCACGGAGCTCCTAGTGGGAGTTTTAGGAAGATCTGTAAACTCGAAGAAGCCGTCTCCTGAAGACTCAACGTCGCTTCTCTTGCTGAGGCGTTTTAGTCGCCTCTGCCGCTCGATGATTCGTTTCGAATAGATTCTGTAGGCGTTTAGGGAGTTAATTTTAAAAAGTTGAAAAAAAAAAATTTACAATTTTTTTATTTCTAAAATGAATGTTGGACTTAATGTATGCACTTTTGTATTGCCTTTACTTTAGGTTTAGATTAAACTAATCAAAAAACATACTTGTCACCTAAACCTTGATAGCAAAAAGTCGACAGAAAAACAAACTTACTGACTACTTTTTGACGGAGAAGAAGTTCGCAGCGAGATAGCGGCCCGCCTCGCCTTGACGTCTCCCCGGTTGATTATCTTCCAACCAGCTATCTCCACACCAAGCAGCCGGGACAGGCTGCCGTTTTCAACCAAGTTTTTCACGAGGTGCAGCGCGCCAGAGTCCAGCGAGTCTGACGAGCACGAAATCGGCCACCAAACGCTTGTGACGTCGTAATCATCGATTTCAGCCGAGACTTTTGATTGCACCACTGATGATTTGTCGGGTGTTTCTTTTGCGCTTTCAAAAGTTATGGAATGACAAGAGATTATTTTATGATGTAACAAATCGCACAATTTGTTTATAATTTTTAAGCTCGTCTTGTCTGACAGGTTTTGCGAAACTAAAACCGAAAAGACGGTGACTTCTTCAAAGGATGCACATTTCAATGAAGGGATGTTTCTTGATAATTTTGTTTTATTTTTTACAGCGATTTTTCTATAGCTTTCATTTATCACTACATCGCATAGGAAAACAGTATACTTGTCATCGATAAATTCAATTTTTTCACGAAGTTCTTTTGTGTACGTAGGGACTCCGATCAATAAGTCTTTTTCAAACATCAGCCAGTCTTTTAAACTTTCCTCTAAAAACACCACCTAAAATTTTAGTTTGCTTAAGTTTAATTTTTTTCTTTAAATGATATATTTCCATAACTTTTAACTTTAAGTGGTAAAAAAAGTTAGCTGATTACTTTAAATAAAAATAAAGAAGTTCAAATCATTGAAATGCGGTTAAATATTTTTCTTGAACTTAAAACCTAACAAGTACTTACAACTATTAATAATGGACATATATAACTACTCGACTATGTTTTGTACGAAAACACTTAATAAGACTGACGGCGTTTATTTTCCTATGAAGTATGAACTGCTCGACAGTGATTTATATAAACTATTTCTTTAGAATTAAAGTTTTTTTTTAACTATTTTATTGGTTTTTTTTTTCTATTCCATTATTGTTATACCGATCTAATATAACAACTAAAAATATTTATTTTTATTTTTTTATAAAAAAAAATCATCTACAAAAATGATATAGAGATCAGTTGTTGTTATTTAGAGTTATTGTTTCAAAACAATTACTACTTCAGTAAATTATATATAAAAAACAGCCTAACATAAATAAAGTTTTATTAAATTTAAAGTGTTCGTTTTATTCAAAGTTCTTGTTCTAAAGCTTTTTTGTTTGGACGTTGACCGAGGTTTTCCAATTGTTAAGCTTAAGTATTTATCGACTAATTTTATTTATCGTTTTAAGCCTTTCTTACTCAATAGAGCTTATTTTGAATGAAAACTTAGCCAACAGATTAGTTTTAGCTTAATTAACAATTTACTTCGCTGAAAAATTTATGAAGTTAATTCAAGTAAAAGCAGAAAAAATAGATCATTTAAAAAAACAACTGCATAGCAGTTTTGTTTTAAAACATACTATTTCTTAAAATATTTTCGAGTACATTAGTATTACTCGGTTCATACATTTTCTTTAACGTTTTCTTAAAGTACTTATTTCATTTTAAAGCATAAATATAAAAACTAAAGTTAGTAAGTACTTTTAAAATAACTTCATTGAGTTAAAAAGTTAATGCAACAAGTTAAAAAATTTAACTGTTAACCAAAATTTCTTTATTTTAAATTTGTCTACAAATAAGTATAATTTTCAAAAATTAAAAAACTTATAGACAATTGCAGTTTTCTCTAAGTGCTAAAAAAAAAGAAACTTTAAAGCGTATAGAAAAAATAAGAGTCACAATTTAAGCCAGTTAAAATTAATTTTTAAGAGCAAAATAACCAATGCTAACTAGATTAGCGCATTCATGCTAATTGAATAAAAAAATTCTAAAGTTTGAAAACATATGAGAAGGTAGAACAATATCTTTTTAGTGTAGTTTTCTACAATCAATAAACTCATGTGTTCGCAAAAATTTTGTAGGCTAGTTTTTTCCAAATCTCATAAGCGTTTTATAGTTTTCCTTTTATTTATTTACGAATCAAAACAAAGTACAACTTTACAAAATTTCTTTTTGTTTCTTGCTCCAAACTACTATATAAAATTGTTCTAATCTTTTCATTATTAAAGTATTTTAACACCAAATTAAAATTTTATAACAGTTGAAATTTGAAGTGTTAAACAGTTTTACCAAATAAGTGAGCAAAGTAAATAGGTTTGATTCATACTGATACTATTTGTGTTCAATACTACAGATATAAAACTATTACAATGTTGTTTAGTGTCGTCGTCTTTTTATGCCTTGTTGTTAGATTTTAATATATGTGAGTTGTGTCTATAAGGAAAATTGAATGTTAAAAATATACTTGTATAGAGCAGTATACTCTTTTCATATATGTGGTAAATTTTTATCATATTTTATACGAATTTAAATCAAAAAAAGTTCAAAATAATTCCTTATTCATGTATTTTAGAAGAAATATAATTAAACTTTATGCATTTTTGAAGCTTTGTTTTCAAAGAAATCTATTTAAACGTTTCAATGCAAGTTTTTTCATAAAACATGTTTATAAAATACTGCATAGGTTTTTTTAACAGGTTAATAGCTTTGAAACAACTTTAAGTGAGTTTATATCGAAAGCCATCTACATTAAGGAGACTAATAGCTCATTAAGCAAGCATTTAATGCTTCATTATAACACAATTTATAATGTCATTTAAGAATAGTTTGCTGAGTTAAGAACTTCTGATTTAAAGTTGGTTTCAGCTTTATTTTTCAGTTTTTTACTTATTTGTACGGAAAAAAATTTTTGTTTAGTGTTAAAATTTAACAAGTTTAAAACTGCAATTTTTTTTATTAATATTTTGTATTATTACAATTTTTTATTTCAAATGAAAAGCAATTCAAAACTTAGTGTTGTTCTAAGATAGTTAGTTCAAAAAATAACTAATAACATATTTGAAAAGCAAAAGTTTAAGGTAAACATTTTGTAAAAGTATCTAATTTTAAAATTTTGAAGAAAACTCAATAAAAATGAGGTTTGTACATGAAAGAGAATCTAAAAATAGTTGTGATATAAGAGCAACTTTTATTTTCTTAGCTAAATTCATTATTAATATATCTAAATTCTAAACACAAAACACTTTGTTTAAATATTATTTTTACGTTTTGTTAACATAAAGTCTTAAAAGTCATGTTGATAAAAATGTTAATGAAAATAGTGACGTTTGGTTAAAATACTTTTTTACTAAGTTAATTTTACTATCTTATCTACAAAGTCAATGTCAAGTCAAATACAGCAAACATCGTATGCTAAAAAAATGTTGATAAAATAATTGTCTAAATCGAATACAAAAAGCCTACTATATTGCTCGTTAATTTACTCTAAAATTCAAAATATAAACTAACTTTCAATTAAAATGCTTATAAAAATCTATCAAAACCCCTTTTTGTTTAAATATAGTTGAACTTTAGTAATATCGACAAAATTTAAAACGTAAGTTATAAACATACCTCGATTTTTTCGTGATTCACAGACCGTCCATACTTCCTTAGCAACTGCGGCACGGAATAATTGAAAACAGATTCGGTAGCTCCGTGTAATACACATTCAGACGATGGCAGTGAACTGTTATGCAATTTGTTCCCATCTGTTGGCAAGTCTAATGCATAACCGACGTCAAATGTTATAAGAATCCAAGCAATTCTGACAATGTTTCTGAATTTTCGTTCGTGACAAAACTCTAATTTTCCAGCGGGTTTATTTAGGTTTGTAAAAAGCATCATCGTTTACTTTTTTTGCTATGTAAATTATTTAAAACTGTATCATTAAAAATTGTGTTCGCTTTTATTGTAATATTTTAGAACTCATTAAAATCGTTTATATTTACAGTATTTTTAAAACCTGATAATAAAGTTACAAATAAGGTCAAAAGTTTTTTGCCTCTTAAAACTTTAGTGTACAGAACTATGAAAGTTATACTTTTACTAAAGCATACTTTTTAGTCAAAACGTTTGATAACATAATATAATATTGAAACTCATCATATCAAGTAATTTATATGTTACCTTAAGGTGCTTACTACGAAAAACTTAAACTACATTTTGTTAAGTTTTGAAACACCAATTTATTTAAATTAAAATAATTTCGAAAAAAATAATAAAATATTGAAATTAATTTCCTTTAACTTTTAATAAAGTTACATACTGATGGTAGTTTAACTATACAGCTTAAAAATAAAACCATTCAGGCAATATTTATAAATTGTTGGAAATGCTGCTAAGTAAACACCATAAATGTTTCAATTAAAAATCAAAGCTTTATGCATACACTTATTTAATGAAGGAGCAACAAAAGTTTAATAAAAAGAGGCGCGCTTAGTAGTTTTCAAAAAACAGTTGTCAAAACAATACCTAAAATTTTTCCGAAAAAAGGTCACTTTTGATTTTTCCCTCTATACAAAGTAGGTCAAAATTTATTGTACGACCTTTGATCTTACAGAAGTACTTTATTAGTAATTATTTTATTGTCCATTTTTTATAGTCAATTAAGTTTACTGTTCAAAATTGTTGATCAATCACCACAGTTTTATTACTGACATGATATTGTACTACAATGAAAATAATCAAATTTTCATGTAAGCTAATTAGCGTTTATTGTGGTACCTTAAACCTATAAGTCGTACAATGAGTTCAATAGAATTAAGTTAGCAATAAACAGCCGCGTTGAAACCGCAGGCTTATTCAATTTTGAAAAGTAGCAAAAGTTTCACTGCGTGCGGAATACTGATTGCATAACATTGGAACTGTTCAACAGAAACGAACATCGAAACAGAACTGACTTTTTCTGCAAATTATAAAAACCCTATTGATTATTTGTTTTGGCATCTTTCTTTAAAAGTTCAATTGAGCTCATGCAGTGCAAAAAAGTTTTATTTATTTAAAAAAAAAAGCAAAAAAAAGGTTTTCTAATAGATTTTTATCGTAGAAGATTATAAAAAAAACTGTTTTTTGGCACAATCTATAAGTTTATTGACTTATACTTCTAAAAACAAACGCTACTTATCAAACATTTTGAAAAAATAACAAACAGTAATTAAGTGTTACTCGTGTATTGTTTTATCTAACTTACGCTTACTAACACTTACTTAACCCTTACTACGATAAGGAGTGTTGCTAAATTCACACTAGCATCATTCAGCGCTAATAAAATACAAAATTACTTCAAAGTTTATTTTTCATTTGAGCAGACCGAAAACTTTTTCGTCTGCCTTTTTTCGCTCGAAATCTTTTTAAACAGGCTACTTCCGTATTTTAAATATATATTTTCCAGCCTAAAAAGCTTATTTATTGGCACATCACTGCTTTTTACTAGTAAGGGCTGATTGATTTTCTGGCAGACTCAAACTACTTAAATGGACAGTTAACTACATCATTTTCTTTTATCTAATTATCTTTTTATCAACTTCAAAAACCAAATCTAGTTTGATTATTATTAAAAAAATTCTTATTTTTGTTTTACCTGAAGTTATCTGTATGTACAATATTAAATAAAATTTTATGTTAATTTATTATAAGTATATTTTAATATATTAAAAGTTGATAAACTTAGAATTAATACTATCAAAATACAAAGGTATCGTCTTACATAAAAATTATTTAATGACACCATTGAAATTAATAACTTATCACAGGTCAACTTTTTGGCACAAGTGTCAACTTCACATTTAACTCATTTTTTAAGCAACTGCAGTTGTGTTAACTTGGGATAGATTGACATTTAGTTCAATTCTTCTGTTGAATGTAAAGTTGTACAACTACTTCTTTTTATTTTTAACGCTTCTTTTTTAATTGACATTATTTTCTATTTATCTACTGCTTTATATAAGACATATTTTTAATGTATATATCTCCCATCAAAAAGTTTTTGTAATTGTTATGTTATTTGTAAAAGAAAGTTTGTGTGATAGGCACTTATAAGTTGTAAAATAAAAACTGATTAATCAACAATATAATCAGCAAAAACTGTATTACTTTGTAGTGAGTTATAAATAGTGATGTACCGGACTCACTATCCGGGTCCGGGTCCGGCCGGATATTGCCATTTTTGTCTGATATCCGGATCCGGCCGGATTCTAATTTGAAAAAAAAGTCCGGATCCGGATCCGGCCGGACTCTAATTTTAAAAAAAAGTCCGGGTCCGGTTCCGGCCGGATTCTAATTTGAAAAAAAAAGTCCGGATTCGGGTCCGGCCGGATCCTAACAGAGATCCGGCCGGACCCGGATCTATTTAGTAAAAAAGAGCATACTGAAAAGTATTTTTTCAAAAACAAACCCTGTGTAAATTAATAAGAGTCATTTTCGTCAGTTAAAATTAAACACCTACCGGGATTGGCTCATTCTGTTCCAAGACTAATTTACATTTGTTTACATTTGAACTTAAAAATAAACATTTCATAAATGCAACTCTTTACATATCTTGTAAAATTAAAAGCTTTGGAATGAATACTTGCATTATTTATTGTTTTAAGTTGTGCTCAGAGAATATTTAGAGTTAATACATTAATGTACGAGCAAATGAGAATCATATGACAAAATGTTTCAAACTAAATACTGATGCAACAAAACATCAGAAAATGACAGGTAGTTTATATGTAAGCAGTTAGTTAGTTTAGTGTGCAGCTTGAAGCAACAAAATATCTTGAACGTTTTTGTGAATACTTATTGTAAGTAGTGTTTTGTTTTAAAAGTGAATATTTCAACTGGTGTTTAATTGTTTATATATTTAAGCCAGGTTTAAAGTTTAATAGTTTATTAAAAATTTTACAGTTTCTTGTTTACTAAAAGTTTTATTTAATTTTTAGTTTGTTGTTTTAAGTCTTTTGAT
This sequence comes from Thalia democratica, assembly GCF_965202585.1. NCBI lineage: Eukaryota > Metazoa > Chordata > Thaliacea > Salpida > Salpidae > Thalia > Thalia democratica. The sequence goes on from NC_139166.1 coordinate 25,002,234, forward strand.
ATAGATTTAAATAGCTTCCAGTTTTTAAAGTGTTACCAAAGTAATTAATAATTTTGTATATGCTAGTATTTCTTGTTGTGTTTTATATAAAAGATTCATCACTCAAAACTGTCATGTCTGATTATAGAAAGTAGTCTCAGTTAGAATTTAGTATTTGTTAGATATTAATTAAATAAGGTAGGATTTAATTATGATGGGTAGTACTAATAAGTTAAGTGTACCACAATCAGTCCACAACTTTATTACCAAATTGTCAATCTTTGCTAGCTGTTCTACTGATTATTAGATTAAAGTATTTTTTTCAGTTTTTAAAAACCTCATTCTGACTTATGCTTGTTTATACTCACTCTAGCTAGTTTTATTAACTTAAACAGTGGCAACCCTGCTAGTTTGAAAATTTTTGGGAAATTTAGAAAATCTTGGACTGCCTCAGGCTAGTTTAGTATTTTTTAAAAACTCAGGCTAGTTTTCTTTTAGATTTTGAATGAGTTTGAGCTGATCCAGCTTTCAATATCTTGTATTTTTCTAGTGTATTTTGTTCCAGAACTTGATTTCAGATTTTTAATTGTAAATAAGACCTAAATTTGTAAACCTTGTGGCTAGCTGTTCTACTTATTATTATATTAAAGTTCTTTTTTTTCAGTTTTTAAAAACCTCATTCTGACTTAGGCTAGTTTATACTAGTGATGTACCGGACTCACTATCCGGGTCCGGCCGGATATTGCCATTTTTGTCTGATATCCGGATCCGGCCGGATTCTAATTTGAAAAAAAAGTCCGGATCCGGTTCCGGCCGGACTCTAATTTGAAAAAAAAGTCCGGATCCGGTTCCGGCCGGATTCCAATTTGAAAAAAAAAGTCCGGATACGGTTCCGGCCGGATTCTAATTTGAAAAAAAAAGTCCGGTCCGGGTCCGGCCGGACCCAAAATTGTGGGTCCGGTACATCACTAGTTATAAAACGCTTACCATAACATCAAGGTTGATGAATAAAATAAACAATTTTTTGTTTTATTCTTTTAATTTTTAAAGCGTGTCAGACACAACACAGCTGATGCCAAAACTGTGATAAAGTTTAAAGATGTTTACAAAATAAACAACTTGTTTCGTTTTCGACGACAAACTCGATTCGATATGTCCTCGCTAGTTGCGAGCCAACAATGGTTTCTTATGGTCAAAATTTCACAATCAAAACACTTTGACGTTTGTTTGTTTATTCACATTGCTTTTTATATAATCAAATAAATAATTAAAGCTTAAATCACAACTGTTCTTCAGTAAAACATCAAATAAACATGTTACAAAAAATTTCTAGAAGCTTAAAATTTTCGTAATACTATTGCTTTCTTGAACAGCTTACTAAGACTGTAAACTTTTACAACTCTGAAAAAAAAACAATTAAGTAACAAAAAATTCGGCCTATTAAAAAACTATTTCACACATTTTCTATTTGAAACAGATCGCAAACACTCGCGCGGAGCGCCTCTTAGCAAAGTCACGCTTAATAGAATTATCGGATTTTTAAGCTTTAAAAAGCTTTGAAAAAGTATTGGCAGCATGTGAATCGGCTTCTGTCGATAAATATTTATGAACGCGTGTTCCGCTTAAAACGTGTTTAAGCTAATTTTCATTGAAACAGAGCTTCGAGCCATCCAAGTTTGGCGCGCATACATAGATAAGCAATTGTATCATAGATGAGCATTACTTATGCGCGAATAAAACTGTTCGCCAGGTTATTAATAATTGAAGCGGCTCAACAACAAAACACGCTTTTACTTTATTGTTTTACATGCTCAAAACAATTCTGCAATTCCTACGGCGTCAAATTGGCGGAACGGTTTTGTGCATTTTAGGTTATATCGTAAATAAAAAGATACGATGTCAGGGAAACATGTACGTATAATTGAGCTCGTTAATAAGGAAGCATGGAACTTCATTTTATAATAAAATAAAAGTTTATTTTCAATAGTTGTATAAATTAAATCGTTATAATAATATAGTTTGTTTTTGAAACAAAGAACTAAACCTCTAGTAAACTTTAATTTAGTGTTTACTTTCTTAAAATTTGTTTATACATTTTATCATTATACGCTTTTTTTATCAGGTTTTTGATATTGGTATAGTTGACAGTAATTAGACTCATATTTTTATGACACTTCTAATACTTAGCAAAGCTAAACTCAAACTGACATGACCTTAAAATCTTCTAAACAAAATCATAAATCATGAACATTAGAATTTAATATAATGACTGTAACTAATTACTTTTGTTGCCATTAGTTTCAAATAAGCCTAATGATTCTTGTTAAAATCGCTACGTGTGTTTTTGTACTTTGCAAAAGAATCTTTTTTTTTTCTATTTTTAAAAAAATTCAAAGTTCTATGTATGTTAAAATTACAACAAAAGAAAACTTTTGTTCTAAAACTTTTTCAAAACAGTATTGACTAAGCAGATAATATTTTAAGATGGTTATATTTGAGTGAAAGTATCAATTGTTGTAAATCTGTCAACATGTTTACTTTGTATAAACTTTAATAATGTCATACATCTGGTGTTTTTTGTTTTCGTTACAAAGCGTCAGAACTTTTACAATACCTCGGATTTTTTTTTAGAAACAGTACAATAACAATTTTTTTTTTGCTTCGATACCTATCTATGATTACACTTTTTAAATTAAAAGAACTTTATGTTTTTAAGATATTATCTAAAGTGTTTTTTGTTAAATTTAAAACTATTTAAAAACAATTAACTTTGTTGGGTATAAATTCGATACTATTGTGTCTAAACCAACAGTAAGAAATAAAACTATTTCGATAAGTAGCTACTAATGTGAGATTAAGTCTCTCGTAATAAAGTTATACTACCACAAAACTATATTTCCTTAAAACAAAGCATGTTAAAATAACTGTAGTTTACAAAGACTAAAACGTTGATTTTGTAACGCTCTACTCAAAAAACTTGAAGTTTTCAAGTTATTTTTAAATGAACTAATGACAAAAACTAATTACAGCACAAACGCTGACAAATCAAAAGGCATATTCTCAAACGTCTAACAATAAATGTGTCACGCTTTCCAAGATGCTCTCCCATATCAACCGTTCCTTCTTCACGTGGCTTCTCCTCTCACATTCGATTTCTCCTGCGTCACTGGTGGTCACGTGTTAAAGTAAAACTGGTGACGTCACCGCAAAACTTTGAAGTCTGCGAACGTAATGATAGCAAAAGTTGCGGTGGTCATCAATGAGTGCTAATTAATTTGTTTTTGATAAGAAACTTCATCGATGATAATGATGTCTCCCACAGTTGCAACTTTGTTTGCTTGTTCTCAAAGTAAAAATGTATAATTCGACGTTGAAAGCTTTTACTTATTTTTGTAAACTTTTTCTATACTAAAAAAGGTTATGATCCTTTTTCTTATTTGTTTTTAATTTCTTAAAAAGGCTAATGAGTACAAATTTAGTTATTTTTAACATGTTTCCCGTGAATTTTCGCGGTAAAAGTTTAATTGAACCACTTGGTTCAAATTAGTTTGAAAAACAAATTTACAAAAAAATAATATTTTTTTCTTAAGGTATTGATTAAAAATCATAACAGTTTACGTAAATTTTATTCAGTTATGTTAAAAACAACTGTTTCAATTTTGTTCAGTTTTCAAATCGTTTTAAGAGTTTAATTCAAAAGCTTTTCCAAATATTCAATAAGATATAGAGTTTAGAGAACTTGTACTTAGTTTGCAATTTTTGAAAACTTTAGTTTTTTTCATAAAAATTTTAGCAAAAGGACTTGTAGCTACCAACTACCTTTTTAAAAGGTTTAAAAAAAGCTGAATAAGTATAAGTTAAAATAATAAAGTACTATTAAAAATATGTACTTTAGTTGAACAAAATACATTTTTATGTATACAAAAACATAATAGTAAAGAATTTATTACTGATTAAGTTAATCTTCTGTAATGAACTAGTTTTACAACTGTTTTAGGAAAGTTAACTAGCTTATAAAGGTCAGAACATACACTAAATACAAATGCAAGAAACAAAACTTAAAAAACACAGCTATTTTTGCAAAAATCTAGAACTCAGAATTTTTATAAGCAAGTGTTTATTAGTAAGAATTTATATTAAAATTATTTTTTACATTTAGATTGTCATGCGTATATTCTTGACATAAAGAACTACAAAATAAATAATTTTTTATTGTTTGATTTTGGAAACTACTATTTCTAGCAGCTTTCTTTTTAAATAATATATAAATTCGGCAACAAATTTGTTGCAACTATAAAAAATTACTTGAATATCTTACTTTTACTTATAATTAAACTTAGAGTTTTTAATTCAAATTTAATTGAAACTTAAACACTTAAAATTACTAAACTAGAACGTTCTTTATTACATATATCTTACATTTTGTTTTAAATTTTATACAACCAACTTGAGAGTTTGAGAAGTTACTTTTTTAATTCTCAAACTGCAGTTAAAATGCTTTAATTTATTTCATACTAGTTTATTAAATCAACTGGAAAAATTCGGTTAGATTTTAATTAAATTTAGTACATACTACATACCGTTCAACTATGACACACTTTACCAACTTTCTTGTCAATAAAACTGTTTAAATTTTTACCTTTTTCATGCTTTATTCAAAATGATACACGCTAGCCTCTTAAGGTAATATAACTTTAGCACAACACACATACGTCAACTGATCAAGTGTTCAAAAATCAGAGAAACATTTTGTTGTCCAATAGTCAGAAAAACAGTCCTGGACATGACATTAAACTGTTCAGGTGTACGAATCGATAACTAAAAGTTTTTATTGTACACCAGGTCCTTGGAACAAACATTTTGAGCGTATATTTTGTCGTTCAATAAACAAACAATACTAATATGTTGTTAGACAATAAGCTGACACGTATATAAAAGAAGTAATTGAATCAGAACAATTGACTCATGTCGTCGTATACCACTATTTGTTCGTTATCAGTCAGTAGTGTTGATGAAAAAAAACCTTGACTGTTTTCATAAAACAAAATACTAAAAAAAACATTTTAAGTAAGTTTTTAAAAAACGATTTATTAAATAGTTATTATGTATTAAATGCAACGCTGTTTAGTTAAATTGCAAACGTTTAGTGCTTTTTATACCAAAAGAATTAATGACTGTTTTTATTTGATATCCAATTAGTTAATTAGATAAGTTGAAAAACATAACTTAATGTTTTCTATTCATTAGGTAGAATATATATAAAGGATACTTCCTGTTGTAGCTTTAAAAAAATAGTTACGATAAGCGTCTTATAAAACAAGGTAAAATATTTATAGGATTTATACGTTTCTAAAATTAGGTATTTTAGTTAAGTTAGAAGAAAAATGTTTATACACAAATAAGGTCTTGATAGTAGAACTTTTATATTAAGACACATAAAAAGTTATTTATATATAAAATTGTTTAAAAAACTACCCTATAACTTTCTTAAATATTTCATTTCGAGACAAGTGCTTTTTTTTTTATAACTGAAATAATAACATGGAAAAAAAAATACAACAAGTAAAGCTATACCAAACAAGTTTGCGTTGTAAACAGAGGTCCGCATTTTCTTATTTAACAACTTGTGCAAAATAACATTAAAAGAAACTTTAAAAACAAAATTCACAACTTTGGATCTCTTCAGTGTGAGTAAGTGGGTGAATGAGCTAATTGAAAACTACTTTAAAAATTAAACTTATTTTTTTAACATAATTTACTATTATAGTACTAGGTTCGTGAAAAGTAATTTTTGTATAAGTCCGGACCGCTAACTGTATTCGATTATCGATCTAAGAAAATATAGGTAATAGCTATAATTACCTATATTATCTAAAAATATTGTTATTTATGTTTTTCTGACTAAAAGTTATAAACTATATAGCTATATTATATAGTTTATACTATAAGTATGTTCTGCAACAATTTTTATCAATGCACCAAGACAGTTTCTTTAAAAAGTTTGTAACACTGAATTTAGTACAAAACTTACTCATTTAGAAGAATGATTTTTTTTTGTAAAAACGCCGTCTCAAAATAAAAATTTTAAACAAAAACTGTGTTTCTGTATAAAATGCTAAATAAAACAATTTTTAGTCCACAAGCTGATGCAAATGTGTATATTTCAATATGTTATACGTTAAAATTAGTTCTGTTGTGGTAGAAGCTAGGTAGTTTTATCGGTCGTTATTTTATTTGAGAGTTTGAGATTTGTTTATTGAGCTGAGTCGACAACATTTTTGTCTTGGAAAAAATTTCATTTAAAACCCAATCAAAAAAAATAGCTTAATCTTTTTTAAGGAAGTATAATATGTAACTTCTAAGAAAACACATACTTTATTGAAAAATAAAGTATTTAACATTAATAAAGAACAACATATAGAAGTTTTAAAACGACATGATCGTTCTTAATGTTTTCATTTTTACCAAACTTTCGAGTTATAGTGATCATTTCAAAACAGATTGGTTACAATAGTTTTTATATGCTTTAATAAATCGTCTGATTTAAAACAAAATTTAACTTATATTTTTTTCCACAAGATATTTTCTTAAAAATCTACAAACTAGTTTTTACCAACGATTTTTAATTAAAAATAAATTAGAGTTATTATTACTATAATAAATTGTTGTGAAATACTAAATATTACACTGCTTAAAATAACAAACACTTAAAAAAAATAGAGTCTAACACATTTAGAAAAGCAAATCAAAACCAAGTTCTTTTGAGAAACTGCATTGGTTTAAAAAAAAACTGAACACCAAGTCTTTTATAAAACACTAGCGATTTTTTTGAAAAGTATGATTATAGTTTAGCGGGTGTAAAGATAAAACTGCAGCTTTTTAAAATGGCATTAATTCAAATTTTTTGTACAATATGAATTTTTTGTTTATTTATTTAAGTTTACTAATTTTCAAAAACATTTGTAGTAGTGGTGATTTTTGTTAAAGAAAAGTTAGTATTTGCTCTTCCCTTTCAAAATATAAAGGTTTGCAAAGTAAAGCATGTAAACTCAATCCTGCATATTAAACTTGCCATTTTGATGATCTAAATTTATTTGTTGAACAATATAAAAAAAACTACCCTCGGAAAAAAAAAACATTGTGGCTTGTTATGTTGCTAAATCTAATAAAATTTAAATTTAAAAACTGCAAAAGAAGAAAAAATTAAGTTTAAATAAGTAAGCAATATTCAGCGAAGGTAAAATGTACACCAGGGTTTCCAAAAGTGGCCCAAGTGGCCCCCTAGGGGCCATAACAGATACTTAGGGGGCCAAGAGCAGCAAAGGGGGAAGAGGGGGGGCCATGAGCAGTAAAGGAGCCACAGGGGGGGCATTGAGGCCATAACTTGAAACTTACACTAGATATTCTCGAGTAGCAGATGAAGAGCAAAAAAGGTCCTATTTGTACTTTATGTTAGTTTAGAAACTTACACTAGATATTCCTGAGTTGCAGATGAAGAGCAAAAAAAAACGCCTTCGGTGTTTTTTATCGTAGTTTATGAGTAATCTTGTTGAAGGGGGCCATTGCTTTTTCAATTTCTTTAAAGGGAGCCATTTGCAAAAAAGTTTGGGAAACCCTGATGTACACTATGAAGTCAACCATCACTGCTATTTATTTAACACAAATCGGTTGATGTAAACTTATTACTTATGTAGAAATTCTAGAATAGAATGCAATGTTAAATATAAAAAAAATTGCTAAACCTTGTTAATAATACAACAAAACACAAAAAAAAATTACAGTATAAACTTACAATTTAAAGAAAAAAAATTAAAATTACTGTTTGAACAATTATAAATTAAGCAGTAAAAAGTACAAATAAATAAATTCGCAGTAAAAAAATATCCTATTAGTATCCCTAAGAAGACTTTAAACTTGAAAAAATATAAAGACAAAAAATGGAGCAATATAAAAAATGTATAAACTAATAATTAAGTTTCATTTAGCACAATAAGAGGGATTCTTAATTCTACATTAAGGTAATTATACATAAAACTTTATTAAGAACAATTTTCACTAACTTTTGAAAATTATAAATAGATTCACTAGAACAAATACTTAAAAGCTTTCTACGTAGGACTAAGTTTTATGTCTTTAAGTTACTTAATTTGTTATTTTGACTTTTTTTTTGTAATGCGTATAAACAAAGTAAGCAAGTTTATATCTACTTTAGTCTAAAAAATCTTAAGTCAAAGTACTCTGCATCGATTTAGAAACTTGCAAATAGAATAAATTATTTATTTCAGTGACCTTATTTTAATAACAAGGTGTTTGTTAGGGTCAAACTCACAGTAGCAACAAGACAAATATGTTTTTGACAAATATGACTACTGTATATAGACATAATATTTTAAGCAGCAGTTAGCAATATCAGCCAAAATAGATTTGAAGTAATATTTTCGAACAAAAGCATTAATACTTAGTTTTTATATATTGTATCTAAATAGTAATAGCTTAAAATACTTGTGAAAGTTTTTACTTGAGGAATTTTTAATATATCTCTTCCAACTTAACTTGTATATCCAAAACTAAACCTATCATTTTTTTAATTATACAGTGTAAAAAGTCCTGGACAAGACGTTAAAAGGTATCCGTAGTGTGCGACTCGATAACTGAAAGGTTCTTTGTGCACCAGGTCCTAGGACCAAGTGTTTTGAGGGTCTTTTTTTTGTCGTTCAATAAATTATAAAGTTTGACTTTGCTTAACATGCTTGTCATTTTAATATTTAAATGTTTATAAAAAATAATCGAGCGTAAAATCATTATTTTAAACAAACGAACTTTTATTAAAAACTCACTGTTAAGTTGAAACGTCATAGTAACATCAACTTTCTGATAGTCCTGCTAAATTGCAAAATCAGTACAAAACTAAATAAATATATAAAATCGTTATTTTATAAAAGAAAGTCTAGAGTTGAATCAATGATATTTTTCAAATAATTAACTTATTACATTAACAACAAAGTTTCAATACCTGTAAAAAATACTGCAAGTTAGCATTCGTAGTAAGTATATTAAAAAAAACTACTCACGTGGTTTTATAGTTAGTAAGATTTTAGAAAAATTGAAAATACCTGGTCCTTACTAGAAGTTTCAAATTAAAAATCCCCTAAACTTAAAGTTTTTGGAACACTTAACTTTACACTTAAAGTAGTAAGTCATGGTTGGCTTAATATTACAAAGGTTGTTGTTTGTCCTACTAAATAAAATGCTAATTATTTTCATCATAGTTTTACATTTTCCATCAAGTTTAATAATTTTATTTTATTTTAAATTGTAAATAAATGAGCGTTGATTGTTGCTAAAATTCAAAGTTTTTTGAACATAATAAAAAAACACTCAATCCCAAGCATAACAACATAACAAACGACAAAACCAGTTTTAGTCTACCGGAGGCTTGTGGTCTGATGATCAAATTGGTATAGTCAACCCTTTTGTTAAGCTTGAGCTTGTCTTACGGCATACTTAAGCCCAGGCTTCTGCTCTGCTGACTTTCATCAGTTTTTGTCGAAACATAACAAAGGAGTAAATTTAATGCTTGTAAATAAGATTGATCTATTGTTTAAAAAACCTTTCAGTTATCATGATACTGACCAACTATTTAATTTAACTCTTGTGTGCTATAAACTGAAATTATTTTTTTATCAGAAATAAGTTTAAATTAAAATTAGAAAAAATAAATTAAAAATAAGCAGTAATTACCTAGGATGATGTCACACCAATATCAAGCTGAATTTATATTATATTCAAAGTCTTTTTAAGCATAATTTAAGGCTGAAAATTTACTTTTTATATATACATAGATAATATTAAGCTTATTTATCATAAACTAATAAAACTTAAATAGTCAATTGCTCTTATTATACAATAAAAAGCGATTACATCAATACAATAATTTATATCAATTACAATATTGTAAAATAAAATCGATTAAATAGTTTAGTTTATTATAATTAAATTTAATTCTTACTATGTATTTATATAGCTTGTTTAAAACAATGATTCTATTAAATTAAACATATTAGGCTTTAAACATTGATTTTTAGTCTAAAATTATTGTTAAAAAAGATTAAATATGAATATGATATAATTTCAGTCTGATACTGGTTCAACATCATCCTAGGTAATTAAATATAATATAAATATAATAATTTTTATTAATTATAATATAACTTGGTTATTTACAAAGTAAACATTTAATTTGTTAATAAAATTTTTTAACCAAAATAAAATTGTAATCCACTCATTTTTTTGATGTGGTCCACTATTACTTTATTTATTTTATATAGAGTATATCAAAAAAAAGTTGAACGCAACTTGATTGATTAAAACATAATTTAATTATATGAACCTGTATTGAAAGTTGATTTGTGACATAGTTAAATGTTTCAACGAATTTTAATGATAAAATTAATTATAAAACTGTAAAATTATTTAAAATAGAAACAAAAATATATTTTATGTGAAATAGTGTTAATTCTCATCAATTGTATTTAAGTTTTTCAGAAAATAATAAAATATTCAATTTAATATTTAATGATACAATACAAGCCAAATTTCAAAACAATTTTGTAGTTCAAAAATAAGTTCTACTCACTGGAAACAGTGGTTTTTTTTTTGAAAACAGTGATCTAATGAACTTTCTATGTACAGTGCACAACAAAATTCAAAAGCAAAATAGCTTAGACATATTTGATTAAATAAAAATTATGTATATATAACCTAGTTTTGGAAAGTGAGATTAAAAGCTAGCAACAAAAATAGTTCAGAAGACAAATATTTTGTTTTCTGAAAGCACTTATATTTTAATGTTTACAACTTTATTGATTTTTTTAGTACTTATAATAAGTTGATAGGCCTGAGTTTATAAGTTTAAGTATTTTTTTTACGTTTTAAATAAATTATTTATTTATACATACTGAGTTGTATACCATACTTTTTTTTTCTATGGTATGTTTTTTTTCTTTTTCTTCTAAATTTAGAAGAAAAAACCAAGTTTTAATTATAAAGTATTTTTATTATAACTCAAAATAGTTGAAGTAATTAGATATGTAACTGAATGACCAAAAGGTCTTTCTACACATCAGGTCCTTTGACCTTTAATTTCTAGTTTAAAGTTCAATTGAGTTCAAGTATTTTTTTACTAATTTTAAGCTTAGTGTAAATTTGTGATGTGATTTGACTGTATTAGTCTTACAATTTATTACAAAATATATTTTAATTTTTTTTTGTATTAATCTTTAACTTAAAAAACCCACAGCATATTTTTCCTCTATAATTAGTTTTGTAAATAGTAGCATAACAAACAAATTTTACTATATTATGATATATTTTAAATAAAATACTATCATTTTTACTTAAGACTTATAAAGCAGAACTTTAAATAATTGTTTAGAACAGTATTGATAAAGTACTATACATTTAATTTTCAACAAAAGTATTTATACTAACTATGTATTTATAGATAGATAATGTTATATAAATATGTATCTTCAGTTTTAAATGACCAACTTGGAAAGTATGTTGAAAACCTCAATGCTGAACAACTTACTATTGCTGTTTTACAAGGTTAAATTTGTTATAAGTTTGATGTTCTTGATGATTTTTTGTATAAAAATATCATGTTATAAATACCACTAATAACTAGTTACTCTCTCATTTAGTTTTAGTTTATGTACTTAGTTTTTTTAAGTATTAATATATACACTTTTAAATCAGCATTGTCAGAGTTCTAAAAATATTAAATGTGGGGATGGGTCAAATATGTATAAAGACATCTTTGAACAAAGGGACAGTTTTGCACAAAGAAACTTTTGCACAAAGGGTTAATTTTGCACAAGGGACAATTTTCCCTGAGAATGAAATAAAATAATTAGAAAAATAAAATAAATAAATAGAAAATTACTGATTAATAAAATAAAATGAATAAGGGTTAGAGGTAAAAAAAGAAATAAATGTGTGAGATTTCAGCAAGCTATGGTCAGATCTGGAGGGATCAGACATTAGGATCCGGTAGACCTTTACTTAAAATGTTATGCTTTAGTAATTATGTGGCAACTTTCTTATAGAAGTCAGGCAACTTTGCTTTAAAAATTAGTTTGACTTTGAAATTATTGTTTAGTCACCAGAGAATATTCTTAGTAGTACAATGCTTCCTCAGTTATCTGGCTTTTTGTAATTTTGGCTGGATAAACCTTTAGCCGGATAACTACAAACATTGTATTTTTTGCTAATAAATATTTTATATTATGCAATGCATACAAAAAAACAAACACTAAATTTTCAGTTTGTTTATCTTTTTTTCATTATTTTCAACAATATAAACAATATATTAAAACATTCAAAGAATAAAAGAAACAATACTTTAATGAAGATATAAATTAATTTAACAAAAAGAAACTCAGAAAAGTTTTCAAATGAACAATAAAAACCTTTTTAATTTACTGAGCACGAAAATTATGAATTATAACATTAAGTTTGAGAAAATTTTAGAACTGAGATGTAACTGTAAACTGCTTGCTTAGTTATAAAAGTTGAATTAATCGTGTACTTATAGTAAAACATTGATTTTAACAAGTTTAGAAATTTTGCTACAAAACAATGTTTCACTTGTTAAAACAATTTAAGCAAGATCTTCAGCTGTTAATAATATTTTATCTAATACAAACTATTGAGTTTAATGTTACAGATGTTCTTGTGCTAAAACTTTATTTCGACTAACGGCGTTTCACTGCTCTCAAATAAATTTAAGAACAGATCTACGGAGTCTATAAAATGTTAACACACATTAGAAAAAAAGCAGAAAAAAGCATGTATAATTATTTATAGTGTTTATCTAGGTAGTAACTATAAATGGACTTTATGGTTTAAAAACAAAGTTTGGGATAAAAGCGTAAAATTATAAAATTGTCTACAAAAAAAACAAATTTAATAAAAGTAGGCACCAACCTCAAAAAGCTCTAAGAATAGGCAAATTTTAAAAATGAAAATTAAATTGAGTTGTGCAGAAATGTTACGTCATAGTAATTTTAACAAATTATTCAATAATTTATACAGCTTGAAAACATGAAGTATTAAACTTGCAAGAATATGTAAGTTTTGTGAAATAAATTAGTACATAAATAGACAGAGTTATTTAAAGTAGAATCGTCGGTTATGGGGACAGATATTCGATAAATCTTGCCGCTTATTCAGAAGTAGGTCTTTATCTTCTGCTGCAATTACTGCTCTTTCTGTATTGCAAGTTGGGCAAATTCTACTTACTCCGTTGGATGTATGTTTTATCTTTGAAACAATACTCCACTCCATGTTTGGCCTTTTACCGTACCTGTGAAAAAAGCTCCAGACATAATCCGATAAACGCGTGCTTTGTTTTTTATTTATATTTTTAAAAGTATGTTTATGATTAGCATATCTATCCTTGAAACTACCTGCTGTACTTCCGATATAAATTTTATCTGGGCCCTTACTTTCAACTTTAACTTTATAAATTACATTTTTAATTAAGCAATTACCTTTTAATGGGCAGTTATCTTTGTTTAATTTACGGCAATTACATGTTTTAGGCATATTACTTAACTTATTACTATTAGGGTTTAATGTTATAAATATTATTCTTCAAACTTTTATTGTAATCTTATAACTCATATAAGTATACAAAAACATTGATTTTAACTGAATTAAATAAATCTACTTCTTGACCAAAATCGGCCGGATAAGTGAGGAGGCACTGTACTTTCAACAATGTTGAATTAAAAAAAAAATCAAATAACATATAAAAAGTTGTTTTTGTTTTTGTTGCAATTATTAAGTTAAGGTTTTTCAGTTCAGACTGCTAATTTAAATAATACAATGAAATTTATGGCCACCTTTTATGAATTAATATTGTTTTTATAGAGTTGTAGATGTTTAAAGTATCTAGATCACTTACCATTAATTTATTTAATATGTAAAAGCATACATATATGTTAAAATCAGGACTATTTTTTAAAAGAGTGCTAGATAAATGTGGTTGTGAAAGTAATTTAACTTTAATAGATTCTAATTTAGTTCAATCAAAATGTGCTATCTATTTCGTTATTTGTAATAGTATAAGTATGTGTAATTAGAAATGCATCTGTAAATTCAACAATGTGTTTTAAAATAATTTAGATAGTTGTTTTTACAGGGTCAGCTGAACTAGAAAATTTAAAATTAAAGAAAACAATTCTAGATGATTTAGGAGTACCAAGCTTAGAGTTAAAGTATGGATCCATAGGAAAAGTTGCATTGAGAATTCCCAGCTTCTATCACTTTAAGTACATTTTTTTTAATTAAATGATATATAGCTTATTGACTTTATAGGGTGTTTATACTCATCAAACAAGTTAAAGTTCCATTTAGTAATTTTATTATTTTGTTTCAGTGAGCCATGGTTAATCGAAATAAGTAGAGTTTATATAATACTGGGAACCAAGGATCCCAAACAGTTTGACTCAGAAGCATATGGAGCTTATCTTGCAAAAATGTAAAGTTTTCATTTTATTCAGAGTTTTTTTTGTTTGGTTTACGTATAAACTTTTTCCTTTACAATTTGAATAAACAATTCTATCTAGGTTGCTATAAATTATTGCTTTAAATTAGTTCTCGTTTCAGACAGCAACTATTTTTTATGTTTGATTAAAAGTAAAATTCAGTATTTGCATATATATAATCATCTATAAAACTTAGATAAGTACCTTTAATAAAGTTGTTTAAACTTTTTTTGATTATTAACAGGAAAACTGAAACTTTAAAACAACTTGAAGACAAATGGTTTACAGATTTCACAAGCATGAAAAATTCAAATGACAAAAACGTCAACTCATACACGACTAGCATACTTACTAAAATATTGAATAACTTACAAGTAATATTTGTTTATGATTTTTGTTCATGTAAGTATTTTTAGAATAGGTTAAAGTGGAAGTATGGCATTTTTATTGCTTTATTTTATTTTTTCATTTATCACAGATAAAATTTTTTGATCTTCATGTGAGATACGAAGATGATAAAACTTTTAGCGATCCTTTTGCATGTGGAATTCACCTTAAAATTCTCTCATCTGTTACAACTAATAGTAAATGGGTAAGTATTTGTTGAAAAACAGTTTTTATTTACAAACTTAAATTGCTAAAGTTTTAAGACTTAAATTTTAGTGGTGTCATAAAAAATTCAACTAAAACTATGCTATAAACATGTTGATTTTTTTAATTATTTTTAATCGAATTTAATCTATAATTCAGTAAAAAGTACTGTTTTATTTAGCTTTAGTTCAAATGTTTATGTGTTGTTTAATTATTTATGTCATATTATTAAGTATTTTTACCTAACGGTTTATTTTTTTAAATTCCCTGTTAATCAATCTTAAAATTTTAGACTTTAAAAAAAATTATTTTAAATCAATTACTATCAGTGAACAATTGTATAAAAAAGAAGTTTAACACCTTTTTGCAGGAAAAAATTGTTTACTAATTTATTTCTCATGATCTTTTTTACATGAATTAAAACAGGAGAAAACAATAGTGTCTGGGAACGATAGGAAAAACAAACGAAAATTTAAACTTCTTAGTTTAGAACAACTATCAGTTTACTGGAAAGATAACACAAAAATGTTTGGTTCTTTGGATGAAATTGAGCTTGTTGTAAGTTATTTATTGAGAAATTCCAACAATTTTTAATGTATTATGCTTGAATGTAAAAAGAGTTTTGAACTAAAGTCAGTTATATTTTTGTCTTGTTATAAAAAGGCATTGTAATTAAAAAAAAGAATTATAAGTGCATTATTGAAAGTTTAAGTTCTTCATAAGTGTTTAGTTCTTTAAACTCAGTCATGCATTAAAAACATACTACCAAGCAGTATTAAGTTTGCAAGCGAACGTCAACAACAACAGGATCACATGAAGGAGATGAATTCGATAACAAGGGACGAGATGCAAGACTCCTACCTGCTCGAACCGACCTCCGCGTACGCCAAATTCACCCAGGATTGCAGGAGCAACCCTATCACCCACCACAGCCAGCCTCGCTTTCAAGTTTGCTCGTTTTTTAAAATCTGCGTTGTTTGTTGCTATCAAACGCTTTCTATTTATGTTTCAAGAGAACGTTAAAGCTAGATTTTTAAATTTTGTTTGACACTTTGGAAAGAAGTAACAAATTAGTTTGCTTAGTTATTTAAAGTTTTGTTGATTGTTGAAAACTTTTAAGGAGAAAAATGTTAAAGAGTTACTGAATATATTTTAAACTGTTTTCTTCTTGTTAGGTAAGTATTTCACGGGTATTTGAATAACACTAACTTGTTATTGTTACAGGTAGATTTTGAAGTGATGAAAATACCATTTTCACTGAGTAGAATGCAGTACCACCAAATGCTAGCTTACTTGCCAATTATTAAACAGTGGAGTTATAAATTGTCAACCAACTTGCCTAAAAAACCCACTTGCCCAAAGCTTAAAAAGTATGCTTTGTTTCAAACTTTTAAATTAAGTTTTTTAATCTTATTTTTTATGAAGTTTAAATCCTGTTTCCTGTCTTGATTTCTAATTTACATTTGTACTTTAACCAGCTTTTAGCTGTTTTAATTATTTTTCCAAGTTTTTATTCTAACCTAGCATCAAAATAAAAACTGTTATCGATATTTTAACTGCTGGTATAAAAATAAAAAAACTTATTTTTGAACACTTTTAAAACACAAACGTTAATTGAGGTTCACAATTTATTTAAGTTTTCTCATTACAGTGCCTCCAAGTGGTGGAAATGGGTAATTGAGACGAACTTGTGCTTTGTGAGAAACAAAAGCGAGCAAATAAACAAATCGGACGATCTGTTTAAGAGGGTGCGCTACCTCAACTATTATAAATCCTACCTTCAAATCCGCTACATCGATAAATCAAATGTTAGTATAAAATGCAAGATCGAATGTTTTTATTGTACTAAGGTTGTTTTAGTAGACGGACTTAAACGAGCTTGAAATTATTAAAAATCTACTCTGTAATCTTATATTCAAATTTATCTGTTGTTGTATATTAGTTAGCGTTAAAATTAATTTAGTTCTAGCTTTTTACAGAACTTGAAAAATGATAACAAACAGCATTATAATAGTCTTATAGTTATATTAATCTTTGATTTAAAAAAATACTTTTTTGAATATCATGAGTATTAGAAGTGTTTTTCAAGTAATAATCAGTTTTAAAAATTAAAATTCTGATTTTTTTTGTTTTAATAGTATTTTGAGAGGAGTCACCATAAACTGATTACTACAATTTTAATGAGTATTCAGTCTCCGCTTTGGACTAAAATAATCCCAACAGATACTTGGTCGGAAGATGTGAGAATTTCTTTTCCTTTTTTTCTGCTTTTCTCATGAATGTTTGCACACAGCTTATCGAGTGCTACATCTTGAATTATTCTTTCGAATTATTTTTTTTTCGTTTAGATTTTTGTTGAAATGTTAGTTTTATTTGCGGATGGTTTAAAATTCAACTTAAAATTGTCTAGTAGAAGTAATTGCGCAAAATATCGTCTTCATATACTTTTACAATACTTATTTGCTTCTTGAATTATTAAATATCTTGTTTTATAATTTTTTATATTATAAATTACGTTTTTTGTAGTATTTAATAGTTATTCTCAAGTTAAGTAACTCTATAACTTTAAAGCTAGTGTTGTTACTATTACGATTTGTTCTATTATGTTACTTATTGTAACTACATTCTGTCATCTACTGTTGCTTTCATTTCTTTAAGTATTTTAAATTCAAAAACTGGTTTTACTATTTTTTTTTCAAACTAACACAGGTTTTGAAGCTTTTGCAACTTATTTTATTAGTCTTGACTGTGTTAAAATTGAAAAATATTACTTTGATTCATAATTAATATATTTAAAAAACTTGTAGTCATTTCAAATTCAATAAACTAATTACTATCATAGGTTTTCTAAACTGTAAATTTTATTTCAGGTTTTGTACAAGTTTTATAATAATAAACAAAAGAAGTATTTTAGATTTTATATTTAATAATTAAAAAAAAAAATTTGTCCTTGTATAATATAGCCTTTAAAACTAACAACTATCTTTAAAATAATTAAATAGTAGTTATTGTTTCAGTATGAACACATAAAGGAAGTTTTAGAAGATTTTGAAGAAGGCATGAAACTAGAGGAAATAAAAACACTCCGACAAGTTGTACACGACTCTAGACTTTACAATCCTAAGCTTAAGGTTTTTTTATTGCAAGTCTTAGAACAACCATTTAAATTAATTGTTCAAGTTTTTTTTATTAAAAAATGACTGTATGCTTTTTAGGATTCTGTTAATTAAAGTTTACCCATAGCTTGATTCACTTTAATAGAACTACAATAAAATATTCAAGTAGTAACTGGTTATAATCTGTAACTTAAAATTTAAAGTTTATTTTTAGTATTGGGTTAATAAAGTTTTAAATATAAATACATATCATAGTTTAAAAATGTATAAGATTAGTATTTGTTGATATAAACTCTTATTTTTATGTTTAGTTGTAGTATTTTTTTTTTGTAAATAATAAATTTGATAATTTTTTTTTTCAATTAACGAGTTATATTTAAAAGACAAAGCTTTTATAAAGCTTTGTGTTCATTGTATTAGTCAGTATTTTATTTATACAATTTACAGTTCAAATTAGTGTAAGACTCAGAATTTATTTTGTTTTCATCTATTAAACTTTGTTTTGCAATAATTTCCAGGCAAAACAGCAACAACCGCCACCGAAGCAGTCTTCCTCGGTCGACGTGAGAACACCGCCTGAAGCCACCCAACGACAACCCGAAGAAAAACCCGAAACCCCGCAGAAAACGTGGCTGGGCGGGTTGACCTCGTGGATGCCTTCGTGGAAGCAGCAAGCGGCAGAGCGGCCGCCAGGTGTCAGCAGAACGCAGTCGCCGACTCCGTCCATCGGCTCGGATGACGAAATTGACGATGATTTGATGGATCAGCACGGTGTGTTTGTTTGTATAGCTGCTTTTAATTTTGTTATTTAAGTTTTAATTTTTTTTTATTAAGGCTATTTTAAAATATTAAATCACACACTTAGACAAATACATCATAAAAATGAAAAACTGAAATGTAAACAAAGTGTATCAAGCCTGCAAGCACTCTCACTAAACCTTATAATATGACATCACTACAGACGAAACGGAGCTGTTCAAGACGATAGAGAAGGAGCTGCTGGACTCGCAGGACGACGCGACGTTCCTGAAGAGGGACCAGCTGCTGCTGAGGGTCACCTTCAAGATGAACGAGGGGACGGTTGCCATCAGGGACGGCAGTGACGTCATCGCCGACCTGCAGTTCAAGCATGTCAAACTTTTCTGCGAAATGAGACCCAGGTTTGTGGTTTAAAAGTTTTCATCAATGACAAGGTTTACAAAGTCCTTCTTCATCAAAGCGTAAATAAGTTAACAAGTATAAAATTGTGTGTTAAAAAATATGCTTTTTATGAAAATTTATAAATTTGAAGTTAAATTAAATTATGTTTGTATTTTTGTTTTATGAACTTTCTGTGTTATTTTTATGTTTGTAATGTGTCTTTCAGTTTAAATGGCCTAGGTTTTTATGCCTGGGTCCGTCGTATTGACAATAAACTTGCAATAATAATAACGCAACTAAATAACGTTTTTATTTTTAAACTAAGAAGGCATCAGTTTCTTGCTTTGTGAAGAATTTGTTTAAATGTTATTAGGATATATTTGTACCAATTATTGTTTGTTCAGCTTAATATAATGCTGTTATTCTAAATATATTTCGGAGAAGCAAAGTTTTTATTACTTGTAAAAATACTTTTGAGTTGTCTACGTAAAATATTGTTTATGTTTTTATACCTGATTTAGGTAATATAATGTTTTTTAAAAGTGAAGACTTCATACTTAGTTTTAGACGATTGATAGTTAAATTGTATATTTTTTCAGGCACGAAACGTATATTGTACGAGGAAATCTAGGTAGCTTATTAATACATGATTTAAACAAAGAAAACAAATTGTTCCCAAGCATTGTTCAGCCTGCCAATACTGATGGACAGTACTCTCATTTGTCTGACAATTTTAGTTTTGTCCCTAACATTATAGTTAGTACTTTTTCAAGTTTCTTTAATTTACATATATTAATTGGGTGTCTTTAAAGTCAAATGTATGTTTTTCAGCTCCTGAATAGTTTTAAATATAGTTTTACGGTCTATTGTGCGAAAAAAAGTAAATAAGAACCTAACTTATTGTATAAGTATTATGGCTGCTTACAACTACTTTATTTTATCATGCCTAAATTTCGTAGCATATTTAGCTTTACTTAGTCTTATAGATTTTTGTTCCACCAAACAGAGAAACGAGCATGGGGAGAGATGCTTGTTCAAGTTTTCATACAAGAAGCTGCCGACTACAAACGCCAACAACTGCATTGCTCACAAACTCAACGTGGAAATGGCTCCCTTGTCCCTGACTTTCATACCCGGCCTCGTTGACAGGCTGAAGCTGTTCTTCTCCGTGCACGGTTTTTTACTTTTCCTGAGAGCATTGATTTTTGAAATTGTCTTCTTGATACTGGCTTTAAAACTATCGACAGAAGTTTTAAAATTAGTGTATAATTTGTTTTGTCGTTTTTTTACAAATTAGAATTCATCTACTTGTAACTTCAATAAGAATTTTTGTATGTATAACTCCATAGTATAAGAAATGTTTTAGAATAATTTAAACAATTTAAATATTCAGACGGACTAGTTGAAATTGACGAGCAGGTAGTGACGTCACTGGCACAGGAGAAGTACGAAAAATGGATGCAACAGTACCAGCATGAAATAAAAAGAGCAATTGATAGAGCGTTGAAGGGAGAAAATGAAGACATCAGAACAGTTTGTGAAAAAATTGTTAAACTATGTTATGTGTCAAAAAAAACCTTTAAATATGTTGTCTTCCATTACGCTATATGCTTAACTTTATTTTTATTTATCATAAATAAAAACTTAAACTATTTTTTTATTGTAAATACAGCTAATTTACTAGTTACTTTAACAACTCTTAATAAATAGTCTCAGGAAATAGTTATAAATTTAACTTTATATTTACCTTAAAAATTATAGATAGTGAAAGAGTGTTTCAAGATATAAGTTTAATAATAAATTGATTTAATCAGAAGAAAGAGGAACAGTGGGCAATTTCTTTGGACATATTCGCGCCAGTCATAATGATACCAGAAAATTACTCGGATAAAAACGGTGCTTGCGTTGTACTTAATCTCGGCCACATGACTTTCAACAACTTTAAAAAGGGTGAGTCAATACTAAACACACTATATGTATAAGCAAGAAGTTTTTGCGTAGGTTAAGTAAATAGATTTTTTAATTTGTAAAATGTATTATTGATCTGTTAAACTTATAGAGTTTTCTAAAAACGCCTTTTTATTTAAAAATAGTACTCTAATTAAAACTTTTCGATTTCAAGAAAAGTGTTTTTTTGACTTTAATCACGTTAAAGCGTATAAAAAATGTTTTCTTTTGTCGATATTACAATGTTTGTTATTGCAGGTTATCGAAAATCACCGCTGGCTATTGAAAGTCCTCCGCTGAACTACAAAACTATCAAGCAAATTTACGAGGAAGATTCGGAGGACGACGACTTCAAAACTCCGCTGGACACTCCTCCGAAAAGTGGAGAAATTACACCTCCCCTACCGCAGGTTTGAACAATTGTTTTAAGGCTTCTAATGTTTACAGGTTGGAAATCATGTTATGTTTGTCGAATACTTTTTCTTAATGTTTGTTTATTTATTTAACAAGTAAAAGTTTTTTAAAAATCAGACATATAGAAATTATATATTAGAAAAATATTCGAATATAACTAATTGTTTGAAATCTCGTTTTAAGTACTGCAATAGAAATACACTTTTTTTAACTAAAAATTAGTTTTTGATATGAATCTACCTTTAAAATAAAACTTCAATAAATTTAACAGACTTCCACCCCGCCAGCGGAATCCGTGCCTCTGCTTACGATCGATGAAAGCATCGGTGCGAAGGAAAGTGAAGATTTTTTCACCGAAGACGCTATCAGGGACAAAATGTACGAAAAGTACCATCTGAGGTTCGCAGAGCTGCAGGTAGAAAATTTAACATTTTGCAAACGTTTATGTGTCTAGCTTATGTAAAATGATACTTTTAATACATGCAAATGTTTCACTAAGTAGGTTTGTACAAGCAAGTTTTGATATTTTTACTAATTCATGTTCAACCTGTAGGTAACTGTGGTGCCGAGCTGCGATAAGCTGGACGAGGCGACGTCGAACAGCAACTACAACCTGATAGAGAGGTTCAACGTGGAGTTTCAGCTGGACAGAAGGCTCCTGCCCACAAGCGACCCCTCCTACCCCAACCTCAACGTGTTTGCAAACCTGCCGCACTTGATTGTGCACATTGGCAAGGAAAAAGTTTGTGTTTGTTTGTTACTGTTGTGGGCTTTTTAATATAAGAAAATGTTTTTTATTTTAAATAAAGCCAACCGTTAAACAAGTGTTTCTGTAATACTAGAGACCAGTGGCGTAGCGTGGTATTTTGGTCAAGGGGTGCGCAAATTTTTTTCTCAAAAAATCCCCTAAATTAAAACTTTTGGACCGCAAATTTTTCGGGGTCAGTTTTCTCGTAAATTTAAATAATTACTAAAAAACTATCTCCTACTTCATTTTTCAAGCAATATTCTTCAAATTTTAGAAAATGTTCCTTAAATTACAAAAAAAAAATTACATTTGAATTTAGATAATTATAATAAATAAAAATTTTATTAAAAAAAAAAAAATACTACAAATTTTTAAATTCACAAGTAATGTTTTTTCTTATTGTATAAAGATTAAACTGTTAAAGTTTGAAGAAGATTGCTTGTAAAATGTAGGAGTAGATAGATTTTAAAAAAACTAGCCTTTTTTCGCTGTTTTAGTCTTTCCTTCCCATAGGGAACCTATTATGCGGCCCGAATTTGACTGGACATATCTCAAAAAATAATTCGAATTTTCAAAACAACAAAAATGCATCTTAAAGCTTCAAAAAAATCTATAAAATAAGATCAACTTCATAAAACATGGCTTACCCCCCACCCCCTATGGCCTTAAACTACAAATAAATAGTCAACTAAGTATAACAATTAAAACCTCAAAACATTTTTCTCTGTGCAATTTCTAAATAATGTTCAATATCTATTTTATATCAACAACAAAGGATTGTATTAAACTCAAAATAACTCATACTTTTAGTTTGTTGCAGCTTTTAATATACTATTTTTATCTTTTATATAAAAATGTTAAATCTTCAGTATTAAAATTGAAAGTTTTAAATCTTTAAATTTTTTGAAGAAGAAATCTAATAAGCTAGTTTTTTTTTAGCTTCTACATTTTTACTTATATTACAATATAAAACTGTAAAAATAAATTTTAACAAATGAAGAAAATCTGAAATATAAACAAAATTAAAAATAAAAATTTCATACCACTTGAACTGCAGTCTTTAGTAATAGCAATATCTGGTGTTGGTCTGCTATTTTTCAATTAAAGCTTTTGAACTTCAGATAATTTTCCTATCTGACATATTTTTAGACTTGCAACATTCCATACAATATTACTTTGCATATTTTTTTAAATAATAATCTAAAAATTAATGAAAACAAATGTTTACTTTTCTTTAATATTATAAAACATATTTTACAAAAAAAAAAAACAAAAAACAATTTACTTGGAAGATATCAGGATTGCCTTGCCACTCTTTGAGTCAAAATATCTGTCCTGAGTTAGTTTTAAAATGTCATATGTCATCATAGGCATTTAAATTCTTTAAAAATTTTTTATTGTTTTTAAACTAAATCAGTTTAACAATAAGTCACTAAATCTACCCAAAAACATATCTATCCTTAGTCAGCCTTAGCTTAAAAATACTTAAAACATTCTGAGTTATCCTGATTTTTACTCAGTCATACTAAAGTTTTCCAAAACTTCATAAAATCCTGAGTTATCCTGAGTGTATGAAAAGATTTTACTAAAAAATAATTCTGATACAAAACAAAATGTTTAAAAGATAAATTTTTAAGGTCAATTTTTCAAAACTTTTAAAAGTTCACAAGAGTTATAACTTTTCACTTATCTTAAAATCTGTTTTTCTAAGATCTTTAGGGAATAGCATTTTTAAACACTACAAACAGTTAGTAGAAAGAAATTTTTTTAAATACCATTTAAAATTTGATTTAAAACTGAATAAATTTAAATTTTAAATTTATCATCTATGTCTTTTAGACTAAAAATTGATTGTAAAAATTCTGTTTTACAAGTTGCTATAAATTTATTCATGATGTGACTAAAGAAATTTTAAAATAACTTGCTACAAAAATTGATTAATTTTTAAACTTTATGGCTGATAGAATAACAAAGTTTGATTTGTTTGTTATCTTAATAAAAAAAGAAACTACTTTTAATAAAAATTTTAAGTTTAGATAATTTAAACAATACTTTTTGTATAGTGAGATTAAAACTGTAATCACAGTATAAACTGTTTGTTTGATATTTGTTTTAATTTATTTTTTCTGCTTTTTTTTATTTTAAATTATGTTGTTAATGTTTTTTATTCTTCTTATCAACTTATTTTTATTTTATTAGCAGTTGTTTATTGCTATTTTTACTACAATTTGTTTAATCTTGAATCATTATCACTATAAAACAGGTTTAGCTCTATGGTTTGTTAACAAAATGTTAGCATTTGTCCTTGTAAAAAAATCTGTCATAAGGTTATACTACTGCGGTGCACTAACTAGTTGCGTACTGTTTGAGTCTAATTTCTTATGAAGTTAATGAAGTTATAAAAGGGTTGATCATGCCAATTCGATCATCAGACCACAAGTTTCGGTAGACTGAGACCGGTTTCGTCCTTATTAGGACTCATCAGTCAGTCACAACCGAAAAACTTGTAGTCATCAATCTACAAACGGTTTATCATGCTTTCGCATGAAGCAACCATTTGCTGGCAATGATTAGTGACGTCAGCATTGTCTTTGCCGTGCAACGTTTAAAACATTGTCCACTAGGCAAGACATCTGGTACGCTCGTTTTAGTACAATCAACAAAATCGGCAAAAGTCTGCAGAACAAGTCCGGACTTCCGTTTGCCGTGAGACAAGCTCAAATTTAACAAAAGGGTTGATCATGCCAATTCGATCATCAGACCACATCAGTCTCAGTCTACCGAAACTTGTGGTCTGATGATCGAATTGGCATGACCAACCCTTTTGTTAAATTTGAGCTTGTCTCACGGCAAACGGAAGTCCGGACTTGTTCTGCAGACTTTCGCCGATTTTGTTGATGAAGTTATAAAATTTTTCCTTATGGAGTTTTTCATCAACATCGGTGCGCATTTGCAATTACGCACCGAATCAGTATACTGGGTAATTTCCCTAACTTGTCACTAATTGGTATTCAAATTTCGTTTTACTTTTCGAATACTAGAAAAAAATAGTTGAAAAAAGGCAAATTAAGCAGAAGAAATAAACAATAAAGGATAAAGATATGCATTTTTTTTTACTTCTTTTTTTATTTTGGGTGGCACGCATGCGCCAGCGTCCCTCCCCACGCTACGCCCCTGGTAGAGACCATTTAGTTTTTGTGAAAACTGGCGTAGGTTGTTTCTAAATAACTGCGTAACTGTCAAATATTACTCACTATAGAGAAATGTTAATAGAATTCTAAGTTTTAAGTATATAATAATTTTTACCAGTTTTATCACTTAAAAATAAAAAAATATAAAGTGTAATATTTGATAATAATGTCACTTTTAATGTTAGGTAGAGTTATATTTAATAGTATTTAATGTTTAGTTCATTTATGAAACTCAATCTAAAAAAATATTTTCAACAAATCATGTCTATATATTGAATGCTACAAAATATATGTACAAGTTAATTTTCAATATGCAGATAAAAACAGTGGACAGATGCCTCTCACAATTTAATAAAAGCTCTAAAATGACCCCCGAATCCACCTTAGCCACGAATCAAAACGTTTCGAGCAAGTCTTCCACGCCGAAGAAAAATTCCGAAGTGATGATGTCTTCAGTGAACAAAGAGTCTAAATTGGTTGTGTGCGCCTTCCTAATAAACCAAGTGAGATATTTTACTGTGGTTAAAATCAAAGTTTTATTTAAATGAACTATCTAAATTCAAATACTGAAAATATATTTGCATTTTTATAAATAAAAAAATAAGATTAGTTAATTGTGTTAGTACTTGTCATTATTAAGCTTTTTAAATTGTAGTTCAATTGAAAAATCGACTTTAGAATTTGAAATATTTGTTTTATACTTTCTGCTGGTTGCTAACAGGTAAAATATGTTTTTATATATATAGTAATGATTAAAATAAATAAGTTGATAGTTGTAGGTCTTATTTTAATAATTATTAGGTTTCAATTATCCTTGAGGAAACCAAAGCTACTGACATCCTATGTGTTCTTGAAATTGGAACAATAAACTTTAAGTTGACTAAAAGACCTTGTGATCACATTATTAATTTGTCAATTTATAGGTAGATTTATTTAGTTTTACTAAAATTTTTTAAGTGTGTAATAAAATAAGGTTGAAGTTTTCTGAAAACATAAAAAAATTTATTAGTCAAAAAGTTCTGGTTATCTATTATTAATATCTTTTCAAAACCAATAATTAAATCGATATAATTTACACTGTTAATGCATTTAGAAATTAAATCAATAATTGCAAAGAACAACATCAAAAAATAACAAAAGTTAAGTTTTTCAACTACGAATCCTTAAAACATACTAAAATTTAAACCCTTTTTAACTTTATTTGTAAAAATAGAAAACATGGAGGTTTAACTTCAATTACTTAAAATAACTCTCCTGTTAAATTTACTAAAAAATCACCAGTTTGCTTTTGGTGGACATAATGCAAAAAATCGGATCTCATTTCGAGCTTTTACTTGCTTCACACAAGGGGATTTTTTTGGACGTTGGCAGTGGCAACATGATGGACAGTGGGCTCGTCAGTCCTGATTACCATTTCGACCAAGTACCACTGCCATCTCTTGGAAGCAACAATGGTTTGTTAATTGTCATTACTATAAAGTAGACCATTGTGTTTATGGTATAAATGATAAACATAAATATTGATGCAAGTGTAGTTTTCTGCTTAGATACTAAAAAGTATTATCTGAAGTTTTTTGTTCAAAAATAAATAAAATAAAGTTTGAAACCTAATGCTGAAGATTACTTACTAGAAAATAATTAAGTGTGAATTTTGAGCTTAATGACAATTTTGTTAAATTAATGTTATTTTATTGAGTGCGATTTCGCAGAGTCGGCGTCTTCGTCTTCTCGCCTACAAAAGACACGTTCGATCGACGGAGCGGTTATGACGTCACAGAAACAGGCGACGCGGAAAATACTGGACAACGTGGCCAGAAACTTGCAGAGGATCAGCCAGATCACGGAGAGGATAGCGAGAGCGAGAGACATGCCGCATCACGCGTATCAGTACAAAGATGAAGAATGCGACAAGGAAGGCGAAAAAGAAGATGGTGAAGACGATGTCAAGGTTTTGTTTTTCGAAGATTTCTTGTTCTTTTGATAAAATTTTTGTAATTTAAATGTTATGTTTAATATAATTAATTTTAAAAGTTTTTGATGATGTAGTTTTACATGTGTAGAATTCAGAATTGCTTATTCCTAAAACTTATTAGATGAATTAGGGATGCTCTAGATATATATTTTTATTCATAGTGGCTGTACTGAAAGCTGTTATATTAACATGCAAACATTAGGTTCTAATGTTCTATTAGTGTTTGTTTGAGCCTTTTAAATTATTTTTAGAATAGTTTACATACTTTTGTTACAACAACGAATAGATGTCCTAAGCAGAGTTTGTGATTTACAACTTCTTATAGGCGGAAACAGAAGAAGGAGACCTGATAAAGATCGAGATGAGTTTGGAGAACGGCACTTCCACGGTGCAGGCCGACTTCAACTCGCTCAACGTCATAATGAACTCGCGCAGCTGGACCACCATCCTCGACTTTCTCCACTGCCTCTCCAGCGACGTCAGCAAGCAATCGGCCGACAAGAACGCCGGAAACCAAACGGTCGCCACCGCGGCCCAAAACAACCAAGCCGACGTGCCGAACCAGAAGTTTTGCCTGGACGCCAGGTTCAAGAAGCTCAACATCTTGCTGCTGCGCCACGTCGAGGAGCCGTCTAGCGGACAGAAGATTGGCCGCAAGGTGGCCACCGTCACCATGAGCCAGACGCGCGTTTCTTTCGTGCAGGGATTGGACATGAAGTGCCAGGGGTGCATCAGCGGCTTGTCGCTGCACGACCTGACTACGCTGAACAAGGTCGACTGTGACGGCAGCGACGCCGACGACGTCAGCAGCGCTTTCGGCGACAAGGAGAAAGGCTGCCAGGTGATCAGCATCGGGGATTGTGATGACGGTGACGTCATAAAGGATTTTCAAGCCGACCAAGCAAACAACGCCGAGTCGAGCCATCTCAAGGCGCTCACATTCGATTTTGACCAGAGTAAGTTTCCTACAATCATTTGATAACATAAGTATTTGTCAAACTGAATCCATTCAGATCAACATATCATAAATTAACAGAAACATATTTTAGTTTAATAAAGAAAGAGTACTGTTTAAATTTTTTATTGTTTTATATTCCAGTTAGCTTGTTTCGCTAGGATCTTTATTAGCAAACGATCGACTTTAAATTTTCAATAGTTATAATTAGTTATATACTTATTAAAATGTTTTAATCAATTGTCAGAGAAAATCATAGATCGCGATGATTTGAGTCTCGTCAAGTCGGATTTGCAGATAAACACGGCCTCTGCAGTTTACATTCACTCGACCAGATTGATAAGCGAATTTCTCAGCCTCTCTGCTGAATTTCAAAATAGCAAGACTCAAATGTCCAGCACTGCCAGAAAGGTTGTAACTTAAGTTAATTATATAATTTTGATAAGACTTTTTAATTTGCTTTTGATTTCAAAGTTTGATATAAGTTTTTAATTCATATTGAACATTACTTGTATTCTTTAATTAATATTTTAAAAACTTTTTAGGCTTACAAAGAAATAGCACAGAGTGTTATGGACAAAGTTTCAGAGTACAGTTTTATTAAAAAAGACAGAACTTTATCAGAATCAAGTTTGTAAAGTATCTACCTGTTGTTTTTAAAATGTATAACATGCATAATGATCAATTTTGTTTGAATAGTTGTTCTTATTGAAATTTTCATCTTACTAACTATGAATTAAAAATAACTTAAAGATTTTACACTACAAAAAAAACTACAAGATAAAGAGTTTTGTTTATGTGCTTACTAACAATTTACCCGACAGTAAACAAGACAGAGGAAGACTTCAAAGATTTAAGCGAGTTGCAGGAAATTTCCGATATGAATACTTCTAATATTTTCAATTTGAAGCTTCAAATGGAAGCTCCAATCCTGGCATTTCCCAAATTTCCGGATAGCTTTGAGTTTCTCGTTGCCAATCTTGGAAAAATCACTTTCTTCAATGATCCAAACACTTTGTTAGTTGCTAATACTTGTGGTACTTTTTTTTAAAATAGTTTCAATCAAAACTTGTATGTACATTTGATAAAAAAAATATTGATCTAAATTGTGTTTACAGATTATATTATATGAAGTTGTCTAGGTTATTTTAATCATTGATAAATATTTAAACTTTATAACCTAGGTATTTTAAAGGGTTTTTAAGTTTCTGAAAATATCTTACTGAAATTTTTTAGCACTATTTTTGTTTTAAGTAGTTAAAGTCTGAAAATTTAAATTATAAAAATGTATTTTGACCCTTATAATTAAATTTTGCTGAATTTTACCTTTGCTGTGAGATATTTTTTTATAGTATACCGAACACTAGTTTTTAGACACCTGGTACAAACTTTAAAATATTCAATAAATACTTTATATTATAAAAAATAAAATAAATATTTATTTATTTATTTTTTTAAATTTGCTAAAAATTAAATTTCATCTTTGTATATTCAAAATTAAAAAAATTGTATACCGAACACTAGTTTTTAGACACCTGGTACAAACTTTAAAATATTCAATAAATACTTTATATTATAAAAAATAAAATAAATATTTATTTATTTATTTTTTTAAATTTGCTAAAAATTAAATTTCATCTTTGTATATTCAAAATTAAAAAAATGCTATTAAAGTAAATAAACAAGTTGTTTTTAGAAAGTTTTATTTTTTTTTGAAAAAAAAAGTATTTGTATCTAAAAACTCTTAATTTTTTGTTACATCGTAAAGTTGTTAATGGTTATAGTTTCTAAAATTTCAAACTGTTTCAAGGATTTTTTGGATATCAGATATAGTATGTTATTAAGCTAATAAAACATGTTTTGTGTGTGTGTGTTTTTAGTGAAGCAATGTTTTTCTTTCTATAATTAACCTATACAATTTTTTTTTACAAACGTTTCAAAATAATCTAGTAAAGTTGATTTTAAATAAATACTTACGAAAATAAGACTTAAAGAAATGTTTTCATTTAAATTTTTTTAAATGTAAATTTAAAAATTCAAAAAGCGTATAAGTGCACCTAATTTGTTTTCCACTCTCACAAAGGAGAAACGACCCTTTCGCCACGCTGAAGCTGAACATGGTGGACATCCAGGTGAAGTGCTACCGGCAGAAGGAAATAGAAAAGTTGTCGACCAGCAAATCGCACGGCGCAGATATCAACTTGCTGAAAGTATCCTGGTTTGTTTATTGATCCAATAACGCTCGTAAATCGATTCTTTTGCAGTCGACCTTTGCCGCATTTTTTAGTTAACAATTTAAATCTGAGAAAATATTTATTAATTCTTTCAAAATATTTTAAAGCAGACTCAGTTCCGGTCAAAGACCTCTTCAGTGCTTGTTTAAAAAATCTAGAAAGATATATGATAGTCATGGAAAACAGTGCTAAAAAAAAAAAAAGAATAAAAACAAATAATCTTTACTTAAAAGCAAATCTTTACTTATGTAACAAAACTAATTAAATTTTCATTTTACGGTTTAATGTATGTTACAGTTTAAGTTTTTTTTGGTTAAGTATCAAAATCAAAATGTTAATAATAAAGTAAATAATAGAACAATAATAAGAACTTAGATGCAGATTTCTTTTTTTCTTCTTTTTGAAAGTTTTCAAAGTAAACATTGTTGAAATAAAATTGTGCTTATTAGTAGTGCAAGAGCTTGAAGTTAATTTTTTTTTGCTAATTTGAATTAAGACGTAGCTATAGAAAGTTTAAAGAAATATTTGTTTGTATTGGCTATAACACTTTGACATTTTGCTTGGGATTATAAAACTTTTAAGTTGTTCAAAATATTAGTTTCATAAAAACTTTATAAGAGCGTACATAAAACTAATATTGCGGACAATTTAAGACTTACGTTTTGAAGAAGCATATGCTTTTGTAATGACTATGAAAATTTGAATTTTTTTTTGAATATTAAAAAGACTTTTAGTTTGTTGAAAATAGTATCTACATAAAAATTTTTAAAGAGCATACATAAAATCAATATTTATAACAACTTGAGGTTTATCTTTTAAAATGTAGTTTTTTGAAGTGGGGACAATAATAGAATAGTTCGTACCGTTGAGATTTAAGTTATCCCTTCTGTCGGCCTTGGCAGTCGCGATTTTTTTAGAATGCAAGTACTGCAAACACTTTGTGGGTTTTTGGGTTTGCCAATGTGGTGGACTGTTTAATTGTTAACGTCTAAGAAAATATTTTAAAATTTCCCAATTTAGTTTTCTATTTATTTTTAGCTGAATTTGTATATCTACCATCATTTACTATGGCTTTGAAAAATAGTTAGTAATGTTTAAGTTATGAAACTGGTTTTTGTTTAGAAATTATAAAATAAAGTCCCTAAGGTTAGTAATGGACTAATAAATTTGAAAGGTTTTTGTTCTATATAAATTTTTGTAGCTCAAACAACAATTTAAATGAAACCACTTCCACTGAAAAGGACGAAATTGAAATATTGCACAAGACAAACATAAATGTTGAACTTTGCAAGGAGGCCCATCATTCCGAAGGGAGAAAAGAAAAAATTGAAAGGAGAAGCTGCTGTGATAACCACACGTTAGTTTGCTGTTTAGAAAATAATAATTAAATATTATAATGTCATTTTTTTTTCAACAAACTATAATTCATTCAAGTTTAAGAACTGACTTACAATGGCACGTATAAAAATAAACTTAAAAAATTATACATCCATGCAACAGTTAATGGTTTTAGTTTCACTTTACTTTAACAAGTTTATACATTACAGAGAACGCAAATGCTGCGAGTATTTCGCCTCCTGCCGAAATATCCAAGACTTGTCGGAGGAGAAGTTTTCAATTTACATCCAGCCGCAAGGCAAGGTGCAGCTAACGCTGTCCAAGCCGGCGTACGAGCAAGTTTTAAAAACGTTGGAAAACATTTCGTACAGCGGCGACATAAACGCCGATCTCATTCAAAACGCTGGAGTTGCCGGAGATGACGTCAATGTTGTTGACACTGAAGACGCAAAAGGTAGTTATTTGTTCCGTTTTATTTAACGAAAACAAAGTATATCAAATAATTAAAACTAAGAATTAAAAAATATATTATTTTAAGGTTTATTGTATTTTTTTTTCTGTTATTTTTGTATATATAAATAAAAATTATTTAATAAATTCTAAACTATTTTCACTATTTTTAGTTTTTAGCATTTTGTTTTTTTAAATTTGATTAACCATGCTAATTGCTTATCGTGAAGCTTTGTATTTTGGAATGGTTTTAGTATATAATACTTTTTAAAGAAACCTCAAACGAGAAAACAGAAGATCTTGATAAAACTCTAACAGAAGAAAACGAGATAGAATTTACAGAAGAAAATTTCAATGAAGGTTTTATTGATTTAATAACTTAATATAAAGTATTTTTTTTATATTTAGTGTTGTCATTTAAATTTTATCTTTAAGAAGTTATTGTGTTACTAGTATTTTATACTTATTAGGTACTTGAAAAAATTAAAAAAAAAATTTTCCTATAATTAATGTTATTTTATAACCTACAAAAGTTTTTTTTGGTTACTTTTCAAACAATCTTGAAGCTTGTTTAATTAACTTGTACTCTCAGGCAACTTGATGCACTCGACACCTCGAACAAACGTGCCCGTAAT
The DNA here is from genome assembly GCF_965202585.1 of Thalia democratica. NCBI lineage: Eukaryota > Metazoa > Chordata > Thaliacea > Salpida > Salpidae > Thalia > Thalia democratica. Next base: position 25,035,496 of record NC_139166.1, read on the forward strand.
AACCACGACGGCCAGCGAGGAATCTTCCGCTGGTAAATCGTCGCTGTTCACTCCGACGTACGCCTGCTTCAACATTCCCCTCCTCGTGTTCGATATCAAAGGAGATCTCGGTGTTGGAACTCAGGTTTGAAATACATTAAAAAAAAAATCATTTCTATGCAAATTTAAAAAATTGCAAAAATAGCAATACAGGTTGAAAATGTATTTATTTTATTTTTATTTAGTTCTAAACCAAAGTTTTTTTTTAATTTGTGTTATAGCTAATTTTAAATTGTTTTTAAATGTGCTTAAAAAGCTTAAAAGGTTAAACTTATATTCTTAATTTACAATTAAACAAGGCAATTTTATCCAGTAATCTGAAAATACCTGGAAATTTCTGTAACTTGAAAGTTTAGGCAAAAAAACTTGAAAAACATGAAATTGGTTACTTATTTAAAAAAACCTAACTAATGAAATTTAGATTACGCTAGATACAACTGTTATTTACAAGAAAAAGTTACATATTATTCTAATTTTTATTTGTTACAAAATTTATTTCATTACAGTTTTTTTAAGTAATTTTCGTACTACTGAAGACTGTTTTTACCTTAAATTTAATTTACATTAAACCGGGACAAGAAAATTGTACTTTAAAAAGCCTTTTAGAAAGTCAGAAAACCTTGAAGAAAAAAAAATAGCGGCCACCCTTATAAATAATAACTTTCAAGCTATGTTGCAGCAGTATAACTAATTGAGTAAATATTTACTTTATTTAAAAGTTGTGTATTAATTATTGATTTTTTAGGAAATAGTGAAAGTAGAGCTTCGTGAGCTAAAAGGTTTAATGAAAAAAGAAGAGTCTTTTTCAACTTTTACCGAAATTTCGCTAGATTCTCTTGATATAGAAGACATACTTCAGAAAAATTCAAGTAAAAAGTCAGTTTTTTTATACCTTTTTAATTTTACAGTTTAAGTAATTTAAATTTTGTAACGTAAGCTAGTCTAGTTTGTTTTAAATAACAAATGGTAGTGCAAGTATATGTATTAAAAGCACAAGTTTGTTTTCAGTACATATTTGCACATAATGAATGCTTGAAATTCATTATTTTTTATTAGTTTTCATAAACTCATACTGAAAAAAGTTTAAAATAAATATTTTTATTTTTCTATTTAGTTGTTGGTGCGTAAAAAAAACTCTTGTGAATGAGTTAGCTATTGTTTTCCAGGAATTACATAGTCACATCCAGCAAACGGCATAATTCAGACGGGGTTCAAGACGAGTTCAATCCGAGGTGCAACAGCTGCAGTGACATCAAATGTTACCACCAAGTGCCTTTGTCCCGCCACAACTCAATGCCGAACTTGTGCGCTATCCCACCGGCTAATTCCATCCATTCTAAGATCAGCAACGCTTCTTACTCAACAAAAAACAATCCGTTCAAGCCGTTTACCGAAAATATAAACTCTTTCAGTATGTTCTTCTGCTAAATATTTAATTTTATTTATTATAAATATATTTTGATAAACAGTTAATCTGTTTAAAAATTATGCTTGAGGTTAGGTTAAAAAGTATTTCTTTTGTACACTGTTAATTCTTTTTTGAAATCTGTATATTTTTCTAAAAGAGTCTTTAAAAAAGTATCAAAATGTTACCTGAGCAAGGACTTCTTAATATTGAACAACCATTTATAAAATAATTGCTTAAAAGGAGCTTCATCTAGTAAGAAAAAAGCAGAAAATAACAAGAAGTTGGTGTGCATACAAACAATGATGATTGATGGGAACCATGAGGTGTATTCACGGTGCTACAGTAAGCTCAATAAAAAAATTAACATCGACTTCAACTACCTTGAGTGTTATGTTAGTATATTTAACTTATTTTTTTCACACAAAGTCTAACAAATTAATGAACTACTTTGAATCTTACTTTGATTGTTTTAAATTATAATATTTTTACTTTAATTCTGACAAGTTTATCAATTTGCAGGTCAATTCTCAGACCCTGGTTTCTGTTTTAGATTTTTTCGGAATAGGTTCTTCCCCCTCCGACAAGTCTTGCAAGTTTGAGGACGTGACTAAGACTGAATTCAACGCGGATCGCAGGCTCGAGATCAAGTCAGTTTTGTGTTAAAAATTGGAAATATGGATTTTATATTGATTTATTGAATTAAAAACTGATGAAGTATCGGCTGCTTTGTACTTTTTTATTATCAATTAGTTGTCTGTAAGTCTGTTTTGTATTAAACATTAAAATGTTAAGTTTTTTGATTGATTTCCAAAAAATAAACAACATGCTGCTTTAAATGGGCCCCTGCTTCAGCTGTACAATCCAAAACTACGTCAAAGTAACTTTGTTTTAAAGTTGAGAAATTGAGCAGCCTGCCCTGTAAAATTTAAACCTATCTATGAAATGTTTACAAAACTAATTGTGTATATCTTTAAGTTCTTCATATATGTTGTTTGATTTAATAATACTTGAACTCGTTATGCAGATCGTATTACGAAAACCAGCCTAAGGTGAACGCGAACTCAGACATGAGCATATCTGTGGAGAACTTCAGTGTCATATTCAACAAGCCCGAGTACGAACTGATGAAAGCGAGCGTTGTTGGACTTTCTGTTAGCGTCGGAATGAAAGGTAATTGTTTATCTAGAAAATGTTTTATTGGTTTGTTTAACATATTTTTCAATCTTCCACCTCTAAGTTTTATTTTTTGTGTAGAAGAGTAGTTTCGAAGTTTTTATATACATATTTTTTAAAGTTAGTTTATTATATTGTTTTAATGTTTCAGACTCTGTGCAGAGAGTAAGCGGAAAACTAGGAAAACTATCAATAGAAGATTTGAGTCCAAACGGTCATTTGTACAGAGAAAGATTTACTTTCAGTGGAAACAGAGCGCTTGATTTCGATTTTGTTAAGTTTGTTTTTCTTAATAGATAAATTTAAATATATTTTTAGCATAACTAGAATGACTTGATAGAAGTTAGTTAGAATAGTTTTTACTCTTAAGAAAAAAAACTTTACTTAGTACGTGTACTTCATAAATTGTCTTTTTATTGTACTGTGGAAAATTACTAACATCTTAAAAGGTGATTATAAAAATATTTCTAATGTAAGTCTTGAAATTTTTGTTTTTTGATTAAATGTTTGTCACATTATATTGACCTATAAAAAATATTTAATTTTAAATAAGTCGCTTACACAAAAAAGTTTAGAACAAACTACTTAAAACGTTTTCGTTAGCATGTAGTTAAAAACAGGTTTTTATTTTAAGAATCAAACATAAATTTTACGACTCAAATATTTTATATAATCGTAGCCAATAAAAAAAAGTTCGTTTTGCATCAGTAGCAGTTCCAAAATATTTATTTTGCAGATACGACGGATTCGACGAGCAGTTGAAGAGGAAGGCCGACATGAAACTGAAGATGAAGATGTCTTCCATCAGGTACATCCACACACAGAGGTTTCAAGCTGAAATACTAGCATACATGCAGTACTTTCAACAACTGCAGGAGGTTCTTAATTTATTTTAACACAAAAACTCACTAACAACATTGTGTAAACAACAAACAAAATCGAGCCATTGTTAATAAACTTACATAGCCAAACTGTTATTTACTGACAAGCTTAGTAATAATGAAAGAAAGTTACTATGCTTATAAAACGAACTTTTTCACTAATTATTCTTATACTGGTTTAGTAGTTTTAGTTATTTTTCAACACAAAAAAAAGTTATAAAGAACTAACAAAACAAAAAAGCGTTTAAAGTTTATAAAAAATATGCTTCACGAATTTATTCATGCGTGCATGTTAAATACATGTTTTTATTATTATTAATTTGATATTATGTTGTTGTGTCTACAATAATTTTAAACATTCTTTCACAATGTATATTTTCATAAACTAATACTTATACTTATGCATCATGTAAAATATCCGTTAGATGGTACAAAGAGCGAGGTCGGCGTCGGTCGGCCAGGAGGTCAACGTTCAGTGCCAGAGAGGCGGGCGAATGAAGATCGACATCAAGACCGATCAGCCAATCATATTGATCCCTGAAAGCAGCAACTCCTACAACCTCATCATCGCTAACCTGGGTAGTTTTATGTGTTGTTTGTTAACGTGTAAAATCAGTTTTCAAGATAAATAAAAAGCTTCAAAATTAAATTTTAGCGAAGAAGAAGTTAAATTAATAAAATATTTTTTGGTTATAACAAACTTTACATTTGTAAAAGTTTTCAATGGGGCAAGCGATGATTAAAAATAATAATTATCATATTGAAACATTAGTGATTAGAATTATATAATTAAGAAAACAGGACACAAAATTCAAAAAACTAGATATGTTTCGAACAATTTTTGTTTTCTTTTGTTAATAATTTCTCAAAATACATCTAGTTTATTGAATTGTGTGTCCTGTTTTTCTTATTACATAACAACTCTCATGTTCTAATTCTCATTTCATGTCATAACATGTTGTGTAATTTTTTTACAGGGTAAAGTTTGCTTCAAAGTTTTTCCAAAACACCATTGTTTAAGTTTAACAACGAAAAAAGCTTTTAAAATGAAACCATACTTTTTAATTTAAGCTACACATTTGTAAACATTTTTGAATAAACAAGGGTGTTGTTTTAGAACAAGAATTACTAAATGCAAAAAAAAAAGACTAACTTAATTATTAAAACATTAAAAGTTAAAGGCTATCTTTAAAACGACTAGTTTACTAAGTGTGAGTAACAACAATTTCATTTATTTTAACTAAAATCTACAACTAAGTTATAATAGTTTATTAGTACTTTTCGCAGCCTAGGATAAATGTTTTTTACTTTAAAAAGCTTGAATACGATAAAATCTATTGAAATATCAAATAGCAATGATACAATTTGATTGTAAATAACAAATGATACTAATAAAGTTTTTGGATTTAAATTTTAAATAGTTTTAAATAATTTAAATACTTTTATAATAGTTTTAAATAGTTTTTAAATACTTCATCTTGACTAAAGTACAAAATAGTCTAAACTAGTCAATTAGGTTTTTTGTAAGTTAGGTTTTACAAAAACTGTAAAGAACTACTTGTTACAATCTATTTTTTTTATATTTATAAATACTAGTTTGAGATATAAGTACAGAAATAGTTGTAAGTTTAAATTAAACACTGGTTAGCTTAGGTTACAAAAATACTCTCTAACACCAATGCAAAAAGAAAACGCGTAAACCGAACGAACTTTGTACTCAAAACAAAGTTCGTTTCTCATGCAACAAAGTAGCATCGAAGCGTGCAACGCACGAAACACGTGGTTTTGAGAAAAGCACGTGCTCTCTTTTTATGACGTCACAAAAGAAAATCATAAACGATCGAACGCTGCACAACCCACGCGTATATAAGCGAGCTTCATCATTGTAGTTATCGAACGGTAGTAAGCCTGCATCTGGACTGGTGGACCTTGATGTCCGTCAATCTGGGGAAGGTCTGAGACAGAAACCGGTACCTATAGACGTGACGTCCATTGCTGTAAATACTGCGATGAGGTGATTGTTACCAGTAACTTGTGTCGGTTGTTCAATCGGGAGACGCTCCTTGTTGAGCTGACGAGAACCGAACCGACCATGAAAACGATTTGGTTGGCCTGCTAAGCTCGATTTGCAGGGTGTAGAATATGATTGTAAAAATCAGTGACACACCTCGATTCAGACTACTCTACTTCCGTTCGTACTTTTTTTATAAATAATTTTTGAGCGGTTTACTTTTAAACCTAAGTATTAATCATAAGTATTACAGTTTTTTAATATAATTTTTTACAGTTGATGTAAATAAGACTAAATTATAATATTTAAGTTTTCACAAATAATTAAATACTGTAATTTTTCTCGTGAGTACGCGCTGCCTGTAAAGTACGCATTTTGTTATAAAAATAATTTTGTTCAAAATGCAGTTTTTTTTATTAGACTGGTACTTATTAGGTACGCATTTCCTGTTAAATATGTACTTTTTAGGAACGCACTGCCTGTTAATTACGCACTTTTGAGCCAAAAATTCTGTGTTCAATATTCAGTTTTCTAGTTAGACTGGTACTTCTTAGGTATGCATTTTTGGGATGCGTTAACACAAAAGTAACATAACAGTATGAAATTTAAAGAATTGATTAAAAAAAGTAAATAAAGACATTGGAACTTAGTAAATTTTGAGTTACAGACTCTTTTCCATTTAAGCCAGTAAATTTTGTTTTTGTATCTTTACGAATAAGAGTTGCTTCTACAGTCAGTAATTTTCTTCGTTTCTATAGTAAATTTAGCAACAATCAGCTTTAAATAAAACAAAAAAAATTACTTTTGATTTTTTAAACTGTCAATTTGAAGAACATATTATTTAAAGTATGAATGTTATAAAAGAATGCGATCTTGTTTTAAATACTTGGAATAGTACAGTTTTAAAAATAGTAAAAGTTCTTAAATTAAAAAACTGTTTTTAAATTAACAGGATACATCAACATTAAGAACAAGTTCAAGTTTCGTCACAAAGATTTCCCAATTGATGCTGATTTACCAAAAGAAGTTAGTTTTTTTAACGCTTTTTGCAACTATAAATTTCAGAACTTTATACCATCTAAAACTGTTTAGTTATGCTAATGATTAGGCTTTTTAAAATTAAGTCTCGTTAAGTTTCTCACTAATTAACTATCACTAACAACTATTTTTAGAGTTTTCCTTGCCGTTATGAAATTATTAAAATTTATAAAGCTAAAAAGCTGCACATGATTGTTTTCCTAAGCAGTTTTCTTTGTACTTCAACTATTTCTTTAATTTTTTTATTTACTAAGATAAATTAAAATATTTTTTTTTTAAATGTTCTATGCTCAATTAAACTACATCACAGAAACAACTGGAAGCTATAATTCTTGATTCTATGGAGATAAATTTGCAAGATATGGACTTATATTCTGGAGTTTACCACAAAAACAACAAAAGTCCTCGGTTAGTTGTTAACTAGTTTTTTAAAAGCAAGAACAAGTTTAGTTTTGAACTGAGAACTGACTCAGATTTTATATGTAATACTGAAAGTTTTGTTTTGATTAAAAAATATAAAAAGTTATTTATCAATTTTTTTTACAAAATTTAATGCACTTGCACAGTCTATATTTCTATGATTCTAGTTTATAACGTTAATCATCTTAAGATATATATTTTTAATAATCTTCGCTATTTTTTATAATTTAAAAGTTTAGTGTTGTTAAAATACTTAGTAATAGTAAGCTTACTTTATAGTCTAGTAAAGGAAAAAATACAGTTATTTATTGTTTAAAACACCATGATACATAATTGAAACATACTTTTACACTAACATTGCTTATAAGTTGGTTTTCGGTAACTAGAAAGTTGTTTTAAGTTAAATATAATGTAAATGATTGTGTCAAAATTAGAGGTTGCTCATGGGTAAGAGGAGATAGAAGAGGATAAAAAACATCTTAGATTATTATTAAAATGCGAATGAATATTTACATGATCTTAAAATCGTAGAAAATTAAATGAACACTCCAATAAGCTAGACTAGTAATCATTTTAGAAATTAAAACAACAAAACTTTACATTTTATGCTTACAACACCGACTTACGCATAATAACACACTAAATACTACCTTGAAAAAAACAACAACTGTTACTGATCGAAATTTAAAAGTAAAATGCTACTTTATAAGCGTTGCAAAGAATTTAACTTTTTGAAAAAAAACTTATAAAAAATAGTTTTTACAGCAATTTATTTAAAGACACTTCAAAGAAGCTTTATTTGTTCTTCTGTTTTTATTATATTTGCGTATATTACAAATCTATAGAACACAGAGCGATGTTGCGGCAGAGTTGAGCATTAAAATATTTAAAATTAAAGACTAAATAACTTGTAACTTTTACAGAAAAGAAAGTCCTACAAATGTCCATAATGGTAAAGAACTTCAGTTTTCTACTTTCTATGTGAAGTGTGATTCTACTCCGTTGCTGAAGGAAAAAACAAGATTAGCACTTCAAGTAAATTCTAAAAACTTAAATCTAAAAAAAATGAACAAACCGATTATTCTAAAAATACATAGCAATCATTTTATTTGTTACCAGCTTGAAAGAAACTTGCACAAGGAGCTGGTGTTCCACGAAGACGTGCCGGACATGAAGATAAGCGCCAAGCTTTCCTCCATCCACTGCAAGCTCCATCCCGAGCAGTACTGGTCCATCAGGGGCGTGCTCGCGTGCAACTTGGGCGAGCCCATACCCGACTTCATTCAGCCTTCCGCCAACTTGCAAGCACCGCAAACAAATGTCTGTTTTCCAAGTATTTTTGTTGAGCTCGTATAGTTTTCCAAGTATTTTTTGTTGTTTGGTGCAATAACATATTTTTTTTACAATTTTTAAAGTTAGGTTTTACCTGAGATAAAGAAGTAGCCAACTAAGTTTTGCTTTTCCAAAGAAAAAAACTTCTCACAAACTGGTTTTAATTTGTTTTCAAATTGTTTTTTCCTCCAGACAATACTGACTGGGTCTTCACGTGTTGGGCTCCAGCTGCACTTCGGATTGTCGAACATCAGCATCGAGCTTTTGAAAGAAAAATCTATGCAGCATCTGCACGACAGTCAGCAACCTGAAAAGTCACTTGGAAGGTAAACAACTTTTTATTCGTAACAGTAAAATTTGATTTTGTACCTTTAAACTTCTCATGCTGGAAAGAAAGAACTTAAGTTTTTAATTTGTTAAGCTATCTCTAGTTTGGTTTTAGAATATTTGATAAAATTTTTCTGTTAAATTTTTAGTATGTTTTTCAAACACTTGTGCAAGTGATTTAGATAATAATTAGCTAATACTAGTGGGGACCGCTCGATTCCAACCCGATCAAAACTAAGAACTGCTTAACAGATGCTACCAATGGGTAGGGGGTAAAAGTGACAGTAGAAAAAAGTAAATAAATAAAGAAAAAAAGATTGGGTATTGTGCTCGGGTGGGAATTGTGCGTATATTGTTAGCAGTATAAGAAAATTATAGATTAGTATAAAAAGTAAAAAACAACCTCATTCAAGATTGGACTTCGTCAGTTCGCTGTTAATGTTGAAGACGCTCACTAACGGTGACAGGAAAACCAGCCTCTCCTGTCAGTCCTTCACCGCCGTCGACACCACCCCTAAAATGGATGACCGGTCCTCCGTATTCAGAAGCGTCCTCGCCTCCAAACCCGATAGGAAGCAGAATGGGGGAAATCCAGAAGACGAAACTCTTCAGTTTGAGTTCACTCACAGGTTTGATAAATTGTGTCACCTTCTTGTTTATTTGCAAAATGCTTTAAAAAACCATAAAATTTGTTTGTTAAACAATTTCTGTAACATGTTCTTTTGAAAACGCTTAAAAATAACTTTAACATTTAAATAAAATCTGTATTTTAAGTTTAAATTTATGGACGGTAAAAGTTTGTTTTCTTTAAGTTTTGAATGCAGTTGTTTTTGTTTCTATTTCGTTTGTAGAGTGTAATAATGTGAATGATCGTTAAATCCTTGTTTTTGTAGAGTAATACGGGATTGTGAAAAGTTCAACATAATTTTGGACAACATGCGAATTTATGTTGTGCTCGACTGGTTACAAAATATGCAAAATTATTTGTTAGTCAACCCCCGCGATCAGTTCGCAATTGAAGATGAATCCGTTAAGAATGCAAAAGCTGTAGCCAACGCAAACAAACAAAACGTAATTTGTTATTTTTTTAGTTTCTTAGCTATATAAGTATGGTGTTATTTTTGTCTCACTTGCATGAAAAATATTAGCATTGATTTAAATTTGTTTGGTAAAATTATTTAAAATTTCGTTGGTTTTGAATTTAAGATTTGAAAATTAAAAAAAAAAAAAAGAAAAAGAAAGTTACCAAACTGCAGGCAGACGAGTTGGACGAGGGCGCGAAGAGGAAGGAGTTTTCAGTTTGCATCTCCAACACGGAGTTCGTCATACCGCAGAAACTGCACCTCCGCGACACAAACGCCATCATACTGAGATCGACGTGCGTGCTTCACTTGAACGATGAGTGTAAGGAATCCACCCAACCCCCTCTCAGATTCAACCTGGATCGTTTCGAGGTTTGAATATATGTATTAAACATTTTCTGGCAGTGTTTTGAATATTATAACTCAAAAACAAAATATTTTTATGCCATTGAAATAAAAATGTAACAAAACGATGACAATTTTTTTCAATTCACATAAACAAAATATTGTTTTCTTTTAATTTTTTAGTTATTTGAGCTTAAAATTAATCTTAAGTTCATAATTTGGTATTTAATTTTTATGATTAAATCAATCGTGATGTTTAAAAGATTGACTTTTAATAATTTTTTCAGATGTTTTCATGTCAATTAGATAAAGAAAAACTGACTGAGTTATCAATTGTTGACCCGTTCAATTTTGACATAGAAGTCAAGAAAATGAAGCGACAAGATGTAAAAAATGATCCAAAACTTTTAGACAAGTTAGTTTCAACACTTGTTTATCAATTTACTTTGATACTTTTACCCTTAAGCTCAATATATTTATCTTGCTCGAAAGATAATCTAATTCAAATAAGTATTATATTAAAATATATACTTGAACAGTTTTTTTCTTGTCTGAGATTTTTATGTAAATATTAGATAATATATTAATTTAAACAGGAACATACTGAGCATGCAGTTCAGTGCGATAGACATGAGGCTGTCTTACAACGACGTTCTCATGATCCAGTCTTTTGTACGTTCACTGCAAGACCAGCTCGTAACACAAGGTTTTATCGTTTGAAAAAAAGATTGTTGATATTTTAGCTACTTATGAATACTTTTAAAGCAAATTTTAAATGCGTTCTACTCGCTGTGCTTATACAGCTTTGTTGCTTTCAAGATTATGTTATTAAGTTTTAAATTCCATGCTCTCATCCATAAATTTTCAAACTTTTATAAATAGTTTTTACATTTATTAAGATTTTTAATTAAAATAAATTATTAAATTTTTTGCATTTAAGAATCTTCTCTGCACGGCAGCGACAGTGACGTCAGACTCATGAGAAGCCCCACGCTGACGTCATCGCAGAAGTTCTACGACCGCCTCATCGCCAACCACTCCAAGCTGAAGCGCATTGTCGAAGCGGGAGGAATGACCGCCCGCAATGACGTCATAAAGGCTTTGCAGTTGAACAGGGGAAAACCCGAAGTTGCTTTCAACTGGCTGCTGGAGCAGAACCGGTGGAACGCCAAGTACGCGGAAAAAAGCTTGGAATTGAAAGATTCCCACGTGGTTGGTTTGATTGTTCAGTTTTTACTTTTTATGAGGTTATAAGATGCAGGAATACGGTTTAAAAATTCATTGGTTTAAAAATATTAAACAATCTAAAAGTTAATTATTTTAACCTGCTAGAATAAGTACGTAACTGTGAAACTCGTCTTATTTCTACTATGATTCAGCTTGCTAATTTAAAACTTAAATTTTTATTTTACTAAAGTTTATTCAAATTTTTATTGTGGTCGATCATACATTTAAGTTTAATTAATACTACTAAAAATAACTTTTTTTATAAGATTTTAAATAGAAAATTATGAACTTTTTCACTGTTATACGAAAAGTTTTAATATAAGTTTGAAATGTGTGTTGTTGTGCAACAGTTTTATTTATTTATCTCTGTAATAAAGACAGCATCTTCTATCTAAAATAGTGTTTTTAATTTTAGTTATAATTCTTATATTTTCCTTAAAAATCAGGCCAAGTAAAAAACTAATTTTAGAAGATTACATATGATTTTTGATTATATAATACTTTTTTAATGTACATTTTAGCAATTAATACTAAAAGAAACTCATGTATTACAATTTTTGAAAAAAAAAAGTTCTTTAATTATAAAAAAATAGCAGGCTCTAGTCGTAGCATATATTATCAAAGCTTGCAATATAATTTTACACATTTTCGATCATAACAGCTTCTATCATTAAAGTGATGAGAAGTTATGTAAATGTTTGTTTGTCTGACACAAAGTCTGCACAAAGTTTGGTTTTGCAACTACTAAAAGATGATGTATGATGTCATTGTTAAGTGCAGCTAAATAAACGTATCTTTGTACACTTTTATAACCTTAAGGGTTTATTAACTTTGTATAAGTTCTTTGTATCTTAGGTATATATTATTTATGCAATTAAAAAAGTTGACTTCTAAAAATACAATTTTTTTTTTGTTGTCACTTTAAGAAATACAAACATGTATATATACTTTGATAAAACAAACTTCTATTTAAGTTAAAGTTGCAGAAAAACTAAAAACTGTTTAATTATTTTAATAAATTAAAAATTAACATGAAAGCCTACCTACGGTAAGCTAGAATTTTGTAATTATTTCAAATGATTTTTTTTTTGTGTCGTAACAACTCATAAAAGTTTGAATTTAGGAGCCACCAGCTGAGAAGCGAGCGGAGGCCCACCTGCCGTACAAGATAACCAAGGTGTTCGTCAACTTGGAGGCGCTGAACGTGTGCCTGATCGACGATTGCAGCGACGAGTGCGACGCGCCGCTGGTCGAAATCAGCTGCAGCAAGGTGAGCATCCGCCAGTCGGTGAACAGCGACGCCCCGCCGCACTTGCGGGAGGCGGTGAGGAGGCAGCAGGGGTCGGTGACCTTCAAGTTTCACTGCGACTATTTCAACAGGTCTGTCTGCAATTGTTTTTTTTTATTTATTTTGTGAGTTTTTTTTAAAGATTACAAAGGTTATTTAATTGGTTAGAAACTATCTGTGATTTTTTTCTATGATGAAACGTAGAACTTTGTAAAACTTTAGCTTAAAAAAAACGAGTCAACTTTCTTGAAAAGAGTTCAAGTAAATGAGCAGATAAATTTAGCAATTATTTTAAGGACCCTGTCACTTTGGGAACCGTTCATAGAGCCTTGGAGGAGCAACATAAGCTGGAAGCACGAAGAAAAAGAAAATTCCAACGACGACTGGACGTTCAAAGTTGATGCTTCTGATAAGTGAGTTTTTATTTAGTAATTTAGTAAGGCTTTAAAAACTAAGTTTTATTATTGTTTTTAGAAAAATATAATTATTTATAATAATCTTCACGTGTGTTGAATGAAATAATTATGTGACTTTAAAGAAATATTTAAGGTATTCTTGCTGTAATTTTAGCTTATATCAGAAAGTAACTATTTACTCCCTCTAAATTAAACATTAATTAAATTTTTGCAAACAGCTTATTTAGAGTTTTAAAAAATTGATAGTTTTTGCAAATATATACATTATCCACAAACTCGAACCAGGTTCGACGTGAACATGACGTCATCGATGATGGAAGTGTGCCGGATGACGCAGGAGCGATACAAGCTTCATTGTGACGTCACTGATGAGAAGCAGTCCAACGTGAGGCAGCAGTTCGTCCCGTACATGATCAGAAACATGGCAGGGTGCTGCGTCTCCTTCGCGACCCAAACGTCACTCAGCGGTCTTCATAGCAACCACAAACTCACGGGTTGGTTCGAGTCTATTTTTCACTATAATTCTGTAATTTTTGAAACCAGCTGTCTGTTGCTTTATAGTTGAGAGCTAAAAAAAAATAGTTTGAAAAACATAAACCATAGTTTTATAACAATATTTTTCAATTATTGAACTAGTTGTTAATTTTGACCTTAGTATCAAGCTTCTGGTTCTAAATTAGGCATTACGAGTTCTTTTATAAACAATTTTTAAGGTTTCACGTAACTGAAGAGTCAATTTGGGTAAACTAAGTATTTTAATAAAGTATTAAGTTCAGTCTTGTAAGACTTATTGAACATATTTTCTTTTTACCTGTTTTAGTTTGTTTGTTTCACTATCGTAATAACTGATTTAGCATACTGTGTACTGTAGTATTGTAGCTAGTAAAACTATCAAAAGGTCACAATTAACTTGTTTAGTTTTAAGGTCATTTCGAATTTCGAGTAATTTTTACTTGTTGAAATTTTTTTGGACAGTTTTCTTACTTTATTTGTTGAACTTCAACTTTTGCTAACAGCAAAATAAAATAAAGTGTTTTTGTATATAATAGTAAACGTTTTCCTAAACTGGGTGGAGCTAGTGTAATTTTCAAAGTTGATGAAAGCCCTTTTGGCCATAATCAATAATACAGATTAAAGAAAAAAAAGGGTTGTTTGAATAGTTGTTACTAGTTTCATGCTAGAAAAAGGCTTTTCCGAAGTTGTTTTTTTAGGGAAACCAACAAATTAACTTAAACCAATCATCAAAATAATCTGTTTACCAGGTACTTTAGTACATATTGATCAGTGAGCCGCGTATCGACCAATAGTATAGGATATTCTCATGATACTGTTAAACATTACAACATTTTATTGATGCTACGACTACAACTAACACGTAGATTTAAAAATAAGTATTCTTTTGATTGGATGTTTAAAATTATTTTGTTATTTTACTTTTATTTTTTTTAAAATGTTTAAAAGTTAACAAATTGGTTTAGTTAAGAAATATTCTTCTTAGCTGAAATACACTCGGGGTCTTTATTTTTACTTGGGAACACTTATGAAATCAATTTTCTACTTATTCATTTTTGTGGCCTGTAAAATTGTGTAACATGTAACTAATTTTTGTGTATTTGTATTTATACTCGTATTTTTTAGCTTGTATTAGTTTCCATTAAAATTTTATTTCAATAAATAACAGTTGAAATAAATGACTTGGAGTTATTCTTAAAATTAAAAATTCACTCGTTTGATTTAAGGCTTCGTTTTTATTAAACAGCATTTTTGGTCATTACTTTACTTGAACCGTAATAATGATTAAAACAACTTTTGCTTTAAATTTTCATATCAATAACTATTCTTTAGGAATAAAAAAAATCTAATAACAAAATCCGAAAGAAGACAGTAATCCTTGACATTAACTTTATTCTAACAAAAACTTGTTCTGTTTCGACGTTTTACTTTTATTTCAAACATGAGTTTGTTCTCAATTGTTCACAACAAACTCACAGGCTCGAGAGCTTCCAGCCGGCTGAAAACTGAAAAGCAGTGGTGCGAGCTGCTGCCGGGAGACGAGAAGAGCTTCAACTACAACAGCGCGCACGAAAAACAGAGGCACAAGCGCGCAAACGTTATGGAGCTCCATCAGGTTCGTTTCGCATATTTATATGTATATAAAAATAATATTTTGTTCCTCTGGTTAAAGTGCTCCTATATACTTCTAAAAACGTTGTACGCCCTTCTAATACTCAGCCGGGCAAAAGCTGTGTCACATTAAAAAAAAAATTCTAGTTTTAAAAAATTTTTAAAAGTTCGTAATTTTTTTTACTTAACTATGTTTTAACTTTTACCAGTGAATATTTTTCAACAGATCGTAGTGAAAGCGAAAGGATGGGTGGCAGTTGAACCGGTGACCGTCAGCAAAGTTGGCACTTATTTCAGGCATGTGGTCAGAGACAACATGAACAGCAGAAGCTACCAGTAAGTTATGTTTGTATGATACCATATAATATGATTATAAAAAGTGCATTTTATTTGATTTAAATGTTTCACTAGCCCGTTAATGAAGCCTAGGTCCACAATCAGTTTATTTACAAAAAATCAACAACAATTAGAACATGAGTTTTAAAAATAAAAGTTTACAAGCATTGTTTCGTCGTGCAGTTTAAACAGACACTCTGAAATGATTTAAATGATCATAGTTATTAGAAATAACATTTATAGAAAATTGGCGACTACAGTAAAGTTAATCTTTTTATTAGTGCTAATATTTTATATATAAAGTAATTATTATGTTTTATATATATTATAAAAATAGCCTGAGTATTGCTAAAAACTATAAATTAAAACAATTACAAAAAGCATAACAATTTTTTAAAAAATAGCATGAGCCTGCATTTCACATAAATTCAAACAAGCCTTTTTGGGAGAAAGTTTGTTATAAAAACAAATATAAAAAGCTACGTTTAAAGAAAAATAATACACTTCAGCTTTAGCAAGTTAAGATTCTCCTTAGTTAGCTTGACAATTTAAGTGTTTTAAAGTACTTATAATTAATTGTCTTTATATATGACGTCACAAAAGAAAATCACGAACGCTCGAACGCTGCACAACCGACGCGTATATAAGCGAGCTTCATCAATGTAGTTATCGAACGGTAGTAAGCCTGCATCTGGACCGGTGGACCTTGATGTCCGTCAATCTGGGGAAGGTCTGAGACAATAACCGGTACCTATAGACGTGACGTCCATCGCTGTAAATACTGCGATGAGGTGATTGTTACCAGTAACTTGTGTCGGTTGTTCAATCGGGAGACGCTCCTTGTTGAGCTGACGAGAACCGAACCGACCATGAAAACGATTTGGTTGGCCTGATAAGCTCGATTTGCAGGGTGTAGAATATGATTGTAAAATCAGTGACACACCTCGATTCAGACTACTCTACTCCCGTTCGTCCTTTTTTTTATAAAATTAATATACGTTAGGTAGAAAGAGTGTTGTTAGATACTGTTTTAAGTTAGAAAATTAAAACTTTTAACACTTATTCAAGTGTTACTTTTTATCGAATGATTTTTTAATGATTAGTAAAGTAACATCTTATTGATATTTGTCTTCTTAATTTAGCTTAAAATATTTTAATGTAAAAGAAATTGAAGACAAAAGCTAGTATTTTTTTAAGTTCTTATTTTCTAATAACAAAAAAAAATTTAAAAAGTCATGAAGCAATATAGTTTTACTATAGAAATCAAGTAAAATTATTTTATACACAGCAAAACCTTTAGCAGCAAATTTCTTACTCGTCCCGTCAATAGTTTATAGAAATTTATCTTATGTTGTTTTAAAACTTGTTTTCATTGATATAAACACATCATTTTAAAAATTGTTATTCAAGAATTTTGTCCCTCACCTAACTATTTCGTATTTCTCATTCGAATGGCAAAACATTAAGCTTTTCACAATTTTAAAGAACTTTAACTAAAACTAACAAACTTACCAAACTATAATTTCAAATACTTTATCAGCTCCCAGCAAGTAATGAGAATTGTTTTCGACGTGTCGCTGGAGGGCACCAGCGCGAAGAAAATTATAACAGTCAGAAGCGCCCTGGCAATAAAATCACGGCTCAAGTTTCCTCTGGAACTGCGGCTCGAAGGAGCTCCCAGCGTTGGTTCTCAATCGCTGCCCGTGTGAGTTTAAACATATTTTACGGTACTTATATTTTATAATAATAATTTTTAACGGATTCAAGTAAACTGTCAAAACTAAAAAAAAATATTTATAAGCACTGTATTTCTACAATTTTAGGCCTTAAAACTTAAATATGATGAAAAAAAAAGTTTTAATAAATCTCTCAACAGTTAATACACACTTTTTTTGGTTTAATTTTTTAAAATATTTTCATTACAGCTTGATGCCAGGGGATACGCTCTACGTGCCGCTCCACTTAACATCGTCATCGATACGAGTTCGTCCCCAGAGCAACAATAACACGGGTAACTACCAGTTCAGCGGCTCCCCAATAAAATGGAACCACAAAAACAACAACGATGTCAATTCGCCCACGAACCACGTGCAGTTTGTTAGTTGCACTTAGTTTTAAACTCTGTTCTATTGTCAGCAAATTAATAATTTATATTCTTTTTAATAATATTTTTGTTAACAATGTCAAAGTTTTAAACTATCACATCAGCAGTTGTTTACCTTTAAAGTCAATTTTAGTACGCATTAAAATCTTTTTAACGTTTTTTTATGCATAAAAAGACCACTTTAAACCTTTTTCTTCTTACTGACAAAAATTAAAATGTAATGTAAACGTTTTTATTAAGATAAGAAAGCATTTAAAAAATAATATATGTTACCTATATACCTTAGCTATACAATAAGTAGCAGCATCTTTAATTTTTAACAATCGTTAATACTAATAAAGAATAAAAGTATACATTGTATTTATAATTAGTTTTTTACAGCTTAGTTAATATGTCGGTGTTGAATAACATTTAAAATGATTGCTTATATTTTTTATATGTTCGTAAACTATAAAAATAAGACGTTTAGTTTGTATACCTTTATACATGTTATTGACGAACTAAAAAATTAGATAATATAAATTTCCCCTATGCTAGTCAAGTGTTATTTTATATTTTTATAAAGTTTAGATTCGATTGAAATAACTTTTATTATGTGCAAAATTTTAAGTTAGATAACTTGTATTTTTTAAATGTTTTACAAAATAAATTCAATCTAGCAGATAGTAGCTTTTTATGCTCTTAATATTTTTGACTAAATTTAATTTAATTTAGGTTGATTGCCTGCCAGCAAGTACAGAAATCAACAATAGCAATAGATTCAAGTAAGTTTATTTCGTTCACTTATATAGATTTGGTTCGAATTACACATGATTACTTGAAATTTATTATTTTAAAAACGTTAGTTTTAAAAATAAACCTAATAAATGTTTTTTGATTTATTTTTGTTAAATATTTTTGTTAAAACATGTTATTACAAAACTTGACGATTTTTTAAAGGTTTGTGAAGACTAAATTTTTTCCTTACAAACTATCTCATATAAAAACTATTATCTTTTCTTTTTTTTCTTATTTTTTTTGCAAAACCTTTTAAATGTTTTGTTTTAACTTAAATGTTCTGATGAATTAATGTGAAACACATTAATATCTTAAAACAAACACTAAACAAGGGATAAATAGTAAGTATAATTATTTTTCTACGCACATGCTAGGCTGCTATAATACTTAAATTAGCCTCTTTCTAAATCACTTTTACATTCACCATATTTATCTATCCCTTGGTTGAAATGATAATCGCCTCCCCTTTGTTAAATATCGCCCTTAAATAGTTAATTAGCCATTTACTTTTTATATCCCTTTACTAGTTATTACCTTATGATAGCTAAAAGGGGGCAATGTTGCCCACACAAGAAAGCTTTGAGTTATATCTTTAATTTTTTCCAGTTTTTCTGTTTCCATAAACCGTCTCAACTATCCCACCTACCGGCAAGTAGCCAAGCAACTGCTTGAAAACAACGTCACGGGGTCCAAGTATCTCGCCGACGACCTCAGCAATCGCCATGGCAACGACCTGACCACCCAGCTTCCGGGTCACGACATCGTCATAATGCCTCCCGTCATCATCACCAACTTGCTGCCATGCGACCTTCACTATTACGTCAAAATGAACCCGAACGTTTGTTAGATTATAGTTTTTATGTAGTTGTTATAGTCCTACTATTTATTCGAAACGGTTTTAGAAAATATGTAGATATTTTCTTAACTTTTTTAAACCGTAAATAAAGTTTTAAAGTTTTCTTTGAATAAAATAAAAAAATAGCTTTTCGTCTTTTTTAGTTGTTGTTTTTTTTTAGAAACAAAGTCTTTTATAAAAAAATACTATATCCTTAACAAAAAAAAAAATTCGCTCGTCACAGGACACCAAAATAGATGGCAAGTTGAAGGGAGGAATGGAGGCCACGCCCCACGAAGTTCACGTTCTCCCGAACTCGACGAGGAGAAACTCCGTTGGCTTGTACATCGGCTGCACGTTGGACAATTTCAAAAATCACAGAGAAATAATTGTGCCTTCAACCATAAAAGACTTTCAGGTGTTTACAATACATAAGAGAAAAAAAGAGGGTATTGTATGGTTTTAGTGTACTTATACATACAGTATTAATGATACTTTAAACCTACACTGTTATTAAGAAACCTTAATTAAATTTATACTTAACTATACTGAATGCTAATACTAAATATTAAATAATACTCAAGGCTATTCTATATAAAACTAGGCATGAAAATGAATGAGCATATTGTATTAATAAACAATTGCAAACAATAACAAAAATATAAAGAACATTATACTTTAGAAAATACCTTTAATGTATTCAAAACTTTTACACAAGATTTAATCAAACAGGAATATACTTTAAGAGAGTAGAAAACAAAATAAGACTTAACTACTTAGAATGTAAATATAAAATACTTATACAAAGTAAATTACTAAAAAATACTTTATATAACACAAGAAAACTATATAAAAGTCTATTCTGGAATATCATGTTTACTGCAGCAGGCTGTGGCTAGAATGCATCCTTGCTCCAACTGTTGAGAGTTTATATATGGTTGTAATTTAGTAATGCAAACTTGCATCAGTAAACTCGTGACTGCTCTTTTTTTTTATTTATCTCAACTTCCATCAATATAACTCGTAGCCTCAGCGAGCTTTCTCTTAAACGCTTGGATGAACAGGAACTTTAACTCAAAACTTTCCACTAAATTTAAACAGTTATCAAATGCAGTTTGATATCCTGTTACAGTATGAAACTCTTACCACAATACGTGTTAATTTTAGTGAAGAAAGATATACTTGTTTTCTTTTTGTTTTAAACTACTCATTATATTTGATAGTTATAAATTAAAATGTTTATATAAAAGGTGCTCCATCTTAAGGATAAAGTTATATTTTCAATCGTTTATATACTATAATTTTAAATATTTCAGAAAAATATCAAATCAGATAACAGAAAATATGCTATAAATTTTAGGTATGTAGTAATAAAGTTTTCCAAACAGATGAAGTTAGCGCTGAAAGACAAAAGAGGTGAGAGCCTTGTTTTGAACGCGCGAATCAGCTGGAAGAACGATTGTTGTGTCAACATCGCTGTCATGGCTCCATACTGGATCGTTAACAAAACTGGTTTGTTTATTATATACTTACAAATTAATTATATCTCATAAACGTTTTTTATCTTAAGTTTTTGTAGTTCACAATTACTAAGTATCTACAAGCTGTTACAGACAATAATTATTAAAGTATCACTTAAATATAAATAATTTGGTAATTGAAAAAAATATTTTTACTACAAAAAAGCTACTGCTCGAATTCTTATGTATTTTAATCTAGTTAGATTATTCTAGTAACATTGATTTTAACTTAAAGATATATTTAGATATATTTTAAACATGTTGATATTTTATTTTCAAGAATAATATTTTTTTTTAATTTTCACATTGATAGATAAATATTTCCATTTTAGTACGATTTGGGTTCACTGCATTAAAGATAGTTATATTATGTCTATTAAACCATTATCAATTATTATTAAGTAAAGAATGTTTGTAGGTAGAGTCTTTATAAACAATTATATATATTTCAAACCATAAGT
The DNA here is from genome assembly GCF_965202585.1 of Thalia democratica. Taxonomy (NCBI): domain Eukaryota; kingdom Metazoa; phylum Chordata; class Thaliacea; order Salpida; family Salpidae; genus Thalia; species Thalia democratica. Next base: position 25,056,640 of record NC_139166.1, read on the forward strand.
AAAGTAACTGTATTGTTTAAAATATTTTATTATACAGCAAAATTTTCAACTGCAATACTTACGAACTTCTCATTTTAGGACTGCCGATAATAATGAAGCAGGATGGCTGTGAGAAACCTGCCGCTGGCCAGTTCACCGCTCACGAGCAAGCCAGATCGCTCGAACCTCTGTTGTTTTCGTATGCTAACAGGTACTTGGGTTATAATTTCCTGCAGCAGCTTTGATGCATATTGCTGCTTTGATGTGTTTGTTGCGAATGTTTATGCTTATTGGCTTTTATGATTGTGAAATTTTGTAAGTAATAAAACACTAAGGAGATTGTTTTCGAATCAAACTTTGAAAACTTATAACAGTGTTTAATTTTCTGCGGGTGATAATGTAAACTTAGCTAATGTAATATCTAAATTGTGTTTCTTTGTTGATAAGTAATGCTAAGTACATACATCGATATCAGTTTAACTGAAAATTTGTTACTTTTTTATGAATAAACGCCTTATAATTTAATGTGTGCAGAAATTTTACTTGAATTGTTTCGTTTTTTTTTTTTTTGAAGTATGAGAATTACTGATAAAGACATATGCTAATATAAAAAGGTGCAAGTTTTGAAAAAAAAAACACTTTCTTTATAATCTTTTTTTCTTGGAATTTATTATTAAAACTAATTTTCATTAATTTGCTTAAATTTTCAGGGACAACTCTTACTTGTGCACGATGAGGCTGGGCAAAAACGCCAAATTCGACCAGCTGGACAACTTTCCCTCCCCAAAAACTTCTGCTTCCATGGCAACGCACGCGTCGTCATCCAGCGAAAGTTCTACAAAACTGAGACCCTGCTACTGTGAGAGTTTTTCCACGGACGGCGGTACTTGTACAAGAAACTTGAAACTGGTTTGTTGCTTGTTATGTTAAAATATTGATGCTAAAGGTATTATTTATGTTTAAACTAAAATAAGATTATTATTGATAGTTTATGTGTAAGATAGTAAAAGATAGTTAAAAAGAATTTAATTTTCAAGTCTACAAGCTTTAAACATAAAATCAGATTTCCGGGGACCGTTCTCCGAACAGGGAGTTTTGCACGGGTATCAGCGTGCGAAGGGGTGTGGGTCAGTACCAGCACACCCATATAGTTACCATAGCACCCAGGTTCCTGCTGGTCAACAAGACAAGCCGGCACAAGCTCAACTTCGCCCAACGACACACTATATCCTACACGAGCGACGCACAAGGAAACAACTACCACCTCTCGATAATACCCGGTTCGAACATACTTTTGACTAATTACTATAAACATGTTTTTATTTTTATCTTTTTAACTTTTGGTCTAATGTTAACAATAAGTAAATTCACAGCTCAACAGATACTAATTCAAATTAATTCTACTCAGGCTCTGCAACATTAAAATTTTCAATTAATAAGACTAAAATTACAACATACAAACCATAAAGATCTGTTAGTAAGAACAGAGTAGATTGCGCCTTAACATAATGCAATTTTTTCCAGGTTCATCAGTAGTGTTCCATTGGCCGAGAGTGGACTTGGACACGTTGTTGTGCGTCAAACTGGCAGACGTGGATGATTGTCATTGGAGCGGGGGTTTTGTAATTGACCGGGTCAACGCTTTTCACATTCCGCTCAGGATAGCCAGCGGTTTCTACAATAGAAGTTCGCAAGGTTTTTGTTAGATTCTACGAGAGACTCAATTTTTTTATGTAGAAGAATAACCTATCATAAGCTTGTTCTGTAGTAAAAATTTTTGAGATTATTTCATAAATAAATTTTATTTTTAGTGTGATAAAATCAATAAACCTTATGTTTAAAGTTTTCAAACTAAGTCATAGTTTTAGTCATATTTAGAAATAGTAAGTCTTGTAGTTAGTTCTAAACTATTCTGTGATTGTATTTGAAAAACTTTATGTACATAAATAATAGCTTGCTGAACTGAAGATCTTGTGTATAAGAGTGTTTTGATTTGTTTAAGTAATATCTTAGTTGTTAGAAATTTATTTCAAATTTAATAGAACTGCACCCGCAGTCACCTCACTGCATTTTCTTGAGTGTCGAAGTGACGCTTTCCGAAGCAACGTATTACGTCACAATAAGCGATGCAGATCCGAAGCTCATACCTCCGCCGCTGAGAATTGACAACTTGTCTGCCGCCACAGTCATTTATAAGCAAGTAAGTATCAAAATACTAATTTGGGTTTGTAAATTGTTTTTAACTTTTTTGTAAAATAATCTCAAATAATAATGGAACTGATTACAAATCTTTTACAATCTTTTATTTCCTCATCCCTGTTTCTTCTTCGGTTTTCAATAAAAGTTTTTTTTTACACTTTGCACAATAAATTTTTCCATAGCATATGGTTGTATGCAAACTTGTATGATCGCAGGTGGGAACGGACGACATGTACAACACGGAAGTTCACGCAGACAACAAACTCGCATTTGCCTGTGACGAACCGTGCAAGCCTGAACTCGTGCAGTGCACTGTTAAAGGTAAAAATTTAATTTGATAATGTATTGACAATGTTAATCGAAAGATGTAGTTAAATTATAAGCTAGGTTTAAAAAATTGATGACGTAGGTTTTTTACGTTTTTTACGTAGAGTAGTTAGGTATTTGACCATAGAAAATGTTAAGTATTTCTAAATAGTAAAGTTTTTCAAAGTACACTCTGTACGGCTCAAGTAATTTTAAAAAATTATATAACTGAAACTAGCTAGTTTAGTTTATATTTGTGATCAAATAAACGTTTTATTTTTTAAATTTAAAAACTTAATTGAATTTTAGGTGGATCAATGTCAGTGATAGTGGACATGAAGCAAATAGGACTGGAAAAGCAACTTTGCTACGAAAACTTCATATACATTGCCATTGGACCGCCTCAGCAATGCATCACACGTAAGAAAACATTTTTGTTATAAAACTTCTCTGCTAAAGTTATTATATATTTTTGATCTACTTTGATCATCAGACCGCATCCTTCAGTATACTGAGCCCCAGGTTTCGTTTTTGTTGAAAATATTAAGTTGCAACCGGAAAAGCTTTTAATCTTCAATATACAATTTATGTTAACTTGAGCTTATCTCACGGCACACGAAAGTAAAGGCTTTGGCTCTGACAAGCTTTCGCCGATTTTGTCTTTGCATAATATACTTTGCATAATTTTTAAGTTGTGTTTAAATTTTATATACCTGTTTTCTGGGCATCTATTGAAAAAATATAGTGAACGTTTATAAGAAATTACTTTTGGAACTTTCATTAAACTTTAATATTTGCAGGCAGCCGAAGTCGGGTGAGCGCGGATCCGCAGCGCCTCGTTATCGACGTCGACCAATCAGATCCGTTTAAACTCAGATTGCAGCCACTCAGGGAAGGGAAGAGGAGCCAGCTGTGGCGGATGACCTCAGACGGGAAGTTGTACCACGAAGGAAGCTCGTCACCGGGTGGCGGCAGAGAGACATCAAAAAGAAGCGGTTATTACGGCGGAAACCAACCTGGTACTTGATTTTGATCAGTTATTAACGAAAAAAATAGAAAGTTTATAAGGGAGGGTTTTTTTTCTGTCAGAAACTTTTTTTACTTTCATACGTAATTCGTTTCAAATAAATTTATCGTCAGGATTTTTTTTTTGGAAAATTAAAATGGCAGCAATGTTTTAAATGAATAAACAAAAAGGTTTGATCATATTATAACTTGAGCTTGTCTCTAGGCATATGTAAGTCCAGGCTCTGTTAGACTAAAACCGATGTTTTCTTGAAACAAATAAATGAATGACTAGTATGCACGAGTATAAAATGATATTAAAAAGTTGTATAACTGAAAGAAAAATGTTTTGTTTCAGGTCTGGTTCTGGACATTGGAGAGCTCGGTTTTGTAAAAGACGAGGGGGTTCCCTTGATTCTCGCTCAGCACGACACCAGAAGACTCCCAACTCAGACGTGGAAGTTTCAACAAGGGGGATTTCTGACCTGCAAGAAGAAGGGGCTCTGCGTTCAGGTGCTTTCAAATAAACTACTAGGACCGTTTTTTTATCCAATCAATATTAATTCTCGTTCAACTGAAATTAAAAAATAATAATAATAAGAGAAAATATTGAAAAAAATTACAAAACAAATTTTGCAGGTGCCTAAATTGGAAGTTGGCGCCGAGCCGAGGCTGATGCAGTGGCAACAACACGACCTGCCCGCCCGCCAGTGCTGCTCCCTCAAAATGATCCCCGGCAGCGGAGTGCTGTCGCTGAAAATTACCAGAGACGGACCGACCAGAGTCCTTCAAATTCGCGATATAAGGTTGAATCTACTTTTTTTTTCAATGCAAGACCAAAAAAAAAAAAAAAAATTGAGTGATTATATATTTAAGTAAACCCACTAAGTTGCTTATATTATTAGCTCATGCAATTAGCTGCTGTTATTTTTGTTATATAAACAAACCTGCGTTTTGTTGAGCTTTGAAATGTATCTATATATTTTAGAAAACGATCAGGATAACTTTGACATTGTTAAAACTCCACAGGCAGCAGAGGTCGGAGTCGCAGAAGCTGCTGAAGCAGGCGGTGAGCGCCACCGAGGAAAGGAGGAACCTGATCAGGAGGAGCTCCAAGGAGAAGATGGAGAAGCAGACGAGGCTGCACGTGAACGTGTCGCTGTACAAGGGGATCGGGGTGTCGCTGGTCAACTCCAACCCCGAGGAGCTGCTCTATGCCAGCCTGTGCGGCGTCAACATGAACCTGACGCTGGGAAGAGACGAGCAGAACGTCCTACTCAGAATACAGAAAGTTCAGGTTAACTATTGTAGTCGTAATTAACTGTAATGTGTATTATACAGGGTTGCCACTCGGTCAGGAAAAGTCAGGAAATCAGGAAAAGTCAGGAAAAAATGGGGGTTTTGAAAAAAAGTCAGGAAATTTGATAAAATTTCAAAATAGTCAGATTTTTTCAGTTTAAATTTACAAAATTCCTTGTTTTCCAAAGTCTTCAAATGGTAAAAATTAATTAAAAGTCCTTTAAAGTCAGAAAACAATTCTAAAATTTTCCTAGAAATTTACAAAAATATTTAATTTTATTTCCAATGCCTTCACCTGGTATAAATTAGTAAAATATCCTTTATAAACCTGCAAAAATTTTCTATTAACATATTGAACAGGTACCCTACTTGAACAAGCAGATTTTGTTAGCTTTTTAGTATTGATGATCTGTAGCAAGGACACTTCCATAGTGAAACTGTGATATATACACAAAAGATTATCTAGCATAATTTTAGAATTAAAGTGTTTTTTGTTTAAATAATTGAGTTCTTTATAACTAAGCAGTTAGTTTAGTATTTTATGTAACGAGTTAATGTGTATACTTTACCTCTTTATAATTTTTTTAAAGTTGTTTAAATTTATAAATTAAGTTATAAGAGAGGTATATGCTAAGGTTAAGTTTACTTATTGTTTGTTTTTTTTGTAGAGTAACTTAAGTTTTTAAAGTAAATAAGAGTATATTTATTTGTTACAAATTTTATACTAAATGATAAGAGGAAGTATTTTATACAACAGATATATAGTTTACTTTTTTATGTTTTTTTTTACAGTTACTTAAGTATATTCTTTTTTAATTGATTCTTAATTTAAGGATTTTATAACAAAAAGTTTGGGTAGTATTTTATTAAACTAAGTGAACAATTTATATAAGTAAAACTGATTTAGAAAAGTCTGGAAAATTTTGGTAAAAAGTCAGGAAAAGTCAGGAAATTTTTCTCAGCTTGATCAGTGGCAACCATGATTATAGTATTAAAAAAATTTAGTTGTTTATGATAAATTTGCTCAGCAGTTATGATGTTTGTTCATTTTATTAAGTTTGAAAATATACGTGTATTAAAAGGTACTGTAGGATCAAAAGTTCTTTTTTTATCTTGCTTAATAAGTTCTAGGATTTTACTAAAAGCACAAATTTAACAAAGCATATTTAGTTTTTTATTTATATCATAAATATTAAACATTTATGTTTTTAAAAGATCTGTGTAAACTAAAATAGAATTAATAAAAAAAGGTGGACAACCAACTTTTGGGCGGTAAACCAGTCGTATTAATCCACCCGACGACCGACAGCGGGGTGGTGACGTCACAATCGACTTCCATCGACCCGCAGTACCACGACGACGATTCTCCCAACTCAGTTTCGCAACCCTTCATTCAGATTCACGCGGTCAGGCAGACTTCTACTTCATCGCTGTTGGTTGAAATTGTGGTTAAATTTATTGCTACGGTCAAACTTTTTTTAAAAATACTTGAAAAAAATTTGTGTTTTACAACAACAACTGTTAAGTTAACAACTGTTTTTTAAAGTTTAAAAGTTCTTATTTTAAATCCATTTTTTTATACCTGTAATTAACGGAAGCCTAGATAACCTATGTATACATCTTGATAGTATTAAAAGAATAAATCAAATAGTTTTAAACAAAACAATTATTTAGCATTATTGATTGATGAAGGTACGAATTGTTCAAGACGGTGACGATAAAACTTGAGGAGGCGAACGTCCAGATGGAAGAAAGACTTTTGTTGAAAATACTTCAATTTGTCGGCTACACGTCAAAAGACGACGGCAATAATGACCAATTGAACTACGACGACAAAGTTCATTTGTTTTATTTTTTCTAGACTTAAAGTTGATTTTTTATAAACTAATAATAATACTAAAGTTATTAAACGTTCATATTTTTATTTGACCGAAAACATTAACGTTATACTATCTTCAAAATTGTGTTTTTTGAAACTATTATAAAATTCCAGTTTAAATGAAACACTTTTAAAAGTTAATTTTTTAGCAACTCCAAATAGTTACGGCAAATCATTAGTTGCAATGAGAACCTTATTTCAAACATTAAACTTTTGTTTAGTAACATTTCAATATTAATTCAAGTTGGATTTGTACCGGGTGGCCAACATGGATGCCAACCAGTTTGGGGGAAACCCGGACGCCAACGGCGACGTCAGGAAGCGCTACTACTTCGACGGCTTGAACGTCATAATTTCCCCCAAGCTGAAACTGGGCTTCGTCACGTGCCCGATGGAGCAGCTGGAGCAGGAGTTGAGGGACGTCAGGTCTCTGTTTCCTTTCTCCTTCGTGCAGTTTCAGAACGCACCGATCAGGATCGACGCTTACCGGAGGAGCCACATGTTCGAGACAGCCGAGTTTCTGTCGGGCGACTTCAAAAAAGTTCGTTCGATAAGTTGATTGATTTTTTTTTTTCTTTTTGAAATGAAGGTTTTCCATATCTAGTTTTTCTTTGTTGCAAACAAAGATAAATTATTTTTGTTTTTGTCTAATACAAGTTTTTTTTGTCTTTAAAAAAAAAGTTGATTTAGTACAAGAATATTCACAGCACATGGTCGACCAAGTGTTGAGCCAGGTGTTCAAAATATTCTTCTCGTTCGATTGTCTCGGCAACCCGATCGGAATTGCCACCGACGTCAAGGCGGGGATCACAAACCTGGCCAGCGGCAACATTCCCGAGATGCTGTTGAATTTCTCACACGGACTCTCAAACTCAACCGCTAAGGTTTTTTTTAACTAATTGTTTGTAGAAAATTTTAAAAGCTAGTATGATAGCTGGTGTTTAAAAAAAAGTTGATAGTGTTTGTGAAAAGTAATTGAGTTTGTAATTTTATATTTTTGTACTCTTATTTTGCTTAATTTTTTCTACAAAGTTTACAAAAACCTTTTACTTCCGTTGAGTTTATGCTACAAAAAAAAACTGTTTTACAACCAGCAAGTCTTGTATGTATTTACAGAAAATAATGTTTATTTATAACAAAATCAAACTTTACTTATAAACAGTTTTTACAAAAGTATTTCGAATCAGTGCTGCCTACTAAACGTTTTGCTTAAAGAAATATTTTAAACACAAGCGAAATGCCAGGTGGTGGGAACGTTGTCGAACGGCATGGGCAGGATTGTGATGGACGAAGATTACGGGAACAAGAGGAGGGCAATCCAGGCCAACGCTGGAAATTCCGCGGGTGGGCATGTTATCGCCGGATTGCAGGTTTGTTTTTGAACTTTAACTCAACTCAACTAACAAGTTTCGATTAGTTTCAACGCGTAAAATAAACTACTTTTAGCTTAAACTTAAGTCTCTTGATTTGTTTTTGAATTATTATATCTACCACATATTTGTTAAATTATTTTTTTTTAGATTTAACTTATAACTGAAGAGCCATAGAGAGCAAATTATAGTTTTGTCTAATTTAGTGAAATGCGTCTCCTTGTATGTTCAATTTAGAACTAAACCTAAATTATTAGTGTCTAGTTCAAAAAAATACTTACAATTATTTAAAATAAAAAATAGATGGTTTGACCTCATAGTTTCTTATTAGGTGACAAACTTTTAAAGTTTTCAAATACTTGTTACTAGGGATTGATGGCTGGGGTGATGGGAGGCCTCACCAGCGTCATAACTCAACCGGTGAAAGGGGCCCAGTCCGGAGGGGCGAGCGGATTTTTCAAGGGAATCGGCAAGGGCATCATAGGAACGGTTGCCAAGCCGATAACAGGAGTGCTCGACTTCGCGTCCAATTCGGCCTCGGCGGTCAGAGACCTGTCCATACAAGACGATGCCCTGGTCGAGAGGATGCGCCTCATCAGGTGTTGCCATGGCTTCCAGGTATCACCTATTTTGGAGTTATAGTTTTCAACTTGATGTAATGAATAAAAAATAGTTTGTATAGCAAATTTAAAACTCGTATATATCAATAACAAAATATACGATAAGTATATTTTAATGTTGATTAGTGTAGTGTGAGTATTAGAGTAGTTTGTTTCAAAATAGAAATATTTCTAAAGTTTGACTTGGCAAAAGATTAGTCTTTGTTTAATTTTATTAAAAAATAATTAGAAAACAATATTTAATCAGGGTTGCTTGCAAGCGTACTCTCACTCAGAGAGCAGGGGTCAGCAAATATTGTACCAGATAAACCACAATAATTACAGGGAGCATTTCTACAGCCTCACTGAAATTGGTGCGCCTGGAACAGCCGGAATAATTGTAAGTTACAGAAAAAATATTTATTTTAGCTTTTTTAATACCTCACAGATGAAAATTTTAAGACTAAGCTATAATTTTCACATACAATTTTTTTTTGAAGAATTTAACCAACATCAAATTAGAATTAATTCAGCATATAATTTTTGTTATAGAACAACGTACGTCACAATTTTTTAAACATAACCAAGGTTCTTTATATTGTTGGTAAAAGATAAGTGAGTGTTTGGATATTAATAAATAAAAATTAATTTAGTATACAATAAAAACATCTGCCTGCATTTAAATGTGACTTAACCAGAAATGCATTTCCAAACCCCAAAACAGGTGATAACCACCAAGCAGCAGGTTTACATAGTGAAGGCGAATCACCGTGACAACAACCAATCGGTGGACGCCGACAACATTCTGCTCATAATCCCCTACACCGATCTCATCAGGGTGAGCGTGGTTGCCGAGGAGGAACAGAGGGAGGTGTCGGCCGGAGGAAGGAGAAACGAAATTTATTACGTCGAATTTCATTTCGTTGTTTGTTGCTCTTTCATTGATTTAGATGTAGAAGAAGTATTAAAACTTATTTTAAGTTTTTGGAAAGTTATTTAATTTGTGTACTTCACTAAACGAGTTCTGCCTTCTGTATTTTTTTAAAACTGTAAACTTTTTCCTAGTGCAACAAAATATACGATTGTACTTTTTAAAGAATTCAGGACCAAATTTTTTTTTTTGATTTACTCCGTCACATAAACATAATTCTTTCAAATTTGAAATTAAAACTTCATGTTTGAATTTCAAAATATTAACTTGATGTTTCCAGGATCAGGACTCGGCGGGCGGCGTCAGGTACGCGAGCAGCCACCAGGTTGAGGAGAGCTTCGTGTCGGCGCTGCGATCGACCACCGTCTTCACCTCGCCCCAGTACCGCTCGCATCAGGGGCTGTCCCCCCATCAAAACCCCCAGGTGAACGAGCAGAACGTGAAGAAGCCGCGGGTGAGGTGCAGCACGCTGCAGGTGGCGGAAGCGGTCAGCAGGAAGGTCGACTTCGCCAAGACGCTGCTGCTGGATCAGAGGGAAACGCTTCTGTGACGTCATAGTTGACGGAGTTTGGTTTGGCGTGGGAGTCGGGGCGAGAATTTTACACGGAAAGCTGCATATTTTTTACTTTTTTCTTTTCGTTTTGTCGGTAGCTTTTTTGTTCGTCATTTTTTAGGAAAGTTGATTTTTTTTGCGAAGCTTTTTTCGTGCAGTCGATTTTTTGATGTTTCTTTTCGTTTGAAGCCTAACAATCTTAATTTTTATTTTAATATTTTTACTTTTATTGACTGCACCTTTGAGTGTATACTATGCTAACTATATTATGCATAATTTAAGCTTAATAATACTTTTAAACTAATACTTACACTCGTTTAAGATTTATTTTCGATTTAAGTTTTATTACACTACCTATGTAATAATTTGTTTCCTGTGATTTTATTTTACACTCGTTGTTTTAAACAAAGACAACAAATTGATTCTTAGGCTTGAAAGATTTTATCTAAAAGTTTTTGTTGAGGTTAACATATTTGAAAAACTAACAAAAACCTTAACTAAAAGTAATCACACAAACTAGGCTTTTTTTTAAATTAATGATAAGAAATAAATCTTGACGGTCTACGTAATTTTGGAATAACTTTTGTTTTCAATCCTCTAAGGTAAAACTTAATGAAATAATTAATTTTTATATACTACCAAGTACGAAAAATTTTGAAAATTTAATTGAACATTTATTGTAAAAAAGTTAGTTGCTTTGCACAAATTTGTTTTAAAGGTTAAAACTTGATGCCGCACGCCAGAGGCTTCTGCTTGACAGGCTAGTTCGTACATTGCCGTTCCTATGATTGTGTTCTAGTTAAAAGTTACTGTATGTAAGATGAACACTTTCGATCTTGAATTTTTATTAAAGATCAAGAGTGGACAACATACGTTAGACTTAAAATTCCTATCCGTGCACAACTCCAACTTTAAAAAAAAATCTTATTTGGTTCTTTTTATTTTACTGTTACCCCTTACCTTTGGTCGGTAAGCGGTTCTCGGATTTGATCGCGGGTTGAAACTGAGCGGTTCCCACAACATACGGCATGCGAATAAATTTTTAAAGATAAAAAATAGTAGTAAACATAGGTATGAATTTTAAAAATATTATATTAACTAAAATGTGGTAATAGTTCCATTGTTTAAATTTTATGCGAGACATATCAGTAAAATTTTAGAAACGACAACAAAGGAAAATATTACACTTGAGTTAATAAAAAAATCTGTTTTTATTCACTATAATGCTTTTGAATAATAAGCCCTACAAGTTACAATGATTAAAACTATTAATAATCAAAAAAAATATTTGCTTTAATTAGTACAAAACTGAAATAATAACTACCATTTATTTAAAATTCTTAGTCATAGTTATTAAGTTGGTGTTCATTAATCAAAAATAAGTTACCCAACAAATATCTTCGAGAGAAAAAAATACAAAAATATTTGTTCATTTCCTAAGAAATGCCATTAATATTTAGAACACTTTAATACGAATATAATAGCAAGCTATGAATGTCATCAAAATTAAGTGAATGTTTTTTAAGTTCTAATCTATAATATAATGAACTTTTAAGATTATCAAATGATCTTTCTAATTTTTCCATACTACATTTTTCCTGGTTGATTAAAAAACCGCTATGTCAACTAAATAACTTTGTGTTGTTGCCATCTTGTTTTGAAAGAACCAATGTATTCCAAAGATAAATCTTGTTCGTCCACAATTTCCCTAAAAACAACAATTTTCATAAGATTTTTAACTGGAATACAATTAAAATTTCGTACAGCTGTTTGCCTAACATAAAAAAATATCATTAACTCACAAAACAAAAATTTTTTAGAGGCTGCAAACAAAACGAACAGAGTTTGATGCTTAATGAACGACAAATAAAATTGCTCAAAATGTTTGATCCTAAGACCTGGTGCACGAAAAAACCTTTCACTTATCGAGTCGCACACCACTTGGATACCTTTTAACGTCTTGTACAGGATAGTTCAGAATGTGCAATTGCAGAAACAAGATAAATTACCCATTTGAATGCCTTTTAAAGGGTGTATATAAAGCAACAGTCAGAGATAAGGAAAACAGTGGTTCTACGAGAGTTTCTTTCAAAATAAGATGGCAACAACACAATTACAGCATTCCCAAGAAATTACAAGCAACAGCCCTGACTAAAATCACTATATCAAATAACACCGAATTTTCCGAAATTAAATGGCAAATGCTATTTAAAATCAACTGCTCAGTACCCACAAAGACATATAACTGCAATCTAGAAAGAATGTCCATAGCCTAAGCGGACAGAGTCAAAGCACTTAATAAAAAACAAAGATTTAACTTCTACATGCCCCAATTTTGATATAGTTGATACTAACTTTTATTTATTTTTGTATTTTTTTATTTAATAAACTATTTTAAGTTTTATATATTTATTGTTGTCAGTTTATTCATAAGTATTATTTTATTTGAACAGTATTTTTGCTTAGTTTTAAACTTACATTTAATTAATTTCCCCTATATTAAATTAAGTACATAATTACAATAACTAACTAATTACTTTGTCATTACTTGATCTTACTATATATATTTGTGTCGTTCTTGTTACTTTATTATTACTTAAAAAGCTCTGAAGATCCTTTTAGGAGAAACAGTGGCAGCTAAAGTAACAATCGTTGAATAAAAACTGTTTTAACAAATTATAAGTATGTACTTTATTAATTATTAAAATTTCATTGTTGATTTATTAATTGCTTTATCATAGCTTAGTATTTTATTTTTTATCTTAAATAAAGAAATCTTAAAACTAATAACCTGCTTATTAAAGAAAATCTATAATAGCTTTTACTGTAGAGGTCTATTGTTTTATTTTAGACAACTTTAGTGTTCAGTTAAGTTTAATTGGTACAATTAAGTTTTAGTACTTAAGCATATTATCAGATACAAATAAAAATATTTTTAATTGTACCTGATGATCTACTTTTAACAGTGAAACTTAGTCGTACTAATTAAACTTTACTAAATTTAAATATTGTTTTTATTGCTTCTTTTTTTATGTTTGAGAATTTTTCAAACTCGTCAAGTTTGTGGTTATAAAAAAAAAGTTTTTTATCTTTTATTTTTTTATGTAAAATTGTCAATAGCACAAAAGATGAATTAAAATAAGTTAATTTGTATCAAGACTTTCTTGAAGTAAAACTAAATAAACCTTAGGCGCAATTTTCACTCTGCAGGAGAGGCTAATTGTTTTTTTTTTTGTTAATTTTATTTTGTGTCCAAAATAACTTTTTTAATACATAGCTTATAACCTGAAAGTTTTTTTTTGTCATACGATACTGTACTAAGTACTTATAATTATAGTATCTGCTATAAAACAGTATATATATACATAAGGTTACTTTTAGCATGTAGGTAAAACTAAAGTATTATTAAAAAGTAATATTTTTTACATAACTTATAATGCATTGCAGTTTTTTTATTCTTAAATACATGCTGTAGAAGTCTTTGGTTGAACTTAAACTTCTATTTTCTTAAATCTATTTGTTTTTCAATAGTGTAAGCAGTCCAAACTGATTTTTATAGATCAAATCTAATTTAATTATATGAAAATTGTACAAATATCATTACGGATAAAAACAATCAATTAAAACTATTTTATAAAATTCAAGAATATCGTTTTTTTCACTTTATAGAAAACTATAAAGATTTTTTTTTAAATATACTTCAATACTATAAAATTCAAATATATTCACGTTGTTTAATAAATTACGCAACAGTAAAAATCAATGAAGCTACTTTAAAGAGTTACTGTTTTCAAACTAATTATACAAACTACTAAATCTCAAACTTTTTTATAATAAACGTAGACGCTAGGTGCTGCTAACAAGATAAAATATAGGCGGCTTCTAAGTGTTAGCCTAATATTTAGGAATTCTTTATATAAATGCATTTTTTTATTAATACGTTTGAGTGTTTTTTTTTAACTTTAACTTTATCAAACCTATACTTTTTAACCGTTTACCTAACTCTAACAGTTTACTAAAAAATCGTATTGGTAAAAGTGCATGTATATGAAGGAGTCCTACTTTGAAACTGCCGAAAACTGCTATTTAACCAGATTCTTTTATTACTAACAGACTTTTTTGTATTTTTTCTAACTTCAAATATAGTGTTTTTTATTAGTTATGGTGTTATGAAAACTTTAATTTTTTTTTAGATCTAAATACTATTTCTGTAAAACTGTGAACTGTTCTTATATAATTATGTTTTAAATTAGTTTTAATAAAAATATATTTTTAAAATAAAAATTTTAATTCTATATACATTTGTTGCAGTAAAAAGTTTATATATGATTACATATTTTTTTAATAAATGTAAGTTTTATTAATATTTTTTACTAACAATAATTAGGTTTTGTATAATAATAATAATAATAATAAAAATAATAATAATAATAATAATAATAATAATAATAATAATAATAATAATAATAATAATAATAATAATAATAATAATAATAATAATAATAATAATAATAATAATAATAATAATAATAATAATAATAATAATAATAATAATAATAATAATAATAATAATAATAATAATAATAATAATAATAATAATAATAATAACAATAATAATAACAATAATAATAACAATAATAATAATAATAATAATAATAATAATAATAATAATAATAATAATAATAATAATAATAATAATAATAATAATAATAATAATAATAATAATAATAATAATAATAATAACATTAATAATAATAATAACAATAATATAATAATAATAACAATAATAATAATAATAATAAAACAATTTTCGATACCTTACAATAGTTATTTTATGACACTCATTTAAGTAAAAAAAACAGTAAACTGTTATTAGACATGAAATTCTTACATTTTTATACAATATCTAAATGTTTTAGGTATACAAACTTGATTGTACAACCGTTTATTGCAACATTTTTTTAATTAAAAAGTAATCCGAAATCTTCTAAAATAACAATGATATAAAGATTTTGTTTTATAATTTAATAGATTAATTTTTCTTTCTTAAATATTAAATTACTGATTAATTAACTGCAAACTATCAATTAATGTCAGCAGAGTTATATTTGAACTTCAAATTTATTAGTCATCATACTCAAGTAACTTTTAATCAAAAAAAATTAACAAACTAACTTAACTAAATTTGCTATGCTGCCCAAAAAATTATAAAAAAATTAAAATATTGTACTTTATAGTGCTGAAAATTTATTTAAAGCATCTAAGTTTGGACGAATAAGATTAATAAAAATAAAAAACGTTTAGTTGCACTGTATTATTAATTATATTCAAAGTAGTGTGTTTTAAAGTAACAAATTTCTCCTACAATAGACCAATTCCGTTTTGCTTTTCACATACGAATGTGAATATTTGATATAAATTTTACGTCGTATGTATATACATTGTTTAAAGTTTCGTAAGATAAATACTGAAAACTGTGAAAAAGCACTTAAATGCTTAACAAAAGCCAAAGTAACAAAGTTATTTACCTTTGAGCTTCCTTAGTTTCTCTTCTACTTTTCTGCAACTAACGACCTTTAAAACCACTTAAGCGTCGGTACGGAGAGTTGCATAACTCCTCTTTGAAACGAAAGTGTTTACGTTGCGCGATTATACAAATCTGCTTTCGTTGTTATGGCATGGAAAAGCTTTACGTAATAAGTTCAGAAGATTCGAGAAGTTTCCGCTGTTACACAACAGGCTTGCGCTCGCGGAGTTTTTGCATTTCAGAAAAACAATCCGAAACTCTATGACTGTATGCATGTAATTCTCCGCTGCTCATGGAAACCTTCTTGGAATTACTCAATACTGGGAACTTGCTTGCAGAATTTTTTGTGGCATGAGGTAAACAATGACAGCAACTGATTACAGAAGTACTAACGTTAGTAAAAAAATTCCGAAGAGCAAAACTTGCATAAGAGGAGTTTCAGACGCAGCTCTTTGCGGATTCATCTTCGTTTTCACGCGGTCCTTGTTTCTTGCTGTTTTGCTTTTGTGATATAACCTCGCTTTTTTGTTATCTTAAATCTCCAATCGCTTACATCATCATCGGCAGACAGGCAGTGCAAACAGCTGATTGGCAGACTTTATGTTGCACTTGTTTTTCATTTTGTTGCATAACAGACTGTTTTGGAAATCCCCAAGTGAATGATTCACTTTTCGGTCGTGAAAAAGTTTCAAGGTCTGCAAATAAACTTGTTTTTCAGTTTTTTGTTGTTGTAGGTAGGTATGGTCTTTTTCACATTTACATAAAATCAAAATAAAATTATCAAAATACTCTACAAAATATACAGCTACTTTTAGAAACTATAATTTATAAAATTATCATTAATGTTTTTATTTTTTATTTTTAGTGAGTGTTTAATTATCAAATATAATGTCGTATTAATTTTACAATAACTTTTTTAAACAGTTTTGTATATTTAGTAGATTTAATACTTTATCTAAATGTTTTAGTGACTTATAAAAGTTCCAAGCTGAATTCACAAAAAAAAAATCAAAACTTAGTAAATAAAAACTAAATGGTAGTACTTTATCGGATTTAATTTTAAAGATACTTCTTACCATTGAGAAATTGTTGCAACAGCTATTTCCATTAGATTTATTTTTGTAATACAGTACAAATTGCATTTTTAAAGCTACCAATAGAATTTTTAAGAGCAAGACTTCAATCAGCGAACAATTACCTTTCAATCTAATATTTTAGCTGACCTACATGCATGCCTAGGTATTTCGAAAACTCTTGGAAGTAAATATTAGCTTTGTAAAGCAACTCACAAAAAGCACTCATGCAGTGTTTATCAACGTCAGTGCATGCAAGAAAAATAGGTTTGTCCAAGGCGGACACGCTGATCTTGGCAACAAATCTCTTACAAAGCCTCTCGTGACACGAACCTGTATTTGCACATGGTGAGCAATGCAAAACGCTTCAAGTTGAAAACTGCGCCTCAACGTTCTAAAGAAGTCGGAACGAGCATGTTAGAAGGGCCACTCAATTAGATTGAAACGAGTGCAAATATTTGCCGCTTCCTTCGTTGTAACTTTGTTTCGCTGCTAGTATTTGCCCACCGTTATTTTTATCTGCACTTGCACTTAGCCTCGGTATGAGATTGAGCAAACATCTTTTTGTATGTTTCTCACGCGAAAACAACATGACATGCAAACAAGAGCGGATACGTTTTGTTTGTTGGTTTTCTGCAAGTCGAGACTTGGTTGAAACTGACATCAAAACACAACTTTGTGTTTGCAGTATGATGTTTTTTAAGTTTTGCAGGTTTTTTTTTTCTAATGCGCATCTCATGTAAAAATTTGTATAAGTATTTTTTCATATTTTGGATATTAAATTTATTTGACAAAGCAACAAGATGTTAGCAATAAAGTTTAAAAACTATTAGCCAGTTACTAAACTTATTTCAACTAAATTTATTATTTTTAACCTAGATATTTAAAAACTTGGTATACAAATCGTTATTATTTTAGCTCTACATTGTTTCAAATTTTGAGGTTGTGGTTATATTTTTAGAGTTTACATAGTTATTATAAGCACCAATTAACAACCGTCAAAAACTGAAACATGGACAAAACAATCATTCTTTTCAAAATTTTTTTGGTAATCAACGGTATAAAAATCACTAACAACACTAATGTATTAAACAAAAGGAAAACTAATGAATCCTTGTACATTTTAAAGTACCATCTTAAGTATAAAAAAAAACTTCTGACAACAACTACAACACGACAAATTTATATACAAGCAAAATGTGTTACGTAAAAAGGACAAAATTTTTACAGAAATGTGTGTCTGGCTCGCACTTGACCTCAAAGCGTGTTAACCGAACCGCTCCGCTCAATAATCAGCCAATTTGGAATGCACATTCTTCTACCGACTACATTGATGGCTGCTTCCTGTAAACAAGGTGCCTCTGTGCGCTTTTAATTGGCGAAGTATGCGTGTTTTTTGCAGCACAGTTATCAATCATGTTTGAAATTTTATTTGTGTATTTGGCGTGTTAGAGCATCCTTTATGTCTGCGATGAGGCCGTCGCGATTCGTAATTTGATTTAAACACAAGTTTTACCGTGAAAATAACCTATTTCTGTGTACGTGTTATGTATGTTAGCTTTACGTAACAGTCACAATTTTGTAATTTGAATTTAGCGAATGATTGGTAGATGATCATTTGAGTGATTTTGAAAAGGTATCAAATTTTTATTTGTCAAATTTGCATGATTTAAAAAGAACTATACTAGTTTTTGATTTTTGTAAATTAGTAAATTCTGTTTATTTTGAAAAAAGTAATTGTAAAAATGAAGAAATTTATGTCTTTATAAATTTAGCTTTTATTAAAAATATTGACTTACGTTACGTTTTTTTAACAAAAACTAAATAAAAATTAAATATATTTAAGTCAAAAATATGTTTGGCTATAAACATTTTTCTAGTAAAGTTTTACTTTAGGGCAATTTTTGTCAACTAACAACCAAAATAAAGAAGCTTTTTCTTTTTTTTTAAGTTTTTTTTCTTAAGTATTTACTTTGTGCATAATTAATGTTAATAATGACATTTAACTTTATAATATATTATAAATTTGTTTACAAACTTACAGTTAAAAAACTTAAATAAATGCTTTTGTTTTCTTACATTCATCAAAAACATCATGTCTTTGAAACGAATGGTTTACAAAATTAACATAAAATATTATGTAGTACAAAACACGTGTAATTTGTTTTGCAACTTTTAAGTATAAAAGCTGTTACATAAAGAACAAAAATATTCTGCTTGGAAACGTTTTATTCATTTAAAGTTTATTAAACACTTTCTCATTAATTTTTACCAAATCAGTCTTTGTACACTATAATTACTTAAAACTGAATAGTGTTTTCTCAATAGTTATTGATACTATATTCCAATATATTTTAATTGAGACTATTCTCAAATGACTATACTTTTAAAGAATTATTTATTTTAATCAAAAAAAGTTATAATCTAGTCTAGTCTTTTCTGCAAAAGTGTTTTTTTTTTCTATGTTCTAGTTTACAAAACTACGATTAATAATTCCAAAAGTTATACAGTTTGATAATTTAAATAAAAAAAAGTTATTACTACGAACCAAGGGAGTCGCGTAGGCTTAAGCATTGGATCATAAAAACTTAGTATTATGAAACTGTTAAACTTACTAATTTTTTTTAAACATTTGTTGCAGTTATAGTATTTTTATCTTGGCTAATTAGTTTAAAAAAATAAGTATTCAAAATATAAAGTTAATCGTTTGCTAATAACGGTCCTAGCGAAACAGGTTCACTGAAATGTATAACAATAGCAATTTTAAACAGTACTCTTTCTTTATTAAACTAACACATACTTCTTAACACACAAAAATGTATGTTAGTTTAACAAAGAAAGAGTACTGTTTAAATTTGCTATTACTATTATTTTTTAAATACCAATTTAAGGTTTTTTTAAATACTTGTAAATTTTATGCACCCCCTAAGAAATATATTACGCGTCGCCATTGCTATGAACAAATTAAATACATTTGGTCAACAAAAATAAAGCAAGAATAAAAAAGGACAATACTTTGTCCTGGACAAGACGTTAAAAGGTATCCGTGGTGTGCGACCCGATAACCAAAAGGTTCTTCGTGCACCGGGTCCTAGGACCAAATATTTTGAGCGTTTTTTTATCGTTCAATAAACTATAGTATAAATTTAAAAACCGGTTACATTTTATGTAACTCTAAACGTTATAATATTTTAACAACTAACAACATTATCTTATATTAATAGTAGCTGTGTAAAAATTAAAATGAGTTTTATTTTTATAAAAGTTATTTTCATAAACATTATAAGTTATCATTATAAAACAAAAAACAAAAAATTAACAAAAATAATTTGTCAAAAACTTTATTTAGGTTCGTTAATAATAACAAAACAAGTGTTTTTTGTTATACAGTTATAGTAGTGGAAATTAAGACTATCTTAGTTATTACTATTTATTTAAATAGTGTTTAAATTACAACAAAACTAAATAAAAATTTAACCGATTTTATTGAAGGGCTACAGCACTTATTATATTTTGTAGTTTGATATGTAAAAACTACAAGTTCTTAGAAATTAGACATACTCTTATTTAAATTTTGATTATGACTGTGAATCAAAAAAATTCAGTTATCAGTTTAGATGAAGCTAAAAAATAATTATAGATGTTTTTTTAGTAATACTTGTTTACACTGATGATCTAAATCAGCGATTCTTAACCTGGGGTAAATTCCCTTGGTTTAGCGGGTAGTTAGTATTTATTGCCAATTTTTGTAAATTAATAGTTTTTTTATTTGAAAGTTAGTATTTAAATGTAGGGTTTTTTTTTAATTAAATAAACTTTTTAAATTCAACGATCTTTTTTATAGCTAAATATGCTTAAAGATCAAAAAAATTTTTTATTTTTCC
This sequence comes from Thalia democratica, assembly GCF_965202585.1. NCBI lineage: Eukaryota > Metazoa > Chordata > Thaliacea > Salpida > Salpidae > Thalia > Thalia democratica. The sequence continues at coordinate 25,077,244 of NC_139166.1, forward strand.
TTAAAACTTAACACTGTTTGTATATTGGGCGTAAATTTAGTAATTAACTTAAAAAGGATTAAATTGGTAACAACCTTCCAAAAAGGGGTAAAACATGAAAAAAAGGTTAAGAACCGCTGATCTAAACACTGTATTTATGTATTAAATGATTAATGATAATACATAACTACTTATTTAGTAAATAACAAATTACTATTAGGTAAAAATACTTGGTTGTACAATAATTATGTTAAATAAGCTAGCAGTTTAACACACAGTTTTGCATTAAAACTGCTGAGCATTTTATTTTTAATTTAGTTATTATATTCTGTTCTTATCTAACTAGAAGTTTTTACAAATCAGTAATGCTTCGATTAGCTTGATTGTGTGAAGATAACAAGCAAAATAAACTTTACGTAAACAACTACAAGTTTAATAAGTTTTGTAACAGATTAGTTAGGTAAACAACATAAAATTATTTTAAAACTTAAAAGTTGTTAAATGTTAAAAAAAGCTAAAAGAGTGCTACACTCGCAATATCATGATAACCAAATCATAAAAGTTTTATTTAATAAAGATTTATAAACTCAAGTATTATTTACCAAGCAAACTGTTACGAAATTTTAGATACGTAACTTATACTAAATGTAACAACAACTTATAGTTTAATTAGTGATTGATATTCTTATACTTAATTTTGAGTTTTTCATAATTAGCAAAATAGAAACGATTATTTTGCAATTTTTACCACTTTTCATTTTTTTTGTTATTTATTAACAGTAAACATTTCCAAAACCTTAGGATTTTAACTTACAGTTCAACATTATAAAATACAGTTTATTACCTAATAATTTGTAAGTTAAAACTTTTGTTGACAATAAGGTTTCTTAACACACAAACATAATTGTTCTACAAATATACAGCATACAAATTTAAAGTTACCATGGCTAATTTTCTAAAGCTTTCAGCAATTAAAATAATACACACTTATATTTATTTTTATAGACTTCATAATATTTTTAAGTTAAAAACAACAACACATTAAACTATTAATAGATTGATATATTTCAGCGATAGAAAGTAACAAAATTAAACATATAATAAAAAATACAATGTTCTTTTTTAATGTATGTTTAAACGAAAAAGGAATCCAAGAAAACATAATTCATATCATCATTTTTTGTTATAGTTTTCTGCTTTCTCAGAAATTTCAGACAAATTTGTTTTTCTAAATAACAAACCAAATTGCATTCTCACAAGAAAATAGAGGTATACAAGCGCACAATCTATTTTTGTTGCAAGGTGTAAGCGTTAAAATAACACGCGGCCACAAATGTAAAAAATTACAAATGCGACCAGCTCATGTATGCTTATTGGGCGAGGCATTAGTTAAGTGTTTTATCTCAGCCATCAATAAAAGAAAAATTTCAACAGCAGATCAGCGGTTATGCGTGTAGCCAGGAAAAACTCGCCTACTGTTGACATTTCCATCATAATACACTCGCCTGTTTTGTCAGGAAAAGTGCTGAAAACACTCGAATGCCTGAGCGCTTGCACCAAGGTCGGAGAAAGCAGCAACGAAGAAAAAACCTCGTGACTGATGCAAGGTTAAAATTTCCAGAAGAAAAAAAAAGAAAACCGCTGAGCAGCAGCAGCGTGGGTAAATTTCTATGACGACGGAGGCAAATCTGGTTTGTTGGTGTTAAGCGCGAGCTCGCTCTCTCAACTAGCCGGCCTTGAAAGACTTGTTTACGTCTTCCGTAAGTGTTGGTGTTTATGTACACACACACATGCATACACAAACGGTAATAAGTCGCCTTATCTGCTCAGCGCCGCTGCCTTTAAGTTTCTCTCACACACATGAGCTAATTTTAATTAAAAGGCTAATGTAAACACGAGCGCTGCTGATGCGCCAAGCAAGTCGCACTTGGTCGCTAACAGCCAGCTACAGTTGCGGCTCGTCTTTGCAACAGCTTCTCTTGATGTTCGGCAATAATAAACACCGTCGGTTGTAATCACCGATTAATTAAGCGTTTGTCATAACAGATTTTCGCACAGATCTTCGGCTTAGAGACAGATGTGGAGATATGAGGTTTATGCGATAATTCGAATATCATTATGCCTGTTAAAATAGTGGCTATCGCTGATTGTACCTTTTAATAAGTGCGAGTCTACAAGATTTAATTAACCGACTTTGCTAGTCCAGTGAGCGCTTATGAGAATCACTAACCTGAGTATTGGTGGTATGTTAAAATTAAATCACTTATTTTTTTTTAGGTAAGTTCAATTTAAACACTTCATATAAACAAAAAAAACTTCAAAAACTACTCTCATGAGAATACAGTAAATGTAGAACGATATCAAACTTGTATAACATAGTTTCGTCATAATTAGTATACATCGCATTTATCAAAAGTTAACCAAGTTTATACAGTTAGCTGATTTTATGAAGTAGAATTAGTTAATTAAAAAGGCAAAAAATTCAATTTTGTTTTATTCTTTTCATTATTTTGTTATAATTTGAATAAAACACTGTTAATTTCAAAAATCAAAAGTAAAACTAGTTTTAGCAAAATTACATTTTAATTAACTATATACTAAAATTTTCATGTTTTTCTTAAATTTTAGTATGCCAGCAAAAACCTTTTACAGTCAAGTTTTCAAAGAATTACAATAACGTGTAAACTATTGGGCCTACAAAACTTATTTTGTCTTTGATACAACTCATTTATTAGTTGCAACACTGACTGGTTTTTATAAAAACTTAAGAATTAAAAAAATAATATCCTTAGTTTTGTTTTAAATTTTATATTTGTATTTACTCTTTTATTTTAAACAGACCAAGTATTTTAAACGTCTTTTTTATTTATCTACTTCACATTTTTTTTAAATTTTATTTATAACTTATTTTCTAAGTCTTTAGATAACCATAGAAGTTTGTTTAACGAAGCAATCAAAAAATTGTTAAGGTGTTTGTATTTTTTTATAGAAATGAGTTATTCTGAGGCTGTTCTAAGCTTAAAGCTATACAATCACAAACATTATATTAAATAAAAGACAAATATTAAATGATTTTAAATAATATAAGATTTTGAACTTGAGAAGTACTTGTTTTCTGTCGTTCCAGTTTCAAACCAACTTATCTTTAATTTGACACTGATAAATATTGTACAAGTTATAATTACGTGGTTAAGACCTAAGTCTTGATTTAATTTTATCCCATTTATTTTAACTTTTTATTGTTTCATTTGAAACAAAACTGTAGTGCGCCATGAGTTTTCTTATAGATATAGAAAAAATAACAGCTGCAATAGTAATGCTCAAATTTGATTGGCTTTTGATTTTGTTTATTTTAAGTTTAGTTTAAAAAAAATTGTTCTACTAGCTATATGCTTGGGTGTAATGGTTTAGGGGTAAGGGTCAGGCATGTTAAAAAGCTCTGCTTTGTTTACTCAAGCGTGAAATTACTAACTTAAAACAAACCAAAAATAAAACACTTCATTGCTGAATTACCATAGTAACTTTTAGCATTTTAACATCTCTGGTAAGGGTATAGGTTTAAATTATTTGTAGAATGGTTTAGGGATATGGGTTTAAATGTTGTTACTGTATTGCTGTATTATTACTTTTACGCATTAGCATAAGACAAACTATACTTTACAGTGCTACTGTTTCCGGCCCGATCATAGCATACTTGTCAATATGAAAAGTAAAAGTTGTTACGAAGTATAAGACTTTACAGCTTAAGAAAAGTCTTTAGAAAATTATAAAATGAAACAAGCTAATTAAAAAGCAAGAGAATAAAAATGAAAATGTTTTATATGCTAAACTTTAATACTTATAAATGTCCATAGTAATACTAATAATACAACTTTTTAGATTTTTTACAAGGAAGAAGGGTACATATTTCTCATGTAATTTAAATTCTTCATCTTAAAAAAGGTACATATTTTTTAGTGCTTAGTGTAAACTTTTTATTGAAGTGAATGTTTATCAGTGGTAGTGTACATAATTTAAAGATGTTAATTTAAACTTATCTTATTCAAATAGTTCAAGATAAGCTATTTTTTTAGAAATAGGTTCGTTGACTGTTACAAATCATTTTGTGTTATTCACTTTAAACAAAGATAAACTTTATCAATCTAAAGCGAAAATTGTTATATAATCATAGAAAATAGTAATTACAAATATAAAATGTGAGTTCACCTCTTTAATATACTTACTAATAGATCTTTATTAAAGCCTGATGACTAATATTTTCGACAAAAAATAATACAAAGCCTATTGCAAGACTTTAATTGATGTACTTTAAGCACTTTTTATTTTACTGAATTATTAATTAAACAGTTTCTACTATTGTAGGTGCACTTGTGTTGGAATAAGATCATGCTATTCTTTTAGTTTATTACAAAAATACAATTTACAAGTTTTTATAGAAACACTTATGCCTACATTTATTAGACAATTAAGAATTTTGTTTCAAGTTGTGTACCACACTACCACTTAATAATCGTTATCGTCTACAAATATGATTTATACTTTTCAAAGAAAATATGAGCTTAACATATAAATATTATAAATATTTTTAAAACTTTGTCGTCCTAAAATATTTTTTACTACATTCATTCTTATACACTGGTTAATGTATAGCAAACTATGTACGTATCTACGGTTTTTTTTTTTTTGTTTTTATAGCCCCAAGTTTTTACTTGGACCTATTGAACTATAGTAAGTATGTATATTATTAAGCGGATTTATTTTGTTACTTAATACTTTTATGACCTACTTTTTTTTTCTTAAAAATTTTTAACTTATTTGTTTAAGTTTGCAAAAATGATCTTTTATGTTCATCTAAAACACCTATTGTTTCTGAGAATTAAAAGAATACTTATATAAATATAGCAAAAGTTATGCAATTTTTAGTTTCTTTTGATTGTGTTATAGTTATATAAAAAAACGTTTGTTCTAGGATTTAATTTCTATCTTAAGGATGTACTTCTAACTTTATGTTAGTCATATCCGCTTCTATTGTTTAAACTTTCTTAAGTTTCTGACACTCTTATGATATTTTAGAATTTCATTTAAAAATAAATATTAAAACCTTCTTATTTTAATACTTATTTCATCTTAAAAACGTTAATTCTTTTTACCATAAATATTTTGTTACTTAAAATTAAAACATTTAATTTAATTTTCTAGTTTACTTAAGTATTGCTTTTTCTTTCAGCTTCAAAATTTAGTAAGCTTGTACAACTAACCTGCATTTTTTTAATGTTTTTTCTTGTTTAAAAAAAAAAAAAAAAAGTTTTTAAAGTAAATAAAAATTTTTATTTCAACCTTTAAAAAAAGTTTTTAACTAAACAAATGTTTTTACTGATTTTAGAAGCTGTTATAGTCATGTTCTTCGTTTATAATATTTTATTTTTATATAAGGAGAAGTCTGTGCACACTAAACTGCTGTGAATATATAAGTTTATTACTTATTACTCACATTGGTAAACTGTCAATGTTTCTACTAAGTTTGATAATGCTTAATAACAGCTAATTATAAATGTATATAAAAAGTATAGACAAATAATTTTATCTAGAATTTTTAATACTCAAAAACCTTTTGTGTTCGTGTGCCTATTAACAATATAGCTAAACAGTTAAGTCTACAGAATTTCTAACATGTATAATACAAAGTTCTGCTTACAGTTCAATATAAATAACAACTTACCATTAAGTTTTTTAGTTTTAGAATGTCTTTATCAATACTAGCAAAAGTTTTAAGATCTTATTTTCTAAAGCAGTAGTCGGACTTTTTACATACTCTTTACTAGTATATACTTGAAATAAGAGTTATTTTAGAAAGATAAAATTTTAAAAATTATTGAAATTTATAAACAGCAGTTCTATAAATAAAAAACTGATTTGTTCTAGCTGACTTATTTTAATTAAATCTCAATTATTTAAAATACAAATGTTTTTTTAGGTGCACCGATAGCTGTTCGATTAAATAAATATGTCAATTGTTTAAAAAAAAATAGAAACAATTGCTTTAAAATTTATTAACGGTTTTAACAAAATAAACTTGATCTTTTATCCAAGGTTCTACATATATTTGAAAATTATGGAAAAGATGTTTAAAACAAAGCAACAATCTCTTAAAATTTTGCATTTATAGTCAGTTGATTAATTTTATTTTTGCTTCAGATGATAGTATTAGTAATTATTACAAATGTAACGTTTTTTTATAAATATTTTGTACATTAAAAACTACAAATTATAATCGTTTACATGATCTAATTTTATTAATATTTTAAAAAAATTTTTATTATAGTGTTACAAACTTTAAGTACGTTGATAAATCAAAGCTTAAAACAATAAGCGATATTAACTTAAAAGCTACAATTTTGTTTTCATTTTTTTTATTCGTTTTCGTTTTAAAACGTCTTTTAATTTGCACAATGTTCTTCGAGTTTCGAAAAGTGTTAAAATTTTTAGAACTTTTTTTTAGTTAATAAGAGACTATTTAGTAGTTTTAATTATTTAAGTAGTTTTAATGAACTTTTTGTCGATTTACTTTACGTTTGATTGTATCAAGCAAATATTGATGTAAATAATGTTAAATTAATTTAAAAGTACTATAGAAAATAGTGTTACAGTAGATAAAAAGTATATTTTTAGCATTTTACATTTTCGATGTTGTTATATTGTTTTTTTTTGAAAACTCTGCTTAGCACTCCTCTATATATTTATAAAACATTTATTAAATCTTTTTTTTTTTTTTTTTAAGTTTAAGTTTTTGCGATAAAATATCTTAAAGTCTGACTTCATTGTTTATTATTGTCTTAACTAAAGTATTTGTGACTAAACTTTAAAAAAAGACAGAAAAATACCTTAATACTTTAAAACCAGATAGAAATAACTTAAATTGTTTTTTGACAGCAAAATTCAGCGAAAATATTGTGCATGACAATTTTGAAAAACATTTTGTCTGGCGGCGTTTACTGCGCAGTGTTTATGCAATAACATTTTAATAAACATGATGTTTTATAACAACTCGCATAGCTTTGTTTATGAAACAAGGTTTAGTTGTAAACAGATAAAGCATTACTTTTGCAAGAAACAAACTTTTCAAGACTTTTTTTTGTGTATTATAAATCAAACTTTTCAAAACAAGGAAGCTAAATCATTGTATGTTTTTTAGTCTTTCATCATACAACAATGCTGAAATTAACTTTTGTTGTATAGTAAAACTTGTTTTACTATTTTTCTGCTTTTAGCCAAAAATCCTATTCATTCTTTTTTAATTGTACTGTTTCAAATTAACTTTGTTTTATTTTTGTTACAAAATTTCAAATACTAAAAAAGCTGTTAGTTCTAAGTAAAAAGCCAAAAGCTTCTTTTTAGTCTTAAAATTTAAATCAAATAGCTCATTTGAAGGCTTGAATAGTTATGCAGCAAACGACTTTACAGTTGCATGAAATATATATTTTTTTGTATATCACAAAAAATGTTTATTTTTGCATTTCGCAGAAAAACGCATGCAAATTTTGCCTGCAAAAAGCATGCAAGCAAAAAAACACACTTTCTCCTTCGCACAAGCTTCCTTTCAAAACCTCGGCAGCTTCAAGTGCTGGCCGTTTGTTTCGCGAAACTTTCTTGTGTGCAGACGTTCTGCGGTGTACAAATGGCACGTCATTAGCTTGGTTTACTTTTTTCTCGTGACGTAAGAATGGACACGCGGATTTCTCGAGCATCAAGGTTTACTTTTTCCATAAACATTTTTACGACTTCACTTTGCATAGTTTAAATTTTACCAAAAAAGTAGCACTAAAACGTATTTTTATTTTCTTTCTTTTAATAAAATAAAAAATTAAACAAAATAAGTATAAAAATTTTGAACTAAAAATAAAAAAACTGCTTACTTTAAAGAGTTTTCTGAATATAATTCAATACCTTGTAAAAACTTGTTTAAAAGCAAAAATTATTTGAAAAAAATAGTAAAATGATGAAAATAAAATCTATTCAAAATAATTTTTCGCACAAAAATGTATAATATTGACATACAAAGAGATGTTTTTAAGTAACTAGATGTCTCAAAAAATCTCTCTTTTTACCGCTTGGATTTAGATGAAAGACACTTGCCAAAAAAGTAAATTCCCTAAACTTTCTATGAAGTCTTGCGTATTTTTTCTGAATCATTTTCTGCTGACAGTATTACTGAGTCATGTGAGCATTTTCAAGTGGCTCAAAGCCTCAAAGAGCAATCACAAAAACAATTTGTACATCTGATTATTAACAAAAGGCCGCAGTCAGCAGACTTATCTAAAAATATGCAGCGCTGAACAAAAACCGAACAGCATTTTTTGAGTGCAAAAAGTCACTGGAAACGGAAATGATACAAATAAATGTGTGTTTATTTTAAGCTAATTTTCGCCGTGTGTTTTTGTTTCTTTCACATGCTTGTTTCACGCTCGAGTCTCGCGAGCTTGTTTTGCAAGAAGCTCGTTTTGTCAACACACACAATACACATCTCAGTTTGCGGCCGGATCGAAACCGCAGCTTTTTTTTTTTTTAGTTTTTCTTATTAGCCGCCGCGGCGCCCAGGAAAATTGTGAAGGTGATTTCAACGAAATTAAGCAAAATATTTGTTTACCTCTCTGTGTCGAAAAACAATATTAGCAGGCTACTTCAAATTAAAACCTGGTAGACTGCCTCTCATTAAGGCGCAGATAAAATTAATTATTTTAGTAAACGACGACATTTGTAAGTAAAGCTGATTTTGAAAGGTAGGTTTAATAACGCTTAATTTGTTGTTTTTTCATTAAAAGTTGATGTTGAGGAAAAATGTTTTAAATCTGAAAATTTCAGTCGTATTTTATGGACACTTGATAAATTTTTGAAGCTTGGCGTGTGGCATAAAAACACATATGTCCGGTGCAAAGTGCATAATCGGGTTTGCAATGAAATATGCAAAACAACTTTATTTTCTTTTCATTTCGCCTGTTAACAAGCTTAAATGTCGTCAACCTCTGACCTCTACGACTCAATGAAAGTGGTCTGATTAAAGCATAAAAAACAGCACATTTTTGCCATTGTTCAGTTCTTTTTCATATTCGTAAACTTTTAAACTTTTGTGTAAAAAATTGACTTTTTGTATTTCGTAAAGTTTTTCAACTTCTACCTGCTTTTACAGGCTGAAAAAGTCGTCTTTTTGCAACATAAAAAGAAGATTCTCGCTCTGAAAACATTTTTTCAATTTTCAAGTTTTTCTCGCGAAGCGACCGCGTGATATGTGTGCTGCTTGAAAAGCAGAGAAGAAAAAAGGAAGCGAGTTAGTTGGTGAAGTTGGTGCGTCGCTGCTTATTCGAGTTTGGGTGAGATACAGCTAACATGTGGGTCAAAATTTGGGCTCAGACAGTTATTTTGTTTTGGTTATTTGTTTTTTGTTGTCTTTATGATTTTCTAAGCTATTTAAATATAAATTTTTTGTTTTTAATTTTTGTTCTTGCAGAAATTGTATGCGCTTTGAATTAATACATTTTAAAGTTTTGTTTAAATAGCTTAGCAGCATAGAATAGAGTTTACTTATTTGATACATATAAAAAATAAGAAGAACTTTATAGTAAACATACATTCTAACTAAAACATATAAAAATTATGAAACTATTAAAAAAGATTTTAATTTTATATAAGTTCTAAAAATTAAAAAAGTTAAGTGATTTTTTACAAACTTTTCTGAGTTTGGAAGCGTAAAATATACGTTTTAAACTCACTTATGATAGCAAGGCTTATTTATAAAAAAGGTTTGAGGCGTCAAAGTTAAGAAAAAAGTAGCTATGTTTTAAACTTGTATAAGTTTTGCTTTATTTTAAATATTGGCGTACATAAAAAAAAAAATTTGAAACTAATAGAAATACTCGAACATATCGGCTTCAGAATAAATCCATCATATATGCATTTTATTACTTCATTAGGTTATTCTTGTAGCCAAACACCTGGTCTGAAGGTTTTTCCAGTTTTCAGGACAATATTAGCAGCGACAAAACTTACGTGTTGAAAGTTGTGGCGATCAGCACAGCTTTGCACAACGCAAACCAATGGGTGGATTCAACAAGCGGAACCTGCAAATTGCTTTCAAAGACTTCCGTGTTTCTGAGATGAGAGATAAATTACTCGATGCTCGGCCAGCAGTTTTTTTTTTTCAATGAACACTTAAAAAGCGACATATAAGGCTTTATATAAGAGTGTTGGTCGTGTACTCGTATGTAGTAAACTTTAAACTATTTTTTTTAAACTGTTTTTTAAAACTGTCTAATCTGCCTTTAGACTTTAAGCCGTGATTAATTACCTTATATAACAAATAAAAACTTTAAAATTTCATCACACTGAGTATTGCACTAAAGTTTCCGTGCCAGGAAGTGTCAGAAGGCAGTTACAAACAGCCCACCGCTAATCTTAATAAACACACGAAAAACTTCCTAGAAAACAACAGAAGCAGCAGCAGCAGCTTATCGAACTGCATGCATGTCATCGTGTCGCAACGATTTCTTATGTAATTTTCTTTAATCGCGCAAAGCTGTGACGTTATGTAATGCGAAATCTCACGAAAGTCGCATGCAAAACAACCTAGAGCGCAGAGAGACTGCAGTTTTGAAGTCGGTGTTTGAGAAAAGAGCGTCAGGCATGCATTCTATTTGTGCATTCCTAATGTTTCGAAAGGAAAACTGTTATGCAACGGTGAAATTTTAGAGGAGAGAGCTTATTGCTCGGCTGATAAATTATATATATATATATATTTGAAGAATTGGTTTCATCGAAAACTGCCTCTCAGAACTAATATGACCACGATATAGTGTGACAGATACGAATTTAATCCGTAAGTTGTTGCGCAACCAGTTATTTTGTTATTTAAGTTTTTTGTTTAAAGTAGATTAACTTTGATTTCAACTTTGTCATTTTCTTTCATACTAGACTTAAAATGCATACAAAACTGCTACACTTTTGCTTAGTCATTTATTAGTTTACCAAAGTAAATTTATTTGTCATTAAACTCATGCAACTAACAACTTGTTTAAACTATAGAATATATAATATATGTAATACCTTTAAAATACTTGTTGCAATATTTTTATTTAGAAAGACTCAAAGCAAATCGATCACAAGACTTTTGCAAAAAATCTTTTTTTTTTGTTTTTTGTTGACAGTAAACACTATCAACGAGTTTTTATACGCATGAAGCAAAATAACAACTTGCTTGAGTATTTGGGTTAATTTACCGCGTTTAAAGTGTTACGAAACTGAAAATAGAGAAAAAACTAACAGTTAATCAGCTTACGTTTTCTTTATCTTATTTAAAAATTAAGCAGCATTTTTTGAAGTTTATTTAAATTTCATGCTCAGCCAATTTTATGCATAAAAAAAAACTTTATTGAAAAAAGCGCAGCAAAAATGCGGAAGTCTTCTTATGTCACGCGCTCAGCAAAACAGTCCGTCTTACGTAACCAGCTGCTTTTGTAACCTTCCGCACGACTAAACCACTTCCAATAGCCTTGCAGCTCTTCATGCGCTGCTAAAGTGTGAATTAAAGCCGAATGTTTTGCACTGATAGTATCTGCTTGTGCGGTTTTCGTTGACGATTCGTAGTAAGTTTTGTTGGCTGTTACACAAGCAGCAACGTAACAGGCGTTGTAAGTCTGTGAACTAACAGTGAAGCGTCTGCAGTAAAAACAAAGCTTAATTAAGTAAAATTTAAGCTCTGTAGACTAATAAACTTAATTGATTTAAAAACTTAAACTCTGCACAAACTTATGTAAGTATCAGTTTACGCGAGTTCGGATGTTTTTCTAGAAAAGTTCTTAACTTAATGCAGGTGGCATTTTGCGTTTAAAGTTACAAATCGAAGAAGTAAACAAAGCTGCAAATATAATTAGTAATAAACAAAAATTTAACTAAAAAAATAAACTTTTTTATTTTCAACTCAAAAAAAATTGCAACAGATTTATAAGCTGCTTTTAAACTGTTCTAAAAACAAACACCAAGAGAATAACAAAGAGCCGTACAATCATGGAGAGAGACTTTTTCGTCATCAATTGCCCCGATGAAAACATGAAGGACCGAATAAAGGATTTGAACAAGTTTAGATTAAGTGGACTCTTTTGTGATCTGCGCATTATTGTGAAGAATAATGAGTACAGGGTCGGTTTTGTTGCACAATAAATAACTAAATAGCTCGCCTTGCATTGACCGCTATCAATATAAATGCCCCGTGTTTGCTGAAAAACTTGACTATTGCTTTAAATATTTTGGCTGTTTTTTTTTTGATTTTAAACCAAATTTACAATGGCTTTGCTTTTACAGATTAACTTAGCTCTAAAACTCGTAGTACAAAAAAATGTTAAATATGTATACAGCTAATCAATAACTTCGAACTAAAAACGTATTTATAAATAAAAAAATAATTAGTTTGAACCTAATCAGTTTTCTTCTGCATAGGCACACAAGTCTGTAATTGCCACTGCGAGTGATTTCCTCTTCAACCAGCTGAAGGAGAAAGAAGGTTCGCAGCAGAGAGGAGTCCACCCGATGACCACCATCACTCTGGACCAGCTGAACTCGGCGGGCTTCAAACCGCTCCTGGAGTACATTTACACGGGAGTGCTGTCAATCAAGCTGGGAAACATATTCGACGTTTTAGCAGCTTCCAGCTATTTGCAGATGTTCGAGGTGAGTAATTAGTGCTAAGTTTTAAAACTAGTTTTTTCATTAAACAAGACACATAAAACAACTTTTTAAAGGTCTCAAGGAAAATTCAGCAGCACTGCAGTCAGGTGTACCAGCAAAACAGCTTCACACAAATGCTGTCAAGAATATTCAACCAAGCGCTTGTACCACCCCATCTGATGCCCGGGTGAGTATTTTTTGAAAGCCTTATTTGGTGAAAAATACAAAAATAACTTATTTCTACCTGAGTCTGTTTTTTCAAGATCTGTTTATAAAATCAAACATGAACAGAATGCCACCAGCATTCAACATTCAACACCAGCTTCCTCATCACATCCCTCCTCCATCAAACGCGGACGCCCTTGCTGCTGCTTCCATTCTAGGGGGATTCCCCCAACCGCAACACAACGAAAAGCTGGCCACGATTCAGAACACGCTGCACCTTCAGCAGGAAAAGCAGCACCTTGGCCAGTTGTACCCGGGACACGGGCAACCGAAACTGGACATGGCGGGAAACTTGGACCAAATCGACCCGGTCATGTTGGAACGAATGAGGCAGTACGCTGGTTTGTTTTTTAGAGTTTTGTTATATTTAAACATAATTTTTAAGTTTGAAGTTTTTAATAGCTACCGAATCCAACTATATCTAATCACTTAAAAGTGAAACAACTTCAGGTGTAAAACCGCTGCAAACAGACTACAAACAAAAAGGCAGTCGAAAACACGACTTCGAGCAATCTCAGGCCGAAGCTTGCCACCAACACGCATCGACGCCAAACAAACTTTCAGTGCCGACTATTCAGGACAAAAAGGTTAAAACGGACCATCACGCGAGTGCACTAGTAGACAGCCGGAAAGACCGCCCGAGTTCAGCCGATGACATTAACTCTAAAAAGCACAAGCTTTGTAAGTTTTAATGAAATTTTGTAATGATTGTTTAAAAGATAGTTAATTGGGTTTGTGCACAGGCAACATCTCAGCCAAATCCGAGACAAACTCGGTCTCCTCAGGTGAACTGGAAAACGTCAAGGTGAAGAGAAACAAGAGCTGCGACGACCGGGTTCACCAAGTGCCGCGTTGCTACGAAAACGAACCCAACACCAACAACTGCAACAACAAGGTCGCCCTCGAAAGTTCTTTTGAGGGAGCACGGCGGGAGCGCTTGAAATCCTCAGGTTCGTGTTCAATTCTTCTTAAAACACCTCCTTAATTGAACTTGCTTTGTGTGCATTTGACTTTTGCCGTTGTGAAAATTCCTTCCGCTCTCGACGTGAAGGGTCACAAACATTAAGTATTGCACTTTTAACACCATTTCAGCCGCCTCACGCCAATATGTCATCGTTTGCTCGAAGCTTGTTTACATAGGCAAATAAGGCGACTTATGCTGAATAAGATCTGTTTATAATTTGAATTCAGTTTAATTTAATAGTACAAAAAATATACTGGTTTCAACTTGAATTGCTAGCTTTTCGACTTAAGATTTGGATTTAAGTTGTTTCAAAGTTTTTTTATTAATTCTTTTTTTTATATATAAGACGCGTAGAAGTTAAAAAGTATAGAAAAATATATTTTACTGTTAGCTTTTACTACAAATCATTGTTTTAGTTAAATAGGTTAGAAACTTAATTTGAAACATTTATACTTTTTCTTTTGAAAGCAATGAAAAAAAAATTTAGAAACCAAAAGTCTGACAAAAAGCTTAGTTTATTTAAAATTTACTCCTTTTTAATCTCACACACGTTAGGTAGTACTGCCAGCACTTGACTATTTTATTACTGTCTGGTTTGAAGCCGTTTCCTGCTTTGCCAGCGACAATAAGAACTTTTTCGACTTCGCACCCTGCAACCACTTGTGCGGCGTCTCACCAGCACTCTCGCTAATTTCTTCCGGCTTCAGAAGGATATTTGAAAGTTTTCTGCCAGCAGCAAGTCGCACGAAGGTCACGTGGCAAATTCTGATGCTGAACGGCTGCCTTTTGTCGATCGCAGTTCGTTGAAAAACCGATGCTCGACGAACAAAAGTTGCTGCGTCGGCCCATTGTGTTGCGGACCGTGCCGTTGTCCGGTTGTGTGCCACGAGCGCAGGAAAATAAGCCCTCTTCATATGCATATTTATCATAACACACGCGAACAATGAACGCGAACCCCGCGCATATAACAGAGCTCATTGCATTCAATGCACAGCGGGCGACCCTTTCTAACGTTTTCTTCGGCTCTTTATACGCTCTGTGTTCGTTTTGTTAACAAAGGGTGCAACAGGAAAAGGCTCATATTTTGTGTGTACTTGTGTTGAATAGACGAGGCATGAACGAAAAGGTAAAGGCAAACCGTTTTGTTGTTTCCAAAAGCTTGCCACGAAACCGCAGTTCCATAGAAACTGCAGCAGCGAGCATCTTAAGTTTTTCCAGTAGATTGACCGTTTTTCAATAAAAAGTTTTGTTTTTGGTGAACTTGCTTCGATTTTTTTTACAAATTAATTACACGATTATTTAGTAGTTTCCTTTCGCATGCCTTGAGCAGATAGCAAAAATTTTGAATAGTTCGGCGGCATCACAAAAGCATTGAAATTAAAGTTTCACAAACTGCAACTACTATGAATAAGATGATATGTTGAATAAACAATGCTTTTCGTTTCAACCACTTCCTCATATTACTTGCATAATCATTTTTTCAACTTTTTATGCCTTTAGGTCTTCTTATATAACTCACGATTCTTTATGTAACTCACGATTCTTTATATAACTAACACTGGATTCTACAATTCCGAAAGCGGACGAAAACAAGGCTTGAAGGCATTTTTGCACACGTGATAAAAATGTTTAAAATAGCTTATAATTTTTCAGATAACTTTATTTTAAAGGTTTGGCAACCATGATTACTTAGCACACGCTACGAACGTACATAAGTTTTCGCAAAGCGTTTTCTTTAGATTTTGAAAAAAGAACACATGATTAATGATAATTTTGTTGTAAAAGGTGTTACGCCAGCCTATTAAGTAAGTATGCAGTTTTCTTCAAATAAACATTTAACACATCAAATTCACACGGCAACCTGTATTTAAATACGCCTCAGTTTATTACCAAACCACACTAACTTAATTTTTCAGCGCTTAAACCGTAATTGTTTTTTACCAACAATTCCAAATCTCTTTTCAAACATCAGCGTTCTGTTTGGATTAAAAAAAACAGTTTAAGTTTGATTTTGGAATTTCCTGTAATTAAGCTTGCCATTGTCTAATTGAAGTGGATGCAGATGTGCTGTCCTGCTTAAATCCAAATTGCTGCCCGGCGAAACAATGGGCCGGGTGCATTCAGTTTGCCACTCGACATTTGGGCGCGCACCAGACAAACTACAGCAATTTCAAACCGGTTCAATGTAGCTGATGATTTCCTTGCACTTTTTATTTGGCTACTGTTAGCCTTTTTCGGCTTTGTTTGCTTGTTTGTTTGGCTTGCTGTTGAAAAGCTGTTCACTTTTGGTGTTTACCTTTTCTTTATCAGCCGTCTATTGAAAATAAGATAAATAAGTTGAAGCGCAGTTTTTTTTTTGTTACGTCACAAAAGCCGCTGCTTCTTTCATCTGTTGCGTGTTAATCAAATGCAAGGTTGATGTTTTCTTTTGGAGAAAAGTGTTTGGGGGTGTTGGTTGAAAGTTGGCCAAAGCTTTCTATCTAAACATGAAATACCTCAGTTTACAAAAAAGATTTTAACTTAAAAGCTTGCACGCAATAAATTTTTATTTAAAGAAACATCAAATATTTTCTTATTCACTAATCTTTTTTTCAGTATTTTATAATAAACTATAACATCGTTTCAAGTAACTTTTTAAAAGTTTAGTTTAATACACATCTGTTTTTGAGAAACGTTTTCATTTGAAATTTTTTACCAATTACTAATGTCATTCAATGAGTCTTTGCTTGCACACAAAATAAACCTAGCCCATTGTTAACTTTAGGACAAAAGCTTTGCCAGTTCATTGTCCACGCACGCATGACAAAAAGTTTTTAAAGTTTTTTTTTGCAATTTTTCATACCAAGTGCATGTTTGTTTTTAAAAGCAACAATTCACGTTCAGTAGTCAAATTCAAAAACCAACCAAACATTTTGTTACATTGCTTAATTTAAACTTTGCTGCACTTTTTCCTTATTAAGAACTTGTAAAAAGCAGTTCGTTATGAAAGAGACTTGTGAGGCTTTGCGACAACAAAAACGTTTTCTTCTCGGCTATTTTTAACGCCACTCTTGATCCTATTTTTGCATTGCGGTGAGGTCTTTTTAAAGCACAAGGCAACACGAGAAGAGGGTTCGCAAAAGGACATTCGAATTTTTAATTTCGGCCGCCCAAACACAGCGCATTGTGCTGAGCACCCTTGAAAATGCACCGTTCTCATTAAGCCGCCTTTATTCAAAAAGCGTTTTGCAGTCGGTTGTTGGCTGAGCTCGTTCGGCGTGTTGTTGTAAGTGCATTGTTGCCCGCGAGACCGAGTTCGACTTTCCCATGCAAAACATCGCCGCTGCAGAATTATTTGTGTTTCTCCTGTATTATACCTTTGGTTAACACCTAGCTCGTTGACTTTTCGAGGATCCGCGCTCATTGTTGAAGCTGGGTTGAGAGCGGAATTAGCTCGTTAGAATAAGTCCGTCACCGACGAGCTGCAAAGAAAATAGGGGGCTGATAGGCGATTGCGTGTGGGAAACAAATTAAAAGCTTGCAAGTAAACAAAAGGGGGTAATGTAAGCGAACGACGCGTTGGTCTGATAAAAAAGTCATTGCATAAACCAGCTAAAAAAATTGTTTCAAAACGAGAAAATTTTATTCCAAAAGGAAGATAAACCAATCGATTGCTTGTTACAACACGCGAGAGGTGCAGAATAAACAAACTTTCACACCAAACAAAAACCAAGCTGCAGCAGATGACACGCGAACGCCACCGTGATCAATTCCGTGCCCTGCTCGTGAGGAACAGTAGCGAGTTGGCGGAATGGCGAACGCTCTGTTTGTTTTCAACACAAAAGGGCGTCTCGCCCACCAGATGCCCTTCAGATGGAAAAACGGCGGTCAGATACGAAGGTGTTTGCACATGACAACGCCGTTCATGCTTTTTGACGTGCAATAATGGATATTTCAATTTGTGCTTTTATTCTTTCGCATTGTCGACGCTTTTAGCAGCCTGCGCAGTTGCCAATGTCAATATTTTTAATCGATTAGCCTTTATTTATGTTTTTTGTAGTTTTTGCAAAAAGCGGTTGTGCACTCAATACATCACGACATTCTGCCTTTTTATGTTTGTATTTATTATTTTCAAATCAAAAAAACAGTCAATACGACAGTTTTATGCTACTAATGTTTTATTTTTAATGATTGTACCAAACTGTTTAACTTTAAAAAATAGGTGTATACGCTAAATAAAATCTACAAAAATAAAAAGTTTTAGTTTGAGAAATGTTAATTTTTCGAAATGATAGCTCTCACGTCGTTCAAACGCTAAAACAACATGGAAACACAAAATGTTTATCCAAAAAAAGCTGGGCAAGAAAAAACAATTAAGCCGACGATTGTTTGTGTAGGCATGTGGTGAGGGGAAGCAAACAGCTTTCTTGTACTTTCAACACGCAGCTGAAAGCTCGATCCCTTCATGCATGACGCTTGCACTTTTGACTCGATCAAGTTGCCAGCACCGTCGTATTTACGTCAAAATTTCAACAAAAGTTTCAAGTTGCAACAAATTTTTAAAGTTAAAAGCGAAAATCACGCGCACTTGCACAAACCGTGGGTTTTCCCTCGCAGGCAAGGTTGGGGATTTTTCGTGATGCTTGAGTTCGGCGTCTCGTTCCAAGTAGCTGCTGCAGCCCCCCCCACTTTTCAGCCAGTCAGAAGGCGACAAATGTTCATCGGCAGCAGAAAACGCTCGCATGCAATTGAAGTGCGAGGAAGCGACACATGCCGAATCGGAATTTCCCCCCTTGAAATGTTTTTGATGTGCAGAAGATTCTCGCTTATTACTCACGATGCTTCGGCCAATTATTCGAGCGTCACCAACTTGTACTCGACTGCGCTGAACCGCCGTCAAAAGAAGAAAGCGAAATGAAACATGTAGCTTTCAGATTGCATCGGACTCGTTCGAGTTTGTGTATTGAAAAAGCCAGCAAAGAAGGAAGTGAAAGCCGCATTAAATATTCATGCCGCCTTTTATCGATGCAGCTTAAACGCGCGATCTCGTTGTAATTTGGGGAAACTTACATCGCGCCAGCTTGTTGTGCTGCGCTGCGATTATCTGCCCGGTTACCATGGATACAGTTGCCAGGTAACACCGTCTGCAGGTGGTATATAAGCATTCTACAATCGGGCGTGTGCTTTGTTACGAAGTACACCCTGTTTCGTCTGTCATTGAAGCTAGCAGACATAAAATTTGTTGTCACAGAATACTTGACGCGCACAATTTGCATCGATTTTTGTTAAGCTTTAAAAATTTTATCACATAAATCTCGTCGATTATCTACAGAAGCAATAAGAGTGACTGGTGCAAACAGTAATTTATAGTTTCCTGTAAATTTTGTATTTTTCAAGCTTGTTTGGTCGGAGCATCTGTTAAGTAATTAGTTTAGCGGTCGTTCCAATTAAATAAAAAGCCATTAAAAGATTACAAAAGCAAACGGCAGGCGTGTGGAGCATTTTAGTATCCGCTGTGTTTGCATATTAACCGGGCAGTATAAAGCAAAAGGACAACAAAAAAGGTATTCGCAGTTCACTGGCCTTGAAAAAACTCAATAAGCTTCTTAATGACAGCAGCCGTTGTTGGCAGTACAAACAAATCGAACTCGAAGACTTTTGTCGGTGTTTGCCACTTGCACTCGTTAAAACCTGGTGCACTTTTCTTGTTCGACAATTTAAATTGGCAAACAAGCAAACAAACAATCATGACAGGGAACAAACAAGATGATTTCGAAGAAATTTAAAGGCAGCTCGAGTGCACGCCATCAAAAAACACATTGCCGTCTTTTGATTGGCTGCGGCCGCTCGTAAAAGTGCTGTCTTTTTACGGCTTCTTATAAAAGCGGCACGCGTTTGTGTGAGCCTTCGGACAAACACAAGATGCAGCATAAGTGCGCCAACAACAAACGGTCGCGTGCCCGGGCTGAACGGCAGTAAATTTAATGACAACAAAACAAACGCTTAGGGCTGGATATTTATGAGCTCATCTTTTAATACGCTCGTAATAACTTTTCGTTGGTCGCAAGCTCGGACTTGCCCGGTTATGACGCGCGCACCTGTGCAAGTTTGCACTGTGACGGCCAAGTCATCGCAATTAATGATTTTAATTTTTCGGCTTCTCAAACGATGATTTACAACCGGTAACTGGCCGGTGTGATTATGACGTAACACCATGTTGGCAAACGGAAAAGCTTTCGAGTCGCAAATGTGTGCGTCACACGATCAAATCAGTCGAAAGCCCCTAATCCGGATTCTGTTACATAACACAAGAAAATCGATGTTGTATAAAAAAAACAAAAAAACAGTCTCCCGCCAAACGGCTCGCACGAACTTTCATTCATTATTTTTTTGCAGCCGTCGCCTTTTTCGTTTTCATTCATGCGGTTGCCATGCATGTGACTGCGGTTGCCATGCATGCTAATGTTACTACGCCGTTACTACGATGCAAGAGAACTAAGATTAGCGCGGCGCAGTTTGAAAAGCAAATTTTTTGTTTTCACGTTCGGTCTGTAACCTTTCCCGAGCACCACGAGACACGCCAGAAATAGTTTTGCGAAAATAAAATCAAACTTCGAATGAGCTGTTCTGGATGTAGTAAGCAGAAAAAGCTTACATCAGAGAAGGAAAAACTTTGGTTTGTTGCATAAGATGTTGGAAATTGTTACGTGTACACACACACACACACACTGGAAAGGCTGCAAGCTGATTGATACAAATTCCGAACATCACGATCTACATGCTGTGATATTCGATGGCTGTTATGCAACAGCTTGTCTCCAATCAGCCCATTATTCAACGACGGCACCACCCATTTGTTTTGTTGTGAAGCAAAGCACTTTGCGTTTGCATTAAGAGCTTAAAGATGCTGTTTGAGATAATTAGCCAATTTATTTTGTTTATTGAAGTTAAGAATACAGTTTAAAGTTTTTTGTTTTGCAGTCAATGAAAAAACAATTTAAGTGAGAAGAAACATTACTGCTTTTATCTTTAATTGTTTCCTTTGCGTTTTAAAACGATATTTTCCACCCGGTCGGTTAGAATAAGCAGCTTAAAATGCACTCCATCACTCAAAGCTGCTTTTGCACCAGAAAAATAAATAGAATACTTTTGTGCGGCACTTCTGAGTGCAAAAACGCAGAAAGCTGGTGGCGCTTTGATAAGAAAAAAAAAAACAAACTTCTTATGTGCATTACACCTTTGCCTAGCCTTAAATTCGCCAGTACTGCGTTACTCGCCTTTTTATTGTCTCCCGCGAGGAGTCGGCACGCACAAAAGGCTTGATTGTTCAAACACACAAACACAAAGTTGGAATGTTTCCGTCAGTAAACTATTTTTGACTGAGCAACATTGTTCTGAAAGCGAAAGTGCATGCGCAAGTTTGTAGAGAGAAAGTTTTAAAAAGCTATTTCTAAGCAAGACTTTTTGCAAACAGTTTCATAACGTTTCACATAAAGTGCAGCCTTTTTTTTTAAGTCAAACATCATTTGAAACACAAATTGACCGTTTGCCTTTCGATAGGTATTAATGCTTTAATTTAAATATCAGTTGTTATTACTCTTTCGGGCCGCGCTTCCGGAATAATATTTTCATTGCCCATGCATGGTTGCCCGTGACTCGGCCGGTGACCAGCTCTGTTTTCGCACCCTGGAAACACGACTTCACGCCGAGTCGGGCCTGAAAGGAACGGCGTAGGCATGGCAACAAAAGGCCCAGCTTGCTCCGCGATCAAGTCTCGAGTGAGTTCAGGCGAATTTAATTAATCGCCGCGCTTTCTGTTGTTCGGCCAAAGCATGCATCAAAAGCTGTCGAAGGTTTTTATGAAACGGCAAAGCAAACTTGGTTTTGGTATTGAGCCTTTAAGAAGTGGTCGGCTGAACGAGTTTTGTGCATTTCGTTGTGATATATCACGTAGGGCCCACGAAGCTGTTGTTACAAGATAAACTTAAACGTTCATACAAAAGCTTATCTTTTTATGGTAAGGTTGCTTCATTGCTTACATATGGTGCAAGATTTTTTTAAAGTTACTATAGGCTTGTTGTGGAACTTAGTCAAAATCTAAAAGAATTAGGTTATTTTTCGTTAGTTTTATTCGTTAAGTTAAACATTAAAAAGGTTTCTAATTTTTTTTCACAAACTTTTCTAATAAACTAAACTTTGAAAATTACTAAAACGTTTAATGTAAGTAATGTTATAAGTCCAAAACTACCTATTTTACATGCCTTAACTAGGTAACAATTTTGAAAAAATTCCAACCAAGTCAAAAAAAGTCTAGCATTAAGCATTGAAGCACTTCCATTGTTTTATGTAATACTTTAAAGTAGGCGAGAAGAGAGTTGATTAAACGCTTAAATAATGTTATGAAGTTGCAAAACAAAGTTGTTTCATAACGGTTTCTGTGTTTTTTTCTTGCGCTGTGAATATTTCAAATTATAATGCCATCAATTCTTTATCGCTATCTAAGAAACCATGCTCCAATGTTTTGGGTTAAACTTCGAACTTTGCATGTGTTTTATCGGTGCGTTTTTTGCTCCGTAGCGCCAAACAGCGGTTAGGACTGACGTTAGTTGTTAAATGTTTTTCTTTACTACTTATACAAGTGTTTTAAAAGTTTTAAAGGAAATGTTATATAACAATCGTTTATTTTTAACCGTAAACTTATACGCATATCTACGAAAAGATTTTTGCAAATGATATTCGCACAGTGCAACTTGAGAGTTCAAAGGCTTTTATAAATATTTCTTAGTATAAACTTTGTTTAAGCAGCGTACAGTTTCTCACAGTATAATCAGCGAGACAGTATATAATATAAACATACTTTAGATTTTCTACAAAAACTTTATAGATATTAAAAGAGTATTTTCTTACGTCTCTTGCATAACTGTTTATTTATGCAATCAAACATACGTTTTAAATTTATATAGATAAACAAAGTTTAAAGCATATTTATGCTAAAACGATGTTTATAAAACAAAATATGTAGACTCTTTTCTTCTTTTACTGAAATGTTTGCTAAATAATAAAGACCCTAAATAACCACATAATAATTTTCTGTAGATTACAAACAACAAAACGAACAAGCTAAACTTGATGAAGATGCCAAAGAAGCGCCGATTAACCTGGCCAATGTTAAGCCATGCGTTCCACCAATGACAAGCCTGAATCACCGAGCTCCGTCGAATCAGCAGCTCGTCCAAATGCTGAGGAAAGGAAAGGGCGAAGCCAGCAAAGCCGACAGTTAGTTGCTTTTTTAAGTTTACAAACTAAACTAAGTTAAGAAAAAAGTTAGTTGTAGTACAAATACAATATGTGGAAAGAAGACGTGAGTTGTAGTGAACGTATATGAACTTTATAAACTTTTTATGTTGTTTTTAATTTTTAAAACTTTTGAGTTTAAAACTGTAGTAAACCGAAAAACACAAAATAGCTGGATATAGGAAAGTATTTAAAATCAAAGAACATAAGTCTATTACAAGTAATAATCTTAAATTAAATTTTTTTTAAATTTTGTTTCAGTTTTACTACAAGTTACTACTGTAGATTAAGATATACTAAACACAGTAAAGATTTGATTGATAAAAACTAACAAATAAACCAAACATGTTTGATATTTTTATAATAAACAAACAGAAGCGATGGTCGACGAATTTGCCAACAAGCTGCTTGGAAACCCGGGGGGAGTCCCCTTTGACCAGTTCGACGCCGCCCGGTACAAGAACTTGTTGGAGAAGATCAACGGGGAGCACATGCGCCAGTATCTCCATGGCAACAGGATGGCCCCCAGGCAGCACTGGTTGGGGCAGCGCGGCAAAATGTTCCCCGTCAAACCGCATCGCCACGGCGACGCGCCGACCAGAAGCTCGGCGATGAACCACCACGCGGGAAGTATGACGTCACAAAGAGAAGTAGATCTACCGAAGCTCGTGAGTTTGAAACTGTTTTCAGAAAAATAACTCAGTTGACGAGTTTCTAATATTGGTATGGAAATAAATGCATTAAAATTAAATCTTTAATGTTTCTGTGAACTTCAACTTTGCCACTACTTCTGTTTTTTATTATTCAGTGTGGTCTGAAAGGCTTTGCTTTGAACAAAAATAAAAGTTATAATTTACCACTCACTGTAATTTAGATCTTAAAAGCTCCTTTAACTTTGACCATAATTTGATTAGTTTACAATTTTCCGACATAATTAAAACCGTTAATATGCCATTCCAAGTTTCTGCGTGATTAATGCAGAAAGTTCAATTAAAATTCTTGCAAATTCCAATGTTTGAGAAACTTTGCAAGCGCAGCCATTACATGCTTCATTAACAAAGTATGAAATAAAAGCAAATTTATTGGTTGATACGAGAATTTTTGCATGCAGTTTTTTAAATTAGGCATGTTTTTCCCTGATGCGCATTCTTATATTCTAACTTTGTACACAGCCTTCGACGGGAAGATACTCCACTGTGAGAAGAAGAACTCTGCAGTCAAACAAACCAAAACCGTACCAGTGCAAAATTTGTAACTCGACGTTTACAAGGTAAATAAATGTACTATTATAAAAAATCAAGCAATAGAAATCAAATTATTTTTTAGAGTTAAAATAAAACTCATTTACAGATACCACAACCTTAAGCAGCACGTGAAACTTCATTCAGGAGTTAAGCCGTTCGAATGCGACATTTGCCATAAGAAGTTCACAAGAAACTACACTTTGAAACTTCACAAAGCAAAAGTGAGCATTGTTTTTAATTGAAGCATTATTCTTTTAATTTTAGTTACTAAAACAACAATAAATTTACAGCATTACAGCAAGTCAGGAGGACATAGCGCGCTTTCGAGTTCTTTTGAAAACGAAGCGAGTTACGACAGCCTGAACTTTTCGAACAGATACAGCCCTTGTGAGTTATTCAATCAGTCATACTTGTTAACTGTTTTGGTTTTTTTTAATCGATTAAAAGTCAACCAAGGCAAAAAAAAAATTAAGATTAAACTTAGATTTACAAAAGAATATATTGTAATAGATAGCACAGTTACAAAAAACATAAAAACAAATTAGTTTACCAACAAACGTTTCAGACATCAGAAGGGCGACATCAAACGAGCACCTGAACACCCCAGAAAGTTACCGCGGCATGACGAACGTCGGTTACCAGGGCGACAACCGCAACTCGTCCTCCCCCACGAGAGGCTACTCTACCGGTTCCTCCTCCGTCGCGTCGCCATCCGAAGGCGGAGAGATTATGATGTCACAGACGAGCAGCAGGGACAAGAGCAAGGTGAGGTACGGGTTGGACTCACCGGGGGGCAGCAGTGGGGACGGCAGGTTCGCCGTCGAGGGTCGTCACGGGTCTTCCCCTGAAATGAAAGTCATGCTCAAGCACCAGGATGAGGTTCCGACGGATCTGAGCGTGGAAAAAAAGTTTGTAGTTTAGTAGAAACATTAATATAAATCAATTTATTTTTTCTTAACTTAAAGTTATAAATTGATAATAATACTTTTTGATCTGCTAGTTGGTTTTAATAAGTTTACAAATATAAGTTTTAACAAAACTCTGAGATCAAGTTTTGTAGCATGTGTGTTTCATACTAAAAAAATATAAAACAATTTGTTTAACTTATTGTAAAATAATTGACGGACTTTTATATGTAAATAAAAGCTGCACTGACTGTGGTTACAAGCTGAGCTTAACCGAAACACTTTTTTTACAGAAATTGAGTAATTGAAGTTCGAAATAAATGAATTCTGATGAAGCTGACAGTCAAAAATGAGTTGATCGGATTGGAGCTTTTCAAATGTTTCTCGTTTTAGTTAAATAATTGAAGAGAGTTATAACAACATGTGTTTTTGAAAGAACTATTCAAACAATAAAATTTTTAGTGTGCTGCTGAATTTAAACTTCGTACTATCGCGTCAGAAAATTAGTTTTCTGTTGCTAAAGTTAAAAAAAACACTAACAATTTCTACTACAAAAAAACAATTTCTGAGTAACACACACCTTAGTATCATTCTATTTAAAATTTGTACATTCGCGTTTTTTAAAATTTGCACTATTTTAATGGTTTAAAATAAAAAAAAGTGTCTAAAATCTTTTATATTTAAGATACTTGTTAATTATTATAAAACTACTGTTTATTTTTACAAAACAAACAATTTGTACAACGCTTAAGTGCCGCGAAACAGAATGCCTTACTATTTCATTCAAAATAGTATAAAATTAAAGTGGTCTTATTTTACGCCTGCGCCTTTTCAGTATTTCGTTTGCACCAAAGTTTTCAGTAATCAACTGCCTAGCTGTCTTTTAAATGTAACTAACGGTATCAAACACGTTTGAACGTAATTCACTTGTTTCGAAGTACAAGCTTAGTGCTAAAAATTAACGGTACATTTTTGGTTCTAATAATTAGTGTATATTTAAAGGTGCACAGTTTTTTTTATTGTTGTGAAATTAATTTCATATGCAAGAACTTTCATTTTCTTGCTTGTATTAGTGCTTTACTGTATTTGTCTTTTTTTTTGCTCCAGTCATTTCAGTTTTAAACTTTTATACGTTTATACTCAGTTGTGAAACAGTTTTTTTTATTTCTATCCTGACTAGTAAGACTTAATTAATGATTAAAAATATTATTTTTTATCATTCCTTTCAATTTTGAACTGTATTATTTCATGTACTTATTGAAATTTTTTTTATTTTTACGCGATTTTTGTTTGTGTTAAAATGTTAATAAATTGAGCTGATTTCTTTAACTCGTTGTATAACTTAATCTAAAAATACTATAAGAAACTAAACTAACTTGATGGTTTCTCCAGTAAAAAATTGTTACAAAGCTTTGAGAAAGCACATTGTCTATAAGTTTTGTTTTGGTAAAAACTATTGTGAAACTAAGAAATACTATAGAAGATATTACTAAATAAACAAAGACACGCCCACTTTAAAAGTTTATTTAAGTTATAAATACTATATAAAAATAAAACTATACTACTTGCAACTCATAAAAAACAATATTTTTTACAGCTTTGGCTTTAAAAATCAGTGACTTTTAAAACTTTTGTTAATTATAAAAACGTAACTTTAACAAAACAAAAAAAAAACTATAGCTTTGCCTAGTATGGTATCTATCAAAAAAGTTGTAAGACAGATTGACCGGGCTAAAAATTTGAACCAAGTTTTTACGTTTATAATAATTTTAATCTTGAATCTACAAAACTTAAAACTAAAGTTTTTCATCTTACCGATAAATATTTTTTTTATATGAATCAATTAGATTTTGTTTATTTGTATAAGCTAAATTGTAACAGTAAAATATAAGAAAACAACTTGAATTATTAATAGTTTTAGTTTTTAAAATTTAGTTATTACTAAACTTCAGTAAGTTTTAAAAATCAATAAAACTTAATAAAAAATTGAATTTTCTTAATTTTTGAAATAAAAATTGTTCAAACGATTTTAACACACTTTAACTCTATATATACAAATTTTTGTAACGTTTCATCACTGAAATAAAGTATTATATTTAAAAATTTTATATTCACTTTCTTAATTTATAGTTTTTTTTGTTTTTTGAGATCGAATTTAAACTTCTTTCCAAGTTATACCTAATTTTGTATTAGTTTCATTAAGTAAAAATTTTTAAACCAAATTTATACAGTTTATTATTTTTTCTATAACATAAACAGTTTAAACAAAGAAAAAATCATAAAATTAAATAAAATAAGAAAACAGTTTTTTTATCTTTTGATAAGTACTGATTGTTGGTTTTGTATACAAAAGTGAGTATCACTTGTTCAAGTAGTATTTTATACAGAATACAAAAACACCAATTAATAAAAGTGATCATTTTTAATTAGACGTAATTTATGAAACGATATAAAGTGTAAAATAGGACAAATTATTTAATTAAATTAACAATAAAATATTATTTTAATACTTTTTTTAGTCATCTTTAGATGAGGTTCTAAAGTTTATGTTAAAACTCTGAACTACACAGTAAGTAAATGAAAAAATTACTCTGTGCATACTATACAATTTAGTAAATTTATATTTTTTTCTAATATAATCTTATTAGCGTTTTTTTATTCAATTAGTTAATAATAACAATTATAATGTTTGAAAATATATATATAAGCATATGTTTAAGTTAAATAACACCGTTTATGCGCAGTACAACGAATTATATGCTCATTACTGTACACAGGTGTACACCTTGGCGAAAAATGATTTAAAGAAAGTTTTATTTAACTATATAAAAGGAAATTAAAGATAAGGATTATTAATTATTATGAAATACTTTAATTACCGGTTTCACAATCTGTATAAAAGATATTTCGTATATTTTATACTATTTATAAAGTTGATTGAAACTATTAAAAAAAAAAACGACCGATGTAGAAAAACTAAAAAAATAAAAAAACTAAAAACGTTTATAAATATATTTAATCACAAAAAAGGTGGCAAATAATTACATTGTATAAAAAATGTTAAAAACTTATTTTACATTAGAGGATAAACACTGTCAAAACAAGACTTATTTAAAAAAATAAAATTTTACAAAACTATTAACTTAATCAAATACTTTTGAACTTAATTATTGTATTACATTTTATTAAACACCGTAAAGAAATATAAAGCTCAAAGTTTTTGTCAAAGGACCCGGTGTGCATAGCTACTAAACATTTTTTTGTAAGACTAATTAAAAAGTTTAACTTTATTGGTTTTTAAATGAAGACCACTGTAAATGTACAAGTAAAAATAAAATCACTTCATGTGAAAACAATTAATTTTTGTGACTTTAAATATTCTTCGACTCTAAAATTAAAATTAAAGCTTTAAAAATCAAAAAGTATTTTTGTTATATATAAAAAAAACTATGGCTTTGTTCACTTTAAGTTCTATCTAATGCTTTTCTCATAAGTAATATAACAAAACAAAGAAATTATAGCTCTTTTTTAGTTACTTTCAAAGATTTAAAATGTTGAAGTATAGAGCAAAACGTATTCACTGTTTAGTATTAATGAGTACAAAAAAAATTAATGTTTTTCTTATTTTTATAAAAACTTAATCCCTGTTTTGAAATTTAATGAGAACAAAAAAAAAATCTGTCATAAAATTATACTTCTGAATGTGAATCGCAACACTATAAATTTAATTTTCTACAATCTTGAAATAGCAGTCACGTACTAAAAATAGTTTTTATTCCTTTTTTAAATTTCCTTTTTGTATTCGTTTATATTCTAAAATAGATTTATTTTATAATTATTAAGTATTAATCATTGATAAATTGTATTATAACCAAGTTAATATAAAATTATATAACAGTTATATTAAAAGATAAATTATCTTAGTTATAAGTTTTATTGATCGAAGTACTGTTTTTAAATTTATGTTGTTTTTTCTTTAGTTTTTATATAATACTTATTGTATATAAAAACACTTATAGTTTTAATTTAAACAAATATTTTTTATTCTATAAAAATGTTGCAAAAATTTTAAATGTACTCACTTAAATGATAAAAAAAGTTTTATTGTAGGTATTAAATACTTCTACAAAGAAATGTTATTTAGTATCAAAATTTACAATATAGAAAAATAATTAATGTTATTTAAACTTGTGTTATAAAGTAGAAAAAGTGTTATATAAAAATGTTTAAAGTCTTTAAACATTTTTTTTCTCTAGTTCTTAAATATTTTGTTATTAGTAAGGAGCATAGTTATTAATATTAAGTTTTTAAATAATAAAAAATAACTACAAAAATAGCTAATTGAACCATCAAATGTTTTTTGCACAGCCAAAAAAGATTTTTTATGGGATTTAAAGTAAAAGACAATATATGAGAAAGTAACTGAAGTTTTTGCAACTTTTATTCGAGCTAGAGCTAAACTTAAGGAATAAAAAACTGTTTAGTGTAAATATATGAAATATCTTTATCATTTTAAGTATAACCGGTAGCTTGTTACATAAAGATTATTCCTACTGTTATCTGTTTTAAAATGATTTTTTTTATGTAAAGTTGTTCGGTTTGATACTTAAAAAGTAGTACTAATTTAAAGTTATAGTTAATCCTTAAGAGATGAAAACAAAGTCTAATTTGAACTGCCAGACACCAAAATAGTTTACTTTAGTTTATGAAATCGAAAACACAGAAAAATAAACAACACGAAAACTAAAAACAAAAAAGTAGGGTTTATTATGCACTTAAATTAGCATTATGCTGTGTGTGGGTTCAACTGAGTGTTTTTTAAGAAAACAGCAACAAATTTATCCAGTTTGTTCACCTATCCCTGGAACATAGCCATCTTGCCCTCCATCCCTGCTTTGGCGTCAATGTTTTCACGCCAATCCTTCATGTCACTCTGTTAAACGGGTATTTTTTTGCTTTTAAAGTCTAAAAATAATCTCACTTTCTAAAATATGTCGGATGAACGACCGACCATAAAGGGCATTAAAACCATTAGATATAGTTTTTAACAAAAGTAGCTTTTTAGTTTACTAAAATTTTTCTTTTACAATTTTTTTTTAATTTATTGATACACTAGTCCTTTAAAGATAACAGAGATAACAAAGTTGTAAAACATAGATTAAGTTTGTAATTAAAGACGTTGGCTACAATATTACTAGATATCGAAGAATGTATTTGTTACGGCAAAGCTGTAAATCAATGAAATAAAAATAAAAGCCTCACATTGATTTAATAAAAAATAAAGAAGTAATTTTTGAACCTCATTTTTAACTTCTTTTGACTTTTGTACAGTTTTGAGGTTAGACCTGAGATCCATGGAAACCTTGTGTTTCGATCCGAGAAGGGCTTTCAACATCTGGTCAGCTGACATACGGACACGACGCAATGGTGGACGCTTGAATTTGCCTCTCAAGTCAAAGATTTGTTGGTTCAAGTCATCGATCTAGAAGTAAAATGATTAATAGCACAAAATACATTAATAACAAATCATATCTTTTTTGTAACTTTTTAATTAGTAGCTTGCTAAAAAAAAATGTTTTTTTCACGGTGGACTTTTGTTAGCTTTTTAGGCTAATGTACTTTATTATAATAAATACTAATTAACACTCTGTATATCTAAATCAATTTTTCATTTCGATACATTTATAGTTAGCTTATATATGGTAAACCGTAAAGTAAAAAAGATTAGTTCTAATTAGAGTTGTTATAATCAGACGTTTTTTTAGGTAGAATCTAAAAAATTATTGCGTTCTTTTAAAAAACACTTTACTTGTTTTGGGTTAGTTAGAAAGTAGATAACAATTTTCTACAGTTCATTTTTAAATTGAATATTTTATATTTTTCAGCAAAATTAAACTTGAATAGATCACTTTAACTTTAAAGTTTTTGCATAATCACCAATACTACAGAGAAATATTTTTGTAAAGCAAAGTAATGCAAATATTTACTCAGGTGTTGTTCAAATAATGCTTTTGTTTTAAAATATGTTTGTTTTTGTTCGTTTTTGCAAAAAACAATAATTTATTCTAATACATTAGCTCAATTCAATTATTAACAGTTGCTATACAGTTTGTATTTTATAAAATAAGGCTAGTAGTTTTAATTCTAAAACAAAGTAAACGGTTTTGTATATTTGTTTTAAACAACTTAATACTTCTAACTAAAAGATAATTAACATTTTTATTAAAAATAGTGTTACTAATTTTTTACTGAATTTATTTGAAATATACAAAAAAAAATTCAAATTGTTATTAGT
The DNA here is from genome assembly GCF_965202585.1 of Thalia democratica. Lineage (NCBI taxonomy): Eukaryota > Metazoa > Chordata > Thaliacea > Salpida > Salpidae > Thalia > Thalia democratica. The sequence goes on from NC_139166.1 coordinate 25,108,840, forward strand.
ACTAGTTTTAGTTTTAAATTATTTCAGCATTTTACTATGTTCAAAACTTATCTAATATACTAAAAGTTTGAAATTTTATGTTTATAACAAAATTTTTCTTAGTTAAAATCCAAAAATACTATTAAAAAAGCGCAGCTTAAAAGAAAACTTTAAACTTTTCGTTAATAAATAATACAACTAAATGTAAAAATTAAAATTGTATAAATACAACTTCGTGGTTAATAGATGTCGTGTTCAAGTAAAATTGTTGATGTGCAAAAAAGTGTATTATCTATCAGTTAAAGATTAATACTGCTTAATTTTTAATCTAAGTTTATGTTTTTCTTTTTGATTAGCAATAAAAGTTTTAGCACTCAAAATTAGAGTTGAACTAACATAGTTTTTGTTATTCACAAATACAAAACATAATGCGATTCTTCAAAATTGAATAGAACATTTTAAAGAACTCAAATTTTCAATAGTTTGTTTTGAACTTATGATAAAGAACTAGCGTGCTTAAGAAATTTCACGAAGTATAACTTGAAAAAAAAAATTAATTTAGAAGTTTGTTGTTTTTTAATGGAGCTACACTATTGGAAGATAAGAGGCTTAGGAGAGCCCATACGGTTGATGCTCGAGTATCTTGGCGAGACTTATGAAAACAAGTATGAAACGAGCATTGAAAACTGGTTCAAGAAGAAACAGAACCTTGACATCGAACTCGCTAACTTGCCATACCTAGTAGATGGTGAAATCAAACTGACTCAGAGCTTCGCCATTATGCGGTACTTGGCGAGAAAGCACAAAAACCTTCTTCCGCTAGGTGAAATCGAGCAACAAAAACTCGACCAAACCGAATCATTCCTTACTGACCTCAGGTAATTTTTGTTTTTGTGGTTGCTATTAATAACTCATTAATAACACCAACTTTAATCAAGTTTGCTTTGTCACATCCTTGCTTTTTAAAAATTAAACCTCAACAAAACTTTAGATTTGGTTTCGCAATGCTTTGCTACAACCCTGAGTTTGAAACCATGAAAGAAGGCTTCTTTAAGGAACTGCCTCGTAGGCTGGCTGGGTTCGAAAAGATTCTTGGGAAGCGTTCTTGGGCGATCTCCGAAAACTTGACTTATGTGGACTTTGGACTCTGTGTGCTACTCGACCACATGGAGTTGTGTTCCCCTGGCTGTTATAAAACTCTGCCCAATATACAGCAGTATAAAAAGAAATTTGACAACTTTGCAAGTATCAAAAAGTATAGGTCTTCTGAAAAGTTTTCTGTTTTTCCTATTTTTAGTCCAATTGCTCACTGGGGAACATAGTTATCTATTGAGACTGTAAATTCAATAAATTTGTTATAATAAGGTAATTTTTTAGTGTATTTTGTTTTATTAAATTTTGTATTTATTTTCATATCAAAAATACAATTTTATTAAGAATATAGGCTATAAAGTCTTAATTGCTTATTTTTAAGTACAAAAGGTTTAAGTTCTGTTTAATTTGCTTTGAGCTACAAAAAACCGCAATCATAATTAAATGTATTTGGTTAATTATAGGAGAACTCTACATCGTCACAAATTAATCTATCAAGCTGATAGTGTCACGTTAAAACAATGACTTGTGACGAAGTTAAAGATAAAAAACTATATTCTATAAATAAAACTAAATTAAAAGCTTGTACTTTAATTTTATTAACAAATAGTTCGACAAAATTTTAATGACGTGCTTTGGTAACTAATATTTTTAAATTGCTAACTATCATAGTTTCGATAAGATTTTAGGTAGTGAATTGTAAGAATATATATTTAAGCTGTTATAAAAAAGTTCTCTTTTCTATCTGCATAAGTTTTTAAAAGTTAATCTTAAGAACAAAAAATTTTTGTCGAGGTGAACAAATAAAAAGTATTTGACTTAAATTAAAATAAAACTATTCATAAGTTTTAAACATATAAAATTATTCTATATTTATAAACAGTAAATTTGTTTTCAAATTTTTTTTTTTAAATGCACTTTTGTGTTTATTGGAAAATATATGAAACCTTATTCAAAAGGTAAAAAGTAACCTAATTAACTTTTATTAAACAAAAAAGCTAAAATTAATGTTAACGTGAAATGTAGGCTTTTGTTCAAGCTATTCAGCTAGTCAAATTAAACAAAGTTCGATAAAAAACACGCTTTTTTGTAGATAAAACGATTTATAGAGTATAGTTTTATATATCAAGTCCAAAATGGAGGTTATACATTATTTATTAAAAACTCAAAAAAATATGGATGTATATTTTTTAATTAAAAATGAACTAAACAGGTTTATTAAACACCAGTTTAAAGAATTTTTTAGTTGACCAACGGTTTATTTTTTAAAAGCAGTTCTTCTAAGAATGAATCATAAAAGTTTTACTGTTTAGTAAAGTTTTAAACTTAAACTGTCGGTATAATTAATTTTTTTATCTTTCACCCATGTATCGTTAACCTAAACTTCATTTGTATTTATTAAGCTTAAGTGAGAACTTTGATCCAAGTTTCTTATTCAAACATTTTTTTACACTATTTATTAGGTAAATATACCGTTTAAGTTCTATAAAACATTATGTTTAATTTCTTTTAATAATTAAAAAAAATAACAAACTTCTTTATCGTTCTTCTTAACACGTGATTTCAAGTCGTATGATTCGTCCATTACCTTGTCAATTTTCTGGTGGAGTTCTCTGCACAAGTCCTATATAAAGTTTTCAATTCAAATCAAAAAAGTACTAAATGTTGGCTTTTCAGGCCTCGGTGCAAGCTTTGTCTTTTAGATAAATAAAAACTATTTGAAAAAAAAGTATTATAAACATAGGCAGTCTTTTACTTTCGTATAAACTTACAATCATAAAGTAATAACATACTATTTAAACTTAAAACAGCTTAACGGATTTTAAAAAGTGTTTTCTTTGTTAGTACCAAGTATTAACAGATTGGCTAGACTTTTAAAAATATAGTGAAATTATTCTAAGGCACGTTTAATGTTTGAATACTTGATTGTTACTCAATAGAAGTTTTTTTTAACTACAGATTTAAAACGATCTTATTTTAACAATTTATATTTTACTAACTTGAGCTTCTTGAACAGTCATATTTTCAATTCCGTCCAAGGGCTTCAATCTTTTTGCAAGTACAGCTTTCTTTTCTACAAGCTTGGCCGCTGCTTCCCTCTCTAAATCCTCTTTTGCCTTGTTGAGCATCAAGGATTTGAGAGTCATTTTCCTTGTATGACTCATCTTCTTTGATCCAGCCTAAAAATAAAGTATGTATTTACTTGCATACAAACATTAATAAAAATCACGTTAACTTTTTATATCGTGCTAGTTTCTTAAAAATTTTACATTGATAAAATGTAACGAAATAAACAGTTTATCGTAGTTTTCAAACGTATTTTATGTTAAAGTATTATTGATAGTTATAAAAAAAAATATTATACTTGTCTAAGTACTCTAGGACTAGTAATGTATATAGAGGGTGACTTTAAATAACAAAATACAAATTTTTAATGTCGACAATTTTTGAGCATAGTTTAAATATAATCAATCGTTATTCGAATGAAAGATAAATTAAAAATGTTAAAAATTACGAAATTTTTTATCATTTTTGTAAAGCTATATTGTTTATGTATTTAAAGTTTTGTACCAATTTTTAAAACAAAGCTATTACTTTGAGTTAAAAAAAAAAACTTTTTGTTTTTCGTAAAATAAACTCTTTATTTTTAGTTAAATGATCTAAAAAAAACAGTAGTATTTTTAGTACTATTATTATAAAAAAGGTTATCGCTTAGCTCTCAATAAATAAATTGATATGAAAGCACAAAGATATAAACAAAAGTAATAAACCTCATCCGCCATGATCGCCTTTTGTAGTTTCCAAATAAAAACTACTACTTTTATTTGATTCCTAAAAAACAAATACATTGTTAAAACGAATAAAAACAAATGCCTTACACACCAACTTGTAATAAACTATAAGCTTGCAAAAATTTTTCTTAATCTAAGTAAAAAATTAGCTTTATTCTTTTTAAACTACAGCAAAAATAAAAAAGTATTTTAAGAAATAACTAGCACTTAAAATTTAATCAAAAAGTAGTACTTAAACAACTTAGAAAACGTTTTAGTTTTTAAAAATTCACATATCTGTCTAAGATTTCTTAGTGGAAACAAAAACAAATGCAGAAGAGTGATCGTCTTACAAAGTGATTTGAAGCAGCTGTTTATGACGTAAGAGACTATAATCTGTAGATGACGTTCTTATAGTCTTGCTTAAAACGGTGCACTAAACTACATTGTCGCTCGCTTGATATATATTAGTTTGATATAGAGGCAATAACATTTTTTAACTTACAACTATCGTCTGGTATTAGCATTTTTGGTAGTTTTGAAATAAAGTCTTGTTTTAAACATAGTTCTAATTGCTAATCAGTTTCTTTAATATAAAACTAAGTATACTTATTGAACTATATTCCAATTTTTTTTTGTCCAAGTTTTATCTTTTCTAATGGTCTTAGTTGTTACAATTGTCTGATATATTTTCAGTTTGGTCTAAAAATAAAAGTTACAAATACTTTTTAAATTACAAAGTGAGTTATAATACCAGCACAATACACCTCATTTAATATTATAGAGCTTGACTTAAGACATTAGCAATTTTTAAAAGTTTAAAAAACATTTTTAAATAATCTTTCCTTGATTTTAAACTTTTACTTTATGTTTAAGTAGTATAACATGATTAGTTTAGATGCTAAGAACATTGAGCATACTAGTGATTGTAAATAAAACTGTGTCATTAGGCTTATATAAAACTACTATTAATTTGTTGAAGATGTACTTTAACTAACTAAAATACAAAAACTTTACAATCTAAAAGTAAGCAGAGAACAAACCAATATTTAATGTTATACCAAACTTGAAAAAATAACTTTTTTTTGTTGAGCTTTTTTCTTTCGTTTGTTATGGATAAAAATATTTAAACCATAAAATTTCACTAAAACTCAAATTTTAACATTTCTTTCTTGATAAACGGTATTTTACTTGGTTGCAAAATTTAGTTGTTCTGAAATATTAACAGTTTTAAAAAGTTTTTATGTAAATCTATGTTGTTAATTTTACATTAAAACACAAGTTTTAAAATAATATTATAATAAGTTATAGACATTTTTCTTAGTTATTTTTTTGTATAAACTAGGTTTTAAATTATATTTTAGTTGAAACCATGTTTATAGTAAAAAAATTATATAAGGCCGTCAACAATGCCATCTTACACAATTTAATAGTTACTCTTAAGGAAAACTTATAATTTAAGTTGTTTTTTGCCTGAATTACTTTTGTTTTTGTGTAAAATGTTTCAGCTTAAGTAATTTTGATTCTTTCTACATTTTTTTTAATTAACTTGTTACCACCCATTCAAACTTTAAGTATTAAACCATCTTCAATTGGTCAAATGACTTTTTTTTTGTTTTGTTTATTTATTTTTTTAACTTAAAATAAGCAAACTAACGAATATAATAAACACCATTCTTAAACTTATTTTACTTCGTAATACAATGAAATAGTATTGTGACTTCTTTATCATAAGATATTTTTAATCAGAGTAAAAAAAAAGAGTTTATTTGAAATTTACTAGTACTTATTATTAAAAAAAATATGTACTAAACTGTGTACAAAAAAAAGTGTTTGTTTTATTAAAGGTAAATTTTAATAATAAACTTCATCGTTTTTGACTTTTACGAATTTAAACTTAGCTGAACTAACAACAACATTTTTTATTAAACTACAACAAATATATTGTTTTTAAATTGTTTGTTAGTTAAAATAAATATCCCTTATCAATTTCTGCTTTGTTTAATTTTAGTGTAGTGTAGCAAAAGCTACATAAGTAAATTTAAAACATATTTAAAAAATATATATACTAATCTTACAATTAAAAAAAAAAATTTTAACTTAAAATTTGATAAAATACTTCACTTTTATACAAGCTACATATCCGACACTTAAACAGCTTAAGTTTTTTTTAAAAAACATTAAAAAAATGTATACACTTCAAAATAAGCACTAGCATAATTAAAATTAATGTGTTTCATTGCTAGTTTACTGGAGGATATACGCCCATATACGGGTGGACGACTATTCAAATTCGGACAATTCAAATTCTTTTTACAAAACGCGAATTATTTTTTGAAATATTGCTTAAATGAAGTAAAAAACGTAATTATTTTAGTAGTTTTTAAAAAACTTTAAGAATATTTAATATTTAGCAAAAAAGAAAAAAGTAGCTTGTAGATACTAATAAGATCTACATATGTATTTTTTATTTTTTTCAAATTTATAACACTTTTTGAGATAGTCTTTTAAACATTTTTTTAAGAATTTGAATTGTCGGAATTTTAGTTTTCCGAATTTGAATTGTCATGTAACCCCCATATATACAGCATACTTTTCGTTGTAAAGTTGTTAAACCCTTAGTAAAAGTTGAAACTTTTTTTAAATTTTCAAAATCTAAGTACTGTGAAAAATTTTTTTAGTGAGTAGATATCTGTTTCAGTAAAAACCTGAAGCTGTATAAAGATTTGTTAACATAAAAAAGTATTTATAATGGTTCATTTAATAATATAAAACACAATTATTGATTTTGAAAACTACTGTCTGTTTTAAACATTCAAAGTTTTCATGATTTCGTGATTTATCAGTTTTTTTTATATATTCACTATTATTTTAAATTTATATTAAAAAAAACATAGATTACTAACTAAAAAAGCTATTCAAAGTCGTTTAAGACATACAAAATTAAAAAAAAAGTGAATGCAAACTTATTTTTTACATTTTTGTAATCTTCCGTATTTTAGTGTCTTTCAAAACGTTATTATGAGAACAAGTTGCTTAAAACAAAAAAAAATGTTAAACTATTAAAGTATATTTAAATTAGAATGTAAAAAAAGTTTTATCATATAACTTAAATGTTTTTAAACTAAAATAGAAGAAAAATTATGTAGGCGACTTTAAATAACTAATACAATTTTTCTAAAAAACGGCAGTCTTTTTTTATTATTTTACAATATATTTTAGTAAAGTTTCAATAGTTAGCTGTTAAAAAATAGTTTAAAAAAATAGTCTTAAAGTATTTAAAAGGTTAGCAATAAGTTAATGCAATGTCTAAAGGCTAAAAAATTAATAATATCTAAGGAAAAAGCTGTAATAAAAGTGGTCACACCTATTTTGCATATGCAGCAGTTAAGTTGTAAATACTTATACCTAATAAAAGTTTTTGTTCAATTCTAGAAGACTGTTTACAAATATTTTTAAATATCGTCGTAAATTAAAGATTTAAAATTTTAAGTTTTGAATTACTTTTTATCTAACAGTCTGAATTGAAACAGACTTACTTCCGGAAAGCCTGATTTTCATTATGCTAAGATTAAAGTATACAGACTTTTGCATTTCAACAACATGAACTTAAAATTAAATATGCAAAGTATCATACAATTTATTTTATAGAAGGACTATTACATTTTTTAATTTATTATTTCTAAACAGTAACAATTTAATTAGTAATAGTTTGCTATCATTTTACATAAGAGTTAGTTGCTATGCTTGAGAGTGTTTTTATATAAAAATTATTGTCGTGTCATCTGACACAGTACTAACATTATCATAAGTAGTACTAAGTGCTTATTCAGGATTCGAAACTCTATTTAACAGATTCATTTCATAGCTTTTAAAACAGATTACAACTAGTTGAAATGTTTCTCGTTAAATAACCTTCCTGCTGGACGCTTTAACCGAACAACTTGATTCAACGGCCACCGAAGTTTTCGTCGGGCTCACTTGAGAAGGGGCGAGGTTTAAACGTTGACGCCGGTAAAAGTCGGCCCTGCTTCTACTTTCAAAGACGTTATGGAGGACAACAAGTTTGCCGCGTTAAAGGAATACAACGTCGTCGTGCTTAACAAGGAGCACAAGAACAACAAGGAAGTGTCAACTACGCGTTTCTCTACCAGCACTACTAAACAATACAGCAGTAAAAACTGAGAAGCATTTTGTTTCACGTTAATTTGCTCTGAAAAATTCTATTTAAGTTAACCCTACTACCAAAAAAAGTTTTTCATTTGGCACTTATGGTTTTACAATAGTTTTTTAACTTCTAAATCCAATTAATCATTCTAACTACGCTTGCATTTTTTAGTTTAAATTTTTAAACAGTTTCGTTAATATGCGTATTAAAGTTTTTTAAAACATTAATAAGTAAAAATATGCTCAAACAGTATAAAAAAAATATTAAATCAATAGATATATTAGGTGTATATGTTATTTTACAGTAAAAATATTTTGCTTTTATTCTAACCTAAAATCTTTGGAAATGCTAAAGATATTTTAAAAACACCTTAAATGTTTACCAACTTTGACCAACCTATTCCTTTTATGTGATAGTAATGAGTTATTTAAGTTTAATAAAGAACATAAAAATGTGAAGTAGTTCCTTTTATTAAATAGCTATTAATAAGTAATCTGGTTTTATAAGATTTTTCAAATAGTCTATACCGCACTTAATTTACCACTTAAATATTTACGTATACTTATTTTGCAATTAAAGTAATTATTATTTTTTTCAAACTTTTCATTCTAATTTTTAGTTCTAAATATTTCACGCAATACTTATTGTGTTAAATAAAATAAATGTGATGTGCTGATAGCACAAATTAGCTTTGTGTATATTATTAATAATTTCTATTAGTCATGTGTTGTACACAGTTTTCATCGGTATTAAAATCAGTTAAGGTAAAGGATTTAAGATACCGCGTAATATATCTTCAAACTGTCACTGTGTTAAATGTGTAATAGACAAATTTGATTGCTCAACTTTTACTTGACACCATCGTTCATAAACACGTGTTTTTAGTAGAGATTGTCGTCTAAAAACATAAAACAACTACCAGCTGCTTCCAAGGTCGTAAGTTTCCTAAAAAGGATCTAAACTCATTTCTCACACTTTCGTTGGCATATCCAAAACAATTGTAGCACTCATCGTCAGTAAAGGTTGAAATGGTTCAAAGGAGCTTTAAAAATTTTCTATAAAGTTAGTCATTTAATATTAAAATATATATTGTACACTTATTTTCTTCAAACACAAGGTTTTAATTTACTTAAGAATTAGAGTATGTATTTTTAAAAAGTAGATCTTTAACTAAGTTAAAAAAAACAATATATTTGTTCATGACTCTTCTTAAATATTAAAAAATAGTATCCAAATAATATTTTTTTTTTTTTTTGAACTTTAGAACCTTATAAAATAGAGTGAATTAAAATACATATTAAAGACTTTTGAAGAAAAAACTAAACTTAATTTTATTTATCATTTACACAGTCTTAAAGACTGCATTGAAAGTAAACTGCCAATATAGTCTATATTTTTGCTTATATGTTAGTAACATACAGTTTAGAATTTTCAGCGTGGTCTTTGACATATACTTAAGAATTTTTTTAAATAAAAAATACTACATTATATAGTAGTTTGGTAATTTTTTAAGTATTTAACATAATTACAAAATTTATAATTAGTTGAGGAAGTTGTGAATAAACCTTTTAAAGTTTAAAGCAGTACTTTTTAAATGTGTATGAATGTGTTGAATTAACATTTTTTTCTGTTCTATTCTGCTTCTACTGTCAGTTGTACAGAAGTTTAAAGACAACAGAAAAAAACAATTTTTAGATATTTAAGCTTATAAAATATAATTTTTAACGATTAATCTAACATTAAATATGTTGTTATAAAATAGTCGTCGTCAAAAAAAAAAGATTTTACTTTTGATAATTTGATCAGTATAACTTTTACATAACTTGAAATTATGAAAAGTTATATGAAGTTTACCACAAAGATTTTTAGATAAAAAATAGTTTAAAGTTTATAATACTCTAAGACTTTTCTACATAATTGGTCTATTTATGATATAAGTTTTAAAACTTAACATATTATTACAGTTATCAATTTTTTTTTACTTTGTATATTTTTCTCGCAGAAACTAAAGACTACTGTTTTTTTTTTGAATTTATATAACATTATCACTGCTAGCTTAAAACTTATTATTCTGATACAGTTGTCGGCAAACCACGGCCCGTGAGCATGTTTTTGTTTTAGATGGGTTGCAGCCCATAAAATGTAAAGCCTGCAAACATGCAAAATTGCCTGGGAAAGAAATTTATGGGTTACATGACAATTTAAATTCGGAAAATTTAAATTGAAACATTTCAAATTCTTAGAAAAAATACTCGATCATACCTTAAATTAAGACATGCTTGAATTAAATAAAAAACTATAATATAGGTTTTATTAAAATCTACAAGCATTTTTTAATCATAAATAGATTTTGAGATACTAAAAAATTATTAAAAATTACTATTTTCTAAAAAACTTATTTTAGTCATATCTCAAAAAATTTTTTCAAGTTTTGCAAAAAATATAAAAAAGGTTTGTTAATATATACAAGACCTGCATACGTAACTTTTTTTTCAAAGGAACATTACTTTTGGAGTTGTGACACTTTGAAAATGAGAATAAGAGTTTGAATCGTCGGAATTTGAATAGTCCGAACTGGAGAGTCTTGCATCCAAGTTATGAATCTTATACTGTTGCTTGGGATAAGAAATGAATATCAAAAAAGTTCTTAGATACATTTCACAGGAGATAAATTATACCAACTATTTGGGTATATTACGAAGAGTAGAAACTATAACTACAACTGCGGCCCGCGAAGATTTTTATTTTAAAAATTTTGCCCGCGACCACTAAAAGCCTTCCGATTTATGTTCTTGAAAGAATGAAAAACAGCGATTATTTAAAAATCCATTTAAAAAAATATTCGCAGCATTAGTACTATTAAAAAGTATTTTGAAACAAAAAAAAGACGAAAATTCTTTAGTTAAATTATGTTCATCTAAATAAGCTCTTTGGAGTATAGTTTACACTATCATTTTAGTTCTTGACATTTTAAAGGTGTTAATAATTTATAGCTCAGATATTAAATTTAATTTCAGAACACAAGCATAGCAAGTTTAACTCGAGTTTCAATTTAATATAATGTACTTCTGATATATGTTTATCTTTTAAATAAATTTGCTGATTACAAGTTTTACTAGTTTTAATTTTGATTTGACAAAACATTATTATTATCTAACAACTAAAAAAACCTTTAACTAACATGAAACCGGACTAAACTAAACTTCAACAGTAGTTACAGTAACAATAATTTTTTTTAGTTATATGTAACATTTGTTACACCTTAAAATTATTTATAAAAAACTTAAACAAATGAACTGTATTTTGAAATTGCTGCATTCTTATTAAAAAGTTTAAAATAATATTTTGATGAAAACGTTTTTAATTGCAAAGGAGTTTGAAACTGATTTTTTTCAACGTGAAGGTATACAACAAACAGCTTTTGATTGTAATTTAAGTGTAGAACTTTAGTACTAAACTGGTCTTTAATGTCATTATGTATATGGTATAAAACTAACTTGCAAGTTTTCACTAGAAAAGGGAGATTTGTATTTGTTTTTTTTTTTTATTGAACTTGCTGTTTCTGTATCAAGGTGTTAACAGTTACTATTGCAAACAATTGATAGCAAAGTAAAATATTATTATTATAATTATTTAGTGAGTTATTTGTTTTTATTAAAATCAAATTTTGCTTATTGAGTTATATTCTAGAATTTGACTAGATTTTTCATTCTAACTTAATTAAATAATTCCACATTCTTAATCTATTGCCCATATTTTAAACATATCCATTTATGCATAAAAAATATAAATAAATATCACTGAATATGTTTGAATGCTTCTAGCTTAACTTTATTTATGTCAAAAACTTACAATGAACAATTTAGTTGAGTAATAATATTTTTAAGAATAAGGACAGATAGTTTTTAACTTATTTATTGCTTGCGATACAAAAAACAAAGTAGTAAAAAGAAACTAAAACTAAGCACACAACAAATTGAAAGCACTCAAACTAAACAACTTATCAACGCAGTTAACTGAAGGCAATCATTCTAATAACATATTGTCATAACGCTCTTAATCACTGGACGAATCGGAATCGCTTGAAATCACAATAGTTGTGCCCCAACTGTCACCTTCTTCACAGGCACCAATATCTTCCGAATTCTCGCGTATCTCCAGCTCACCAGTTTCTGCAACAGATGGAACGGTTAGTACTTTTGGAACATGTTCACTTGCGGACTCGATGGGTGACATAACGTTCTTACCTACTGGTGCATCATCTTCAAGATCTATGTATTTCAAATGCTGACTAATTAGTTTAGTTGCATTGTCATCGGGCACCTCTGTGGAGATTTGCATGGCATGCGCAAGACTAGGATCTTTAGAGGTCTTCAATTCAGACTTATTCTCGGCGAAATCAACAGCAGGAACAACTTTACCAACATTCAAAACTGCGTCATCATTCAATTTTTTAGAGTACTTTTCAACCATTTCACTCTTGAAGATATTCTCTAACGCAGGTTTTCTTCCACTTTCTACACAAGGCTCACCTTCGTATTCAGCTAATACATCAGACTTAGAATTTTGAGATCTCTCACTCAAGCTAGTGGAGGACAAACTTTTTTCTTTAGGTGCTTGAAAAGACAGAGGATCAGAATTTTGTACATCTGGAACATTTCCATTTTTGCAAGAAATATTGTAATTTTGGTTTAGATTTGATGGTTTTGTATTAGTCTGAAGATCACCATCGTCGTCATTCATATCTGGATTATATGAAATTTTGGAAAGCTTCTTAAGATCTTCGAGATTTTCACAAGCTTGATAGAAATGCTTGCTAATAATCTCTTTTCTAACCATTAAAATCTTCTCAATAACGCAGCCCATCGACTTGTAATTACTCCTTTCAACAAAAACGTGCCACCTAAGCAATGCTTCATTCACCTTCGTAGGGTCATCATGATATGAAGCTTTAGCCCTCATCTTGTACTTGACATCATTGTCCATGAACGTGTATCTGCTGTTGAGATTGTCGCCTAGATAAATGAGACCTTGAATTGCTTCTGTCAAAGTAGAAAAGTTCATGAAGAAGGATTTAAACTCATTTTTCACACTTTTGTTGGCATATCCAAAACAGTAGTAGTATTCACCATCAGTAAGAGACATGACTAAATGCAATGTACAAAATACCTGGAAAAAATTAAAGCATTTACCATGATTGCTTTAAACTCAATATAATGTGATTGTTAAATTTATAAGCACTGTTCAAAATATTATGCAGTAATATTTTGTTAAAAATATTACTGTATCAATAAATTATTTTTAAATTGTAACATGTTCAATCTATAAAAATTACAAGCATTTAAGTGTCAAAAAAATAATTAAATTTATAAAGTTAACACTAAATTATTTTTATAAGCTTTAGCCTTTATAAAAAAGTAAGGTAAAGTATTTATATATTAATTGAAAACTACATTTGTATAGCACAAACTTAAACTTTAGTTTTAGAATGAAGGCATAAGCACTTAAGTAAAACTTAGCTGACTGAAACACAACTCTACTGAACAACTATGACTGTGCTCGTTTTAAGTACTAACACAAATTGATTTATCACCTTGTTACAACTAATTTCAAGACTAGTTCTTCGACATTCAATTTGAGTTTGAACATTTAAAACGAGAAAAGCTGTCTGTGAAATTTCAAACATTTGATTTTCTAAACGATATTTATTCTATTAGATTTCAAACCTAAACGTAAAGTCAGTAAAATTGTTTTTTTAGATTTCTCATTTAAAAACAAACAAGTGTTTTTCAATTAAAGAAAGTGTTACAGTTTTTTTGTAGTGTATATTAACTAAAAATCTTCTTTTTTTTCGCACACTAACTTTTTAAAAATTTATGGAAGTTTTGGTTTAAAACAAAAATTTTCTAATCTATTTTGATAAATTATTGTTTTAGCTTATGAGATGTTTAAATTTTAAGTTAGTAGTTTTTTTTTCAATTTTCAATAAATTTAAAAATTGATAAAAATCGATTTTTTAAACGTTTAAGTAGTTTAAACTTTACTAAAGTTTTTACTTAGTATAAATAAATTTCTACTTTTTTTTGAAAAGTAGTAAATGTGTTGAAATATATATTTTGTTGTTCTTACTTAAAAATACTTTTTTCTAAAAAAAAAGTAATGAAATTAAAGTAAAAAAAACAGTTTTAGTTTTTTACAGTGCTTTGACTATTTTCGCTTTCGTTAAGCATTTAACCATATTGTACTTTAAAATAAAATACAGAATAAAGGATTAAAATAGTTTGAGCCAACAAGATAAAGCAGGGGTCAGCAGTCAGAACAGCAGGCAATTAAACGTCACGGGCTAAATTAAGAAAGCAAAAAACTTTTGGAGGGCGCAGTTACAGTTTTAGTTGCAACATAACTTCTTTTACTCTTCATAACAGACCCCGGAATATTTAAATAGGATAAAATATATTTTCAATTGTACCCAAGAATACATTTTTTTACCTTTTCTTTTAAATCATGGTCATCTGATGTAAGCGGGCCTAATTTACACTTCTGCAGGCAAACATTTTACTCTTTGCGGGCCAAATCCAATTTAAAATAAAAACATAATCACAGGCTGCTTGAAACCCCTGCTTTGAAGTATTAGACAATTTTTTTTTAAGTAAAATTTTTAATCTGATTACTTTTTATAAGATTTTATTAACTTAAAAGTCTTATAAGTAATTTTAAAGAATTAATTTATTCACTTTTGTTTACTTCAAAAACCAACTGTGAATAATACCTTGTTTAATAAGAAAATATTACATGAAAATGTTTTAGTTGTTATTCGCTTATTTTTATTAAAATAATTGTTTAAAAGCTTGTTTTATTTCAAAATTATTAAACACTAATACAAATTTAATTTCTGTTTTAGACTAGACTTATTTATTGTTAAGTTTTTTCGACATGTTGTCAATAAAACCTGTTTAAATGTTATTGACTTTACGTAGCACGTACATTACTTTACAGCACAACTATTAAAAAGTTATAAATGACAAATTATTTATACAACATTTAATAATTAAAACCTATGTTTTATTATACTTTATTTAAGCTTCTAAGTTGTGATTTTTTTTACAGTTCTACAGATTGGTATTTGTCAAAATTTGCAAGTGTGCTGTGCTTCGTTTAGATACAAAATTTAGTTTTACAATGCCCAAAAATAAGGTCAAATTAAAATAGATAAAGACCTTTTAACTTTAATCCAGCTTTTAATTGGTATTTACAAATTTTAATATATTTTATTTCAATAGAGATTCTAAAGACACTTTATATACCAATTTTAACTAAATAAACGTATATATATATATATGTACTTTGCTCAGTATTCCGGTTCAAATGAGTAGCTTTGTAAAGCTTTTCAATCAAAAAATAGTTCCAAAGCCATGCAATTCAACAGACTAAAGTTATGAATGAACATGTTTATTGTCTATCAACTTTGGGGCGAAAATGTTATAAAACCATATCAACCTATCAAAACTGTAAATAACCACATGTAAGATAAAAAGAAATCCAATTCTCATACTAATTATTTATGGAAATTTATGTTGATGAGTATATAAATGAAGTCAGAAACTACTTATAAATGTGTTAGATATTGTGATTTGTGACAACCAGTACAATAGAAAAATTCACTAACTTCTGAAGAAAGATAATATTTTTAAAATAGTTATTTTTAAGTTTGGAAATAACCCAACTTAAATAAGTGTTTCCTGATAAAATAGGGATCATTACACCATCAAATAGTGTATGGCTTTGAAAACTCTTTGAGTTTACTGTTGCAACTTCATCACCCATGGTTGACACATAAACAAATAAAAACAATTTTTTTCAGTTTCTGTATTCATAAATAGCTTCAAATATGTTTTTTACTATTTTATATGATTATAATCTTATTTTATAGTTTCTTAAATTATTATTTTTTTCCAAAGGTAAAAAAACATCAGTCTCAAACTCCACCCTTTGCAACAATAAACGTTTTCTGGGGATAATATAATATCAATATTAACAGTAGTTGGTTTAAAAAGGAGTGCCTACCATTTTTTATTTAAAGCTTGTTGTTTGGTTCTAAAAAAAGTAAATAAAACCTATATTTATTTATTTATTTATTTTTTTATCACTATAAAAATAAAAACAAAAAGCAGCTCAAAACAGTGATTACAATGCGTAGCTCAATGACTGAAAAGTCTATATCAACACCAGTATATAGACCATATTTGTATTTATATTTTATTCTTTCAAGACTTTATTATGCAAACTAAACTAAATCTTGAGAGTAAAATATATTATTTCTCATCTGATATAGTAGTTGAGATCTCTTTATTTTTTTTCTAAAAATCAAAACATCTAATAATTGTATTTATGTTGAACATAGTTGTATTTTTTTTTTTTCATTCTCATAATTTGTAAAAATAGTTGTAGGGGCAAATGAAATTACACTTGATGTGATAAAGCTTTTAAGAGTATATTGAAGTAGAGAGAAAAGTGATACTGTTTGTCTTGTTAGTTTTTCCTAAAAATTTATGGATTTTACTTGGAAAATATTTAAGTAGATATATTTTTAGTAAACTTTTAAGTTTTAACTGTTGAATCTAAATTTTAAAAGGACCTAGTTTAATAAATTTATCTTTTTCCACTAAAGTATCATTAATTTTCAGTATGTAATCTTTTTTATTTAACAAAACAAAAGAAGAGCTCTTATCAGCTTTTAGGAATACTATATCAGGATTAGATTTTAGAGACTTATAGGCTTCATTGCAGTCTTTAAACTATCTAAAATCAAAAGAGTTACATTTTATATAAGTCAAAGAATGTGATCAGCTATATAACTTTGCATAAAACCGTCCAATTTCTCTTCAGATATTGGTATATGGTGTCTTAATTGTCCTGGTAAAACTCAGAAAAAATGTGTTCTCAGTGCAAATTATTAAAGAGGATAGAGAATCTTAGACCATTTTAAATTTTAAAATTTACAATGAAAAAATTGTAGTTCATAATTTTGTATCAGAAACTTATTATCCCTAAGTTGATTAATTT
The DNA here is from genome assembly GCF_965202585.1 of Thalia democratica. Taxonomy (NCBI): domain Eukaryota; kingdom Metazoa; phylum Chordata; class Thaliacea; order Salpida; family Salpidae; genus Thalia; species Thalia democratica. The sequence goes on from NC_139166.1 coordinate 25,125,913, forward strand.
TTTTAAAGTTTATCAGGGTTGCTACACACAACTCAGACTATTTTAAGATGTTTTTAAAGTTTTTGAAAATCTTAGGATGACTCAGGACAACTTAGATTGTTTAAAAAAGTTTGAAAAATCTTACGCTTATTCAGGTTAGTTCCTTGTTTTTTTAACTCATGATTTCTTTCAATTTAAAAGTATTGTGCTAGTTTTTTTTACCATATCTTGCATGAGATTTAGTTAATCTAGTTTCAATACTTGATATTTATAATCAATTTTCTTCAAACACTCAGTTTTTTCATTGAAAAAAATTAATAAAAATTTTTTAAGCCTTGCAGCTAGCTCTTTACTAGTTAATAACATTGTAGTTTTTGTTTAAAATCTGAAGTTTATATTCATCATGACTAAAATTTATATTAAACAGAAACAGTTTAGAGCTAAAAATATTAACTGTATAGTTAAGTTAAATTATCTAACTATTGAGCTCACTATATACCATGGTCGCACTATATCCACTATATACCATGGTTTTATTGTATTTGCTTATGGATTATAATTTAATAGTTTTTAACTTAAAGTTTTTTTTTAGTTAATTACGTTCTAAATTGATTTTTTATTTATTTTATCAACAAAAAACTTAATTCAAACCAATTTTTTTAATTATTTGTCATTTTTAACATTAATATTTTACTACAGATCTACATTTTGAAAATCCGATCTGCGGTGAAACTTAGTAATTGTATTTCTCAAAAGTAATAAATTATTAAGTTAAATTATCCTAATTTTTTAAATCTTAATTATTTTTAATTTATAAAGTTATTTAGTTGAAAACAGTATTTTTCATAAGTTTTTAAAAACACCAAAAGTGTACTTAATTATTATTTAAAACACCAAAAGTTATTTATTGATTTTATTTTTTTATTTATATTCCTTTTATTTAATTAGAAGAAATAATTATGAAGTGTAACTTTCTTTTAAAGAATTTCAATAAAATCTTGATGACTCATATTAGTTTAAGATCACTCAGGAAAGTTTTTTTGACTCAAACATTGGCAAACCTGGTTGATAAATAAAAACTGATGTAGTCACATACTTCAATCTTTTATTTAAAATATAATGTTATTTTTAGTTGAAAAATGTTAGGCCCACCTATGATAAGTTAATTTAAATTAAATATCATGATCCATCGAAGCTCAAACTAAAAGTGAACTTGTCTGGATGTGAAAAATGTTTGTACGTGAGCAATCATAACAAAAACACATTCTACACGTTTTAAGACAATTTGAAGAAAGTTTAATGGAGGCACTTCTTGAATTTCTTAAAAATCATAAAAGTTAACTATAAGTAGTAAAAAAGTATAAAAAATTCAAAAACTTCTCTATGAAATTTTTTTAAATGTACTATTTTATTTTTTGGTCACTCAGGCTGAATTTCTTGCCTCAAAAAGTTATTTTTTATAAAAACTAGTTTGCCTTTTATTAATTAGTTTGTTAATAATAACAGATTATAAAAGTTTAAAGTTTTAATTTAAAAGTTTAAATATAGTTTAAAGGCTACTCAAAGACTAATTTAGAAATATTTTCTGGATTGGGTTATAAAAATATAAAGCTATTTAAAACATATATGTAATTTTTTTCACTAACACATTTAAAATAATATCTTGTTTTATTTTAATAAATTTTTTTCAATACTTTTACTTGCTAGTTTAACAAACAATTTTTTTTATAATTGCAAGAAAAAATAGTTCTAATTCTTTTTTAATTAGACATGTAAAGCAAATTTATACTTGAGCAATTAGTTAAAATATGTTATAAACCTAGACAATACAAACCAAAAAAATTATTATCTTAAGACAAAAGCTAAATAACTAATAGAGTAACTAATTAAGTAAATCATAATTTTAAATAAGAACTATAAGTTAAGAACTATAAAGCTCTAAAATAAATAAATACTTTTAAGATATGCATGCTCATGGTTTAAAAACTTCAATATAATTTGTCTGCTTTATAAGCATAAACTATGAAACTTAAAGTAAAGTCAAATCTGAAAAAATCTGCTAAAAGTTAAATACCTGTTTTATTATTTCTTAATTAAGTTATAGTTTAGTTGTAAATAAAAAGAAAAAAATTAATAAATAAAACCTATTTGCTGCTTCTTTTTAATTCTAAGTTCTAAAATTTAAAAAAAATTAAAGATTTTTATTTCTTTCAAGTATATATCATTTTGAAATATAATATTTTATCTAGTCATGACAACTGAAATAACTTGGGTTTTAATAAGTAAAAATGGTACTAGAAGAAATCTTGACCCAGAAATGGTTTTTGTTGGTACAACTGGTTGTGAAATATCACTAAAAGTAATGTCTTTATTTTAAATTTTTCAATAAATTTTTATATTTAAATAATTTGTTTCTTTTTAGTGCAAAAGTGTAGACAAGCAACATGCAGTAATAAATCATGATTCCATCCAAAACGCCTTTAGAATTAAAGACCTTGGAAGTTTGAATGGAGTTAGTTATTTTTTTCAACAGCTCTTAATTTAACACAATTTTTTGACAATTAATGATTTTTAATAGACTTTTGTAAATGAGACGAGGCTTCCTGAGCAAATATACATTACCTTGAAACATGGTGATCAACTTCGCTTTGGTTGTGGTTCTGAAGAGTTTAGTATTTCTAGAGTAAGTTTCATTTATTTTAAACACGCATATAGGTAGTATAAATTATGTATAAAAGTAAGTTGCTTATTTTTTAGTGGTTTTACTTCTAGAATATAAAGTAAGGTTAATTATATTTAAACACAACGAAATATAATTTAAATTATACATAAATACTTTTTTTTGTATTAAATTGTTATTTCTACTATTATATTCGAAATTATTGTTATGTGTTTACACATTCAGTAATTTAGCTTTAGTATGGAATACTGTTATCATTCAAACTTTTTATATTAAACATACATACAGTTAATGTATGAAATAATTACATATTAAATTTTTCAGATTGTACGAGTGAAAAACATATCTCAAAAGGAAAGGTTGTCGGCATCATCAAAGACATCAATATCTTCTTCTAAAACATCATCCTCTTCATCATCATCTTCATCAAGCTCAACTACTAAAAAGTCCTCATCTACATCTGAAAAGCAAGACAAAGGTAAGTTTAACAAAAAGTAATTATATTAAACTTTTGAATTGGTTCTAGTTATTGTCCGAATGTAGTTATTGTAAATTTTTTTTAGTTTCTTGTAGTTGCAGTAGTAAAAGAATTAATAAATTTTAAAGTTTATATTTATAGAAATCGCTTCAAATAATTTTTGAAGTTGTTTTATTCGTAGAAAATCAAGCTACCTCTCTTTCTGTTAAATCTAAGTCTCAATCTCAAGTATTAAGTTTACAACAAACCGTGAGTGAAAACGATCTGAAAAAATCAGTTACTGTGCCTACGTTTAGTGTGAAGTCATCAAGAAAAAGCTCTATAAGTGGTTAGAATATTTTTATCATTTAAATCTGACTAATATGTTGTACTTTTATTTGTTTATTAATTGATAAAGAAGTAGCTTTAACAGTATGTTCCATTAAAACTATCTTAAAAAATATTTAATACTTTTACTGTTTAGTAAGATTTCTATATTTTTTATAAAGCAATACTTATAGTTTATTTTTTAAGGTGAAATGAATTCTAAAAACCGAGAAATATCAACTGAAAGACCTAGAGTTAGTTGTTAAAATCTTCTGGTTGCTAATAAATAATAAATTTTAATTTTAAAAAGTAACTCTTTTGTTGTGATTACACTGACTTACTACAAGTACACTAAATTGTTTTCCAAATTTTCAAACTTTTTTAAATTGACTTCTTTTTTTTTTAGTTTACTGTTTCATGAATAAGTAAAAAAATTATAGCGTAAAGTTATTCAAATGTTTATAAAGGTTTTAAAATTTATTAAACAATTCACCAAAAAATAGTTTTGATAAATCTAAAACATCAGCGTTTCATTTTTTTATCAAATACTTCAATTTAAACAGTACAAATAACAAAACATCACTTGATATTTCAGAACGTTGCGACTTCGCAATCAGTTGATAATTGGTTTGCCATTAACACCCCTTCTAGATCGAATGCTAGTCAAATCACTAAAAAGCAAGGCAGTATAAGTATGTTTGAGCTTTTTATCTACCAAATGAAGTGCTATTGTCACAAAATTTTGGTAGTGCCACTGCTTTTGCGTTTTTATTTTTTCTAAAGTATAGCTTATTATTTTGAATTTTGTAGCTTAAATGGTATAAAAATTACTATATTTTAGAAGAAAAGTGTGAGGAAGAAAAAGAAAATATGAAATCTGAAAAGTTAGTGCTATTTTTATTACTTCAAAAATAGCAGCACCTTTTAAAAAATACTCTTTTTTTTTGCTATATATAACAATTATTGAGGTTGTAAAATGTATCATGCAAATGTTTTTATTGTTCATAATAGTTTGTTGTTTTAAATGTTACGTACTTTAAGCGTCTCTACTGAATTTAACTTTTGTAAGTACTTTTTGTTACATTCTGACTACATAAAACAACTATAAAAACTAAGTCTTTTTCTAAGCTCAATGTTTTCAGTGTCTATTTATTTACAAGTAGACGATTAAATATACATCCTTATGTTAAAATATCTTGTTAGTCAATATTTAAGTTTTGAATTTTAATGGATTAGTGATTTTTTTTTCAATGAAAACTTAAAAGTTCTTCTTAAATTTTAAAAGACATCTAGACGGTAAAATTGTTAAATACCATTTCAGATCAGATGAAAAAACTATAAAAACCAAAGTTTCGAAAAAGGAATCTGGCTGTAAGTATTAAGTTTTAATATTGTGACTTGTATTTTATAAGATTTATTTGCTACTGTAAACTTTATTTTTTTTTGTAATGCTTTTGTATTTCTACAAAAATGAAATTTTGTGACAATTTGCGAGGGCTTATTGTTTAACTTTGTTAAATTTTTGTAAACCTGGCTTTTTAATAAGCTCCAAAAAAGTTTTTTATAAAGAGTTTAACTTCTTTTTATTTATGTAAAATAATTTGTAAATATTTCAAGGTGACTTTTTTTAATTGTTACAACAACTTTTACTTTGGTATTTGTTTTTTCGTGTTTATAATTTACATATATATGTTTTGTTTGTAGCAATTGTTTTAAATGAAACGAAAACTGATATAAACGAAAAGGATAAAAATTCAAAAGTTTCTACAAAGTCTGAAAAGTAAGTATTTTAAAATAAAGCATAGCTTTTCATACATTAAAAAAAAATGTCTTTTGAATAATATTTAAATAAGTAAAATATTTTAGTTCTACTGACAAAAGTAAATAAAATTTGACTGAAAATTAATATTGAAGTAAGCTTGTAGTAACACATTTTCTTGTACTAGTACCAAGCAAAGCTAAATATAAAAAAGTTTAACACTTTTAAATCAATAACTTAATCAATTCCGACTTACGTTGTACGGAAGAAAATTATTACTTTTTTAAACTATTAATATAATCAAATTTAAATGTTACATTTCTGTCAAATCAAAATTTAGTGCTAATTTAGCGATCATGCTTAGACTGTAAAGTTGAAGCGTCTGGAATTTTTATTCCCAAATGTAACATGAACGTTTGCGTTATAAGAGAAAAAATTTAATAAGAGAAAGTATCAGAACAGATATATTTATTTTATGTCTATGAAACAAAATATATATAACAAATATTTTAGTATACACACAAAAAAATGTAGTTTAAACTTATAATTTTTTGAAACGTTTTTTATCTGTAGTACTATTTTACATGTGATTGCAATCTTATGCTTAATTTAAGCAACTAGTTCTAGTTTTGTTGTTTTTATTTTAACTTTTAGACTTGCTTAACTTTTCAAACTTTGTTTTTTTTGTAATTAACTAGTATTTTTGGTTTTTAGTTTATAGTTTTAAGCTACCACGAAATTAAGCATAATTTATTGTTTTGTTTTTATTTTAATTATAAAGTTTAGTATATGTATATAAATTTTTCATTTCAAGTTATAGGCTATTTTGATTAAATTTAATAAAGTTATATTAATTTTTTCAAAACTTACTATTAAGTTGATATTTTCTTTATTTAATTTTATAAAATATAGGGTAAGTAAACTTTTAATAAATTATAAAACATTTTAGTTAAATGTTTTTTTTAAGTTTAGATTTATACTTAGTTAATTAATCTTAAGCTGTAAATTTAAAGTTTTTTAAACTGCTTAAGCCTGTATTAATACTTTCTATACAAATTAGTGACAAAAAAACGAAGAGCTAATCTTATAAGTAAAAACACGAATTAAAATCATTGCATTGTAAATTGTATAAATATGTAAGCGTCACTTGTGTAAATACGAACTAACTAATGTTTGCTTTGTTTTGTACCTTTGCCTTTTTCATATGTTTATATATATGTGTATAGCCAAGAGTAACATTGTTTTGTCAGAAAGCTGGCATTAGTTTGATGATTTAAATGTTTTGAGTATTTTATTTGCAGTTTTGTTTCACAAATAAGCAGGTTTTGTATATGACAGTATTAATAAAGACTATTTTGCAGCTTAGTTATAGTTTTAAATCGAAATATCAGTTAACAGCTACAGTGTATTTGATGTGTATAAGTTTCTATGACCGTTATATGAAATATTTTAATTAAAGCAAAAGTATTAAAAAAAAAGGTAATATCAAAAAAATTTAGTATTTGAGTTATAGTTTAAAACCATTCAACAAAGTTTAAAAGTATTTTGAGTTATATTTGCTATTAAAGAAATCTTATATTTTCACTAGACATTAAGCTTAAAAGTTTATCAAATATTAATGCATTCTTACAATAGAAAAAGCAGCAAGTCATCAAAAAACAAGAAAACATCATCAACTAGCTCCTCATCATCTAGTAGCTCCTCATCCGATAAACTCAGTGATACTGGAACTTACACCGTTGGAGAAAGAATAAGCCGATCTCAGAAGGTTTTTAAATTAATTGATAAATTGGTAGTACAGTTGTGTTGATTGAATACCTTTTAAACTGTTTCTCAAATGTTTTACTTGCAATAGAAATATGTAAAAATAATGTTTCTGTGAACCGAATGGATAAACATACAAAAATTAATGTTATATTTTTACAACCAAAAAATGTTTAGTTTTAAATTATGTTTAGGAAAAATACTTTTTAATCATAACTAAATTGCATTTGTAAGTTCATTAATGAATTTAATATTGCGTACTTTTTGCTTTAAAGGTTGCAATCAAAGTTCTCGACTTAAAAAGGAGAATGATTCAATGACAAATCTTTAAAATTTTATTACAATACAATGTTTCACTCGTTTAAAAAAACGAGTGAAACATTGTATTGTAATAAAATTTTAAAGATTTATCATTGAATGAATTTAATATAACAAAAGTTAACATGTAAAAAGTTGTATCATGACAAATTGTTATTTCAAAACTTTTGTATGTTATCAAAGCTGATTAAACACACAGTTCTGCTTAAAAAACTACAATATTTTTGAAGTAAGTTATAAAAATGTCAGTTTATTAAAACTATAAATATTAGTAGTAATCATAAACAAGTAGTAGTTATAAAGCTATGTTATTTACTTTAAACTAAAAAATTATTCATGCAAGTAGCATTTAAAAACTAACAAAGTCAATAACTTTAAAAGTTAAACTAAAATTACGGTTTTTGATACTTAAGTTTTAAACAGAAACTAAATCTTATCACAATTGATAAAAACAGTATTAAAATTTCCTAGTTATTTGTCAAAAAAACAAAAGAACTATTATTTAAAGTTAGTCAATATTCCTATACTAGATTTCAAATAAAAATGAAAGTAAAAAGTTTTTAAAGTAGTCATTGATTGTTTTTTCTTTGTGAGTATCAAGTACTTGTTTTAAACTAGTATAGTTGAACTTATAAATCATCAATTTTATGTCTGCATTGTTAAATACAACTGCATAACAACAACTGCCCCTTTCCTTAACTTTTGCGGTCACATTCATCAAAGTAGCCCATAAATTTGTTTATAAGGGAGATTAATATTAAGACTTTTGTTGTTTGACCTCATTAAAGTTTGTATTCTTTTTTTTTCACATTTTGCTCACTCAAGCTTAAAACTTTTGTTTGCGGCGTTAGAGCAGAAGTAAAAATACCGAGGAATGCTTTAAGTTATGAAGTTGTTTGGTTTCTAATGTGTATGAGTGTGTTGGTTAAACGTTTTTCTACCCTTAAACGTTCCTTTGTAATTTTTATCTATCTAAAAGTGTATAAGTACACTCACAGATTAGTTTCTTAAAAAACTGTTAGTTTACGCTTAATGTAGTGTTACTTTATTTTCAAGTAAGGTTTTAGTTTTATTAAATAATACTTGGTTGTTTTGTTAAAATACCTTTGTTAAATTGTATAATTTATTTAGCCTCGGCAGAAGTATAATGATACTTAAAATGACTGATTTTTTACTAATAAAAAACTTTAAAATAGTATAGCTTTTGACTCTTCACATATTTTGTCTTGATAAAACTTTTTGTAGTGTTTTGAAAAAGTGCTAGAGTTTGTTATTTGTTATTTTGAAGCGCAAGTATGTAATTCAGTTACACTTGAATTCAAAAACAAATCCCTAAAGATTACGGTTAATTCTTTAAGTACCGTGTGCGTGCGTTAAAAGAGATGCTGTACACTTATTTACTTAGTAAACTTAAAAATTAATGTTTAATAATATCAAAATATGTGTTTTTATAATGTCTACACTACAAAAGCTTTGTAAAGTACATTTAAATTTATTTATAAAAGTTCAATACTTGTTATGGCGTTATTATAACTTAGTTATTTTGTATTTTAACTTTGGAAGGTATATAGTTAGTTTACTAATAGATGAGTTTCAAAGTTTACACAATTAAAGAACTAACTATTTTTTTAGACTAAATCAAATTCAAAAAGCAGCAAAATTGAAATTGAGTCATTTAATGACGAAGAACTTACAAAACAGAAGTTTGTCACAAACTGGGTAAAAAACCATCAAGTTCCCACCACAAATTCTAGCGATAAATCAGGTTTGGTGTAGTTTTAATTAGAGTTACAATTATTAAAAAAGAAAAAACTTTTAAAAAGCAAGTAGTATATGAAATTCTTTGAGTTCATAATAATTCACGTTTTATAAGACACTAACACGATGGTTATTTTTTCAATTAAAAACATTTCTAAATTTTTTTATTCACAGTTTTGGTTTTAAAACTTTATTTTTAATTCTGAAAGTATTACTAGTTTTAATTGTACTAACAAAAAATTAAAAATTTTTACTCATATTACTATTTTTTTTACAAAACAAACTTATAAACTTGTAAAATAAAAGAACATTGTTATAATAAAATGGCCCTATTGTAAAAAATTCTTCTGTGAATTTAAATAGTATGCTTCGTTACAGAAGATATGAGTACAGGAAAGAACCGCGTAAGAAGGTCACTTCCTCAAATACCTAATGAACACATCACTAAGATATCTGCATCAACTGGTCAAAAGCGTACGTCTAACAGGTTTGTTAATGTTATTGTTGGAGTAAAATTCAAAAATTGTTCCAATAAAATGCGTCACAAGTATAAGTGAGTCGATTTCGCTCAAATTTTTTTTTGAGTGTTTTAGTAAGACCTAATTCACTAGTCAAACTTAAAATAAACTTTTGTAAAGGCAGATTTAGTTGGATTTTAATTTATTTAAAAATAAATTTAAAATTTTATTCTTTAATCAAAGTTTTAATTCTAAAATAAATGCAAACTTTTTATATAATTAAAATTTTATGGCCCATTTTTTTGTACCTTGTATATAATTTAAAAATATTCATTTATACAAACAATAAATTGAGAAAGTTAGATATATTTTAGTTTACGATTGATAAACTACTTTTATCAAGATTTTATTTGATCATATTTTATTTTAATGCAGTGCTTCGTCGAAAATATGTCTCTTTGTTAATGCATAAGATGAGATCTATTATTGTTCAATATAGTACTAAAATTACAATTTTAATAATTTTCGAAGTATTTATACCAAAGTATGCAAATAGTTAAATAAAAAAGCTTATATTTGGTTTTAAGTATGTGTAAAATTCTTAGGAAAACTTTTTTTTTACAGTGAATGTTTCTAAATATAGCAAAAAATGTATAAGTGTCTAGTTATCATTTACAGTGGTTGTTTTTGAATTCCCTGTTCTTTTACTTCTTAATAGAAATATGATCGGTTTGTTACTAAACATTTTTTGATGACTTCTTTCTGTAAGATATTTATTTTTTACTGTTTTTTTTCAGACTCGTTACCTCATAAAGTTTAAATAATTAATTAATTTTAGCTCAAACCAAAGAAATAGTGTCAAGTCTCCTTCTAACAGAAACAGCCAGACTAACACCATCGCAGAAAAAGATGAATCTGAAAAATGTCCACGCGATCCTAAAAGGTTCGTTTACTAGCAGCCAGTGTTTACTTGCATGAACATATACACGAAATTTTTGTTTCAAAAACAAAAATGCACAAAAAATATTCAACTTAATGTTTTATTTGTAAACAACTGCAACCCATATTCATTTGCAGTCCAGTACAAGCCGATGACAGCGCGGCAGCACCGCAGCCGCTGGTCAGGTCGGGAAGCTTCACGATGGACAAGCCCACGGGCTCGGTACCAGATTGCGACATACCGAACATAAGCGCGGAAGTGGGCAAGTTCACCAGGAGCACCAGCTTCACCGTGGACGCCGGCCCGCCTGCCAGATCCAATGTTTTTGTTGTTTTCGATTAGCCTTTTTAAATGTTAACATTGTTTGGGTGATATGCAGTTTCACACTTTGGATTTTAAACTTTTAGTGTTTTGTAACCTAATATTGTAAACTAGTTAATATTAAAAGGTTGAAAAAATTTTCAAAATAACTGCTTTAGAAGGTAAATCAGTTTTTACTAACGGTGTGAATATGTATACTTCCATGCGTTTTATTATGTTTAAATTGATATTTTGCTGCTGAAAAATGTTTACTGTTTGTAAAAATTGTTTTGATTTTACGAGTTTCCTTGTTTGTTCTGAGTCTTTCCTTTTTATTACTACTTGTTTTGATAGTTTTTAAATAAAAGTAAATGTTTTTGTAAACCTTTCAGAGAACAAAGCCTCGCGACTCAAAGCGATTGTCGGAGTCGATCAACGAGAGACTACTGAAATCTCAGGAGCGAATGAACAGGAGCAGGAGCGCGTCACGTGACAGAAGCAGCCAATCACCGAGCTTGAATGCGAGACCACGTGACAGGTCGTCCAAGAATGCGAAACCTTGGCTTCAAGTGAAACCCGACACTCCTATTCCGAAAGTATGTTTTTATTTTAGTTGTATTTTATGTTAACCAAAACTTAGTATTTGTATTAGTAGTGAAGTTTTTATTTCTTTGTTGTAGACTCTTTTTTGACCCTTTTTTACATTTAAGCTCAACAGTTTTATGAATGCATGCTTGCTTGTCAATTTAAATTTAACTTAGTCGACAAATAAAAGCAAAGAAGTCTTACAAGAAGTTTGCAATGTTGTTAACGCAATTGCTTCTTAATCTAAATTCAACTCAATCATTAACTTTAATCAATGCAGAATTCACTCGACGAAAGATCAAAGACTCCGCAGTTGGAGCGGAGGAGGAGCGTGAGAAAAGACAAAGCAGCGACATCAGACGGTGAAAGTTCTTCGACGTTGCGATTGAACAGGACGACTCTGTTGAGGCAGAGCAGAAACAAGAACAAGCCCGTGCCTAACATCCGGTTTGTCAATTCTTAATAACAAGTTAAAGATTTATTTTATTTTATTTACGCATTTAATATATATTTATGTATTTAAGTAATTTTTTGCAATGCTAACTTGTGGTTTTGTATTTAAGGAAGTCTTCAAGTTCGACTCCGCAGAACAGCAAGACACTGCCAAGGGAACGCAGCAAAGGTTTGTATGAGTCGCATGTTTACCTTCAGTGTCCTTTCTCAATTCGTACAGTTTTTTGTTTTGTTTGAACAACGGACTGCTGTTTGTTTTATTACACAACTAAAATAATAGCTGTTACCAAATCCGTTGTTGAATTTGTATGTTCGAACTTTTGAAAGTCCTATAAAATGTACAAATAATAAATTTGAATAGTTGTATATTTATATATATACATATACAAACGATTTAATGTGATTTTTCAACGTGTTTGGAAACAATTAAATTTACGCATTAGTAATAAAAAAAAGGTTTACAATGCTGAATAGTTAATTTCGTAATATTTGTTCACAACATGTTTTAAATTAAAAGTATAGTATGTTCAAGATTTTCTTGATAGTTTTTATCCCTTTTCTAAAGTTTTTAGTTATTGATGGTAGTATTTTTTCATTAATGTTTTAATACAGAGTATGTAGGTACACTATTACTTCAAAATAATTGATTATAATTTAAATTTAATAGGAAACGAGAAAAATTACTTTAGAAATTAAAAAAATATTAAATAAAATGTTTTATAATTTTTAACTATATTTATCTCGATTAGTTTCGAATATTTTTTTTTCATTCAGCTACATATAAATCAAATTACTGTCATATACAGGTTTAACTCGCAGTAATTCGAAGAGGTTGAGTGAATTGTCAAAGCCTCCGGCCAGAAGACTCAGAAATGGTAACGAAAGTTCGGACACCGAAACCAAAATTGAAAATCAAATGGTCGTCAGAAACAACTTTAAAAGTCGAAGAAAAGTTTGTGATTTAAACTACATTGTTTTTATAATATATTTATTTTAAATTTGAACTGCTTTTATTTTCGTTTTTTAATTTATGTTGATTAAAGTCGTTAATATAACAATATGAAAAAAAAACTTTATATCTTATAAAGCTTAATTTTAATAAAGCCTTGTAATAAATTATAAACAGTAAATATAAAATAATAAATTGTAAAGCCTTGCAATTAACCACTAATAATTGTAAACACACTATGACTAAACAGTCGTCGAGCGTGGTGATTGACAGAAACGCGTCGAAGCCGTTCAGAAGGTCGAACACGGCCAGCCTGGACACCAGCACTTCGCTCGGCACCAAGATCGTCAGGCAGAGCAGATACAAAAACCAGTTAGTTTCTCAATATTAGCGTGTTAGTTCTTGAATCCTCCTAGTGTCCTTGGTCGCCAAATCAAAGTTTTGTACTTTCTTTGTTAAAGTTTTGAAACTAAATTTGTTGCTGTTATTTAAAAGTGTTTGTATTTTCTACTCATTTATATTTTTGTTGAATACGTAAATGATTTAAAATAAATAAATTAAGCTTAATTGATTAGAAGCTCTGAAGGACACCAAGTGGTGAATCCCGGGAGAAAGGTGCGTCACCCGATGACGTCGACGAGCTTCACTGTGACGTCAGAATCGGAGTGCGACGAGGTTTACGACACGGACGTGCTGGAGAGAGTGAAGGAGCGACACCGCGCGGTCGGATTGAAACCGTACGGAAGGTTTTTGTTTGCAGAGTGAAAAAAAATGTTTTGTCTTTTTAATATTGTTTGAAATTTTTGTTGAGTGCTTTAATAGTATTTATTTCAGCATTCTGTATGTCATATGAGAGTTTTAAGTATTGTGGTTTTTGTTTGAGATTTTAAAAAGCGTGGATAGCATAAGAAAATATTTTTATACATTTATTAAATAACTACAAGTAAACAAACAAAACTCATTTTTTATTCAGGTCTCCGCCAGACGGCGAGATGAGTGACCAGATTGCCAAAATGTCCAACGACCTCGCCGCCAACCTGTCCCTTCTGTCCAACCTCCCACTGGACGAGGACACCACCACCAACAGCGAGACGATCACTGTAATCCTCAACCCACCCTCCCAACTGGACAGCTTGGACGCCGAGTCGGTCGCAGACCATCCGTCGGCGGTGGACTGCACCAACGACCGCGTAACGGGCAGCAGAAAAACTTGGGACAGATCGCCCGAGCTGGACGCCCTGATGCTGTCCAACGTAGTGGCCCTGTCGGTCCGACTGTGCGCTATCGCCGACGGGCTGTCCAGCAAGATCGCGCTGTACCACAACAGGAGCGCGCCGTACGAGGGCGGGTTGTCCCAGGTGCCGCTGCTGCAGCAGACCTCGTCGCAGGAGATGGCCACCCTGGTCAACAACCTGCGGCACGTCGAGTCGCAGCTGCAGAGGGCCGACCGCATCCTGGGGCCCGCCTACAAGATGAGGGACAACCTGGACAACTGAAATTTCAGTTGGTGTGTTCGTGCGGTGTTTTTCAAGTAGTTGATTTAGAAACGTTGCTGTGTAGTGATCGTGAAATTTAAAGTTACAGCAGTGAATGTTTCAAACCAAGTTAATTGACAGAGATTTCTATGGTGTCGATATTGAAATTGTCACCTGCAGATTAAAAGCTAAAGCAGTTATTTCCTTTTATAAAATGAGATAAGAAATTATTTTTGAAAATTATGAAATTGTGCTGATAGAATGCACAGAAGATTTTGCTTAATCATGATCCCAAAGTTACTTTTTAGTTTATTTTCGGTTTTTCTAACTTTGTTTGTACTATTTAATTTCTATAATTTTTATTAGTCGCTTACATCAATACGTATTATGTGACAATTTATGCAAATACATAAACTGTTTCTGTATTTTAATTATGCCAACATAAAAAAAGCATAAAATTATACTTTAGTTTCTACTTACCAAAGTTTGCATTACAAACTTGATTTTTTTTTCAACGGTCAAAGCAATTTTGTTTTAATTATGTGATTTAAGTGTAAAAGATAACTATGAAATAAAATACCTGTTAAAGTTTATTTTTTCTAGTTATTCAAATCTGAAAAAAAAACTTCAATTTTTTTTTTTTTTACTGGTAACAAACTAAGCAAAGTCTGTGTTTGTTTATTCTTGTAGGATCTCTGTTATTGAAAAAATGGTTTCCAACATATCTCAACATTTCTTAAATTTTAAAATTTGCCTTAAATTTTTTTATAAAATAAAACAAATTTTGTTTCTTTATTAATCACTGTGTTAAATTTTTTTTGTTCACAATTGTGTCTTAAACGAAATCGTACTTGGTAGCTTATTAAAAATTTATAATCAAACGCCTTCTTATTTCTAAAATTCAATTTATTTTATGATGTTGTACTTTTTATAAATATGATTTATGCATAAGGTCTTTCTTTGTTTTGTAGTAGTTTTATTGAAACTTTTTTATGTTTCTTATATAGAAACAACATTTGAATAGCTTTCAGCTTAAAAAAAAGTTTCAAGTTATTTTTTTATAAGAAGATGGTTAAAGCATTTTCTAGTTTACTTTAGATAAAATACACTTAACTTGGATGAAACTAATAACAAAAAAGATAGTAAATGTTATAAACTAGCAAAATATATAACTTTACTACATCATACAATTTTCTAACTTAAATTGGAATCGTTATTGGCTTTAAAAAAAATAAATTGAATAAACAATAATATCAAAATACTTTTATGAACTTCTCAAATCACCGGAGTAATGCACCTTTTCTCTTGCTTTATCTAGCACTATATTATGTGTAACAAAAACAAAAAAAGCAATACCTTTAAACGATTTTTGATTCTTTTAAACAATCTTCAGATTTGTTGTAAATACTATTGTAAATTAATTATAGAAGTTTTTACCACTTCGAAAGAGTTTATACTTTTGCCGTGTTAAAAAAGTTTTAATTCTTTTTTTTTTAATCAGTATTAACTTATTAAAAGGCATCTCGTGATCTTGTAATAATCAGAAGTTTTGTCAGAAACCTCAAAATATTTTGGTAAACTTGTTGTTCTTGTTTTTCTGCTCAAAGCAGGTGTTGCAGTTTGTCTTATAATGTTGATACAATGCAGTTGTTTTAAACTTTTGTACAACTCTCAAGTTTTAGGAATGCCAACTGTGAACATAGCGTAATGTTAATTTGTAAAATTACCCGTGTTTATTTAACATAAAGTGTTACATTTATAGGATCCCAATATGTTTCCAGTTAGTTGTACATATATTACTTTTAAAAGTCGCGCATACGGTTGGTCATATATCGTTAAAAAATGAACTGCCAACAAAAATCGAAGTTAGCATTTGGCTATTTAAGCTTTGATAAAAAACAAAAATTAAAAACATCCGATTTAGAGAAGGGGTGGGCACATAATTTTGTCCACGGGCTAGATTTAACTAAAAAAGTCTTTTTCGCGTGCCATATAATTTTGAAAATCTATACTACATAACTATAATAGAAGAATTGTAATAAAAAGATGAATATTCTCTACTGTATAACAAATATCGTATTTGAAATACTTTTTTGTTATGAAGATCATAGTTTTTTTCAACAAGTTTCTTTTTAATCTAAGTCGCGGACCTGAGATTTCTGTTGGCGGGCCGGATCTGGCCAGTAAGCCGTACGTTGCGCACCTTTAAATTAGATGTTTGTTTTAAAGAAGACAATCAGCGTTTTTGATCGGTGTAAGTAATACTCTTAGTCTACTTCTTACAAGATAAACGTTTGGTTGTTTTGATAATCTTTTATTAGGGAGTAAGTAGATGTTCGGAATGGCATATATTTTTTTAAACTAATATAAAATGGGTCGGCTGCAGTTGTAAGGTTAATTTTTTTCTATTCACATGAGTTAAAGTTATAATACAGCAGTATATTAAAAAAAAATATACCCTTATCCCTAACTAACCCACCTTACCAAAATATATAAAAACTAAAAAAAAGTTGTATGACTTAGAACTTAAAATAAAAAAAGTAAAACATTAGCCAATCAGAAGCGCCTTAGTTACGCAGATGACGCATGAAAAAAGGATCATTTAATTTAGTTCTAAGTTCGATATAAAGTTATAGTGTTTATAGCCATAAAATATCACTAAAAGGATTTAAAGGTCATAATTTTAATTATTATTAATATACTATTCAGTTAGAGAAAAAATTTCTGTACATAAAAATACTTATAATATAAACTCTTGTAAAGAGTTTTAAATAAATTTTTGAAGTAGTTTATACTTGTTTTATTTAAAAACAAATGTATGGAAAGGTAGTAGTTAATTTCATACATTTGATGTTTAACTAAGTAGAAAACGTTTAATTTTTTTTAAATTCATTTAATTACTAAAACTGTGATTGAGTGAAAAAACCATAATAAACTTTTTTGCATTTTTAAAAAGCTCTAGTAGCTAGTATAGTTTATTGAACAATAAAAAAAACGCTCAAAATATTTGGTCTAAGGACTTGGTGCACAAAGAACCTTACGGTTATCTAGTCGCACACCACAGATACCTTTTAATATCCATTAATAATTTATTTGTTTGCTTATTAATGTCCAGGATCATTAATAAGCAAATTAATTTATATCTACAAAAATATGTATGTATTTAAGTCGATGGCGGCTAATAAGTATAAATACAAGACAAGTTAAAAAAATATATTCTAAAGTTTTTACGCTAGCCTGGGTAACTTACCTCGTAATCTTACTTAAGATTGAATAATTTTTTATATTTATTAAAAAACGTTATATTGTCTAAAGTTTACATATAACAGTTTATATAACGTTTACTAATAAATTTGTAGATTTTTTTGTTAAATAAAAATAACTTTTTTATTTAAAACGATCGATAAAGGCAAAAAAATCACAAAGAACTTCACACAACCAAGGGAAGATTTGAGACACTTAAAACTAAAATATTCTTACTGTTATATTTATTAAATAAACTACGCTATTAGTATGCTAGTTTCAAACAATCAAAAACATATATGATTTTTTTTAATAAAATTCTTTTTTAATTTATTATACCATTTCGGTAACAATTAGATATGTTAATTTTTTATATTGAAGATTTTGTTAAGTTTAAATGTGTTAACTTTATTTTTATTTTAGGACCCCTGTAAAAGTGGTCATACTTTTATATAATTGATACTAATTTATGCAAAAATATATTCATGAGTTGTTTTCTGAATATTTGTTTAAATGAAAGTTCGACTATTCTAAAACAAAATTAGTAAAACTGTTTTACTTTTCAGGTTTAAATCAAATGTATGTTTAATATAAGACATATTTTATACTACATGTAGTAGAAATAATTAAGAACTACTATATTTTTTTCTAAATATTTCTTAACTAAAGTTTGTACTTCAGCACAGAAAAACGTACGTCAATTAAATAAATAAAATTAATATGCAAATCATTGCTAAAATTGTTTATTGCAACAAACTTGTTTGTTGCGTTAGGATCTTTAATATCAAATTACTAGCAAGTAATTTTTTGAATACTCAAATGAAACTATAAATCAAAAACCAAGAAAAAAACACTCATAATGAAAATAAAGAAGCATTAGTTTTACATTCAGACAAGTTTAAATCTATATAATAAAAGCGCTCATCAATTAAAATGTATTATACTAGAAAAATTAACAGGAGTATAAAAGAAAATATAAAATAAAAATTCAGAAGGGTAAATTATTTTCTTACATTGATCTTTTGAATAGTTTTTGTACCAAATAAGTATGTTTTTAATTATTAATAATGTATTTTATATAGTTAGCAATAAAGTATCTCAGAAAAACTTAATTAAAATGGTTTATAAATTAACCATTATTTTTAACTTATAGAACATTTTTGGAAGCAGAACTTTAAATCATTTTTTTGTTTGAAAATAAGGTTATGAAAAATAATTTCAAACTGTACAAAAAAGTGCTTTCTAAAACAGAGGTCGGCAAACTGCGGGCCGCGATTTACTTTTCAACTAAATCGTACTAACAAAAATTATAAAAAAAAATTTGGTAGTAAAATGTACCTATTAGGCTTATTACTAAATATATAGCAATTACTTCTAGTGATTTTTTTAACTTATTTCATTATATTTTCATTTAAAATATTTTTTATTGGTTACTACAATTATCTTAGTTAAGTGCGGTACGGAGCAACTTTTTCTATGAAAATTGACCCGTGCTTATAAATGACTACCGACCCCTGGTCTGAAACTTTTTAATTAGTTCTAAATTTAATTAAAAGGAAAACAAAAAAAAAGTTTGCTTTATTGAGTAAATGTGTGAACGTTAATAAAACATAAAGTAAAAGTTTTCTTCTTTCTTTAAAAACTTACCAACATTACTTCAGTCAGTTTTTAAGGCATTCATGTAAATCTGGAATCAAAGGCTTCCATTAAAATTTATAAACGAGTTAAAGATATCTAAAGAGATGTTTAATTTATTTCATAATGATATGTTAAGTACTGACGCTAAAGTATAAAATCAGTTCCTAAAAAATTCTTAAAACACACTTGAACAATGAGTTTTGTATATCAGATGAAAGTTTTAAAAGACCACATAAACATTTTTTATAAAAAATAGAAAAAAATTGCCATATTATATAAAATAGTGTTGATTGAAAAAACTAAAATATCTTTACAGTAATTTTTGTAACAATAAAAAATTACTACAAAAGCATAGTTTTTCAATTAAGTAAGAAACTTTAAAACTGTCCATAAAGTAGTTCAAAGATGAACATGCAAAAACCAAAGTTACTTTATAGTGCAAAATATAATTGAAATAATACTCAAAACCACATATTCAATACTTACTTTTTTTTTGAAAAAACAACCAAAAATAAATCTATTGACATCTTGGTTGTTCTTCATCGTCGAATTTGCAGATGTAAAACTGTTTTACGAATTTTATTTATGTTATTTTGAAATTTTTAAACTTATTGTATTAAAACATTTTTAATGATTGCTTTACATAATTTTATCTATCTTACTCAGTATTTTTAGGTTATTAGGTTTTTAACTATACCCTATTAGAAGCAGTAACTATTTTAAGTATAATAATAATAAAGCTTTTATAACATATTACTTTAATTAAAACTATGAATATTAGTCTCAAATATTTTTAAACAATGTATCTTAAAATTTTAAGACTTTTTCAAATACTTTTAGGTTTTAAAAACGTATCAAAGTTATATTTTTATATTAGGTACCGATAACTAATGACTAAGATCAAAATTAAATTTAACTAAAAACTGACTGCATAATACAAGATTGAACATAGAACGACAGTCCATACAAACAAAAGAGAAAATTTTGAGATTGCGTCAGCCAGAACTACAAAGAACATTCTTAACCATATTATTCCAACAACTGTTAGTGTTTTCAGTAACTAAAAGCTTGTTATGCAAAACATGTTGGGTAGAAAGTAGTTAAATACATTTAAACTAAGGATTTTAAAACTGGTTTGATGTACTAATTTAAAACTGAAAGTATGACAATCCATTACCTTTATGTAGGAAATCATTTGTATATTTAAAAACACATACAAAGCTTGTACAAATAAACTGAATTTTTTTTTTTTTTTAAGTAAACAAAAGCTAAATTTAGTTGTTTTATAGTTTAAAAACTGATGAAGTATAATTAAGAAGTTTACTGAAAACTGTTTAACATAGATGTTAAAAGTAGGTATACTAAATTAAAAGTTTTTCCCCTGTAAGAATACCGTTGAAATTAAAATTAAAATTTTTTTAATAAACCTACTGTTATTGTAACCAAACAAATTAAATTATGTACAAAAAAAATTAAAATAAAATAATATTTTTTGGTATCAAATGACAAATGTTGTTCATAAAAAAGCAAAGGGTAATTAACAATACATAAGTACTTCTAATTACAATACAACTAAAAAAATAATAAAACATAGTAACAACTTATAAAACAATTGAAGAAAACAACGAAACAGTATAATTAAATGCTTGATTCCTTTAGTACTGCCTTATGTCAATACGAACTCAAGAGTTTTAGAAAGAAATATCTGCCAATTGGTAAGTGGGACTTATCATTCAGCAAAGCCGATCGTTATTTTCATATCCAAACCAATGACTAGACCTGGAGCAAAGATCCGATAGCAGAATTTTTAAAAAGTATGGTTGTTTACCGGTTAAACTGCTTCTGTGAAGCTAGTTATGTCGGAATGACCTCAAGGCAATTTGGCAGAAGGATAAAGGAGCATATTCCAAAAATTATCGATGAATTTTGTATAATGAGTAATAAGAAAAGTAAATCTATTAGAGTAGTAAATGCTACAAAAAGATCTGCTGTTGCAGAACACCTAGTAAATAACCTTGATTGTGCAAGTAATTATAATTTGAAAAGATTTAAAACTATTAAAAATTGTTTTCATAGTTCTGATTTAGTTAAACTTAAGGCTATTTGTATTTTGTTAAGAAAGCATAAATTGTGTAAACATAAAGGTTTTGATAATACTGTTTCGTTGTTTTCTTAAGTTGTTTTATAAGTTGTTACTATGTTTTATTAATTTTTTAGTTGCATTGTAATTAGAAGTACTTATGTATTGTTAATTACCCTTTGCTTTATTATTAACAATATTTGTCATTTGATACCAAAAAATATTATTTTAAATTCTTTTATTTTTGTACATAATTAATTTGTTTGGTTACAATAACGGTAGGTTTATTTAAAAATTTATAATTTTATTTTCAACGGTATTCTTACAGGAGAAAAACTTTTAATTTAGTAAACCTACTTTTAACATCTATGTTAAACAGTTTTCAGTAAACTTGTTAAAAACTTTAAATCAGGAATATAAATTATAATTAAGAAGTTTATACTTATATTATTAAACTATACTCACCACAAGCGGCAGCAAGTAGAACTTTTTTGAAGAGTCTTGCCTGTGTTGATCCTCTATTCATTTTACGTCTTATACTGTTATAATTAATATTAATATTTGAGTCAAGTAAAATTTGCTTTAGAAATACTTTTACTTAGTGACTCATAGTGTTCAATACTTACTCAAAATAATTTAAAGAAAATTGCATGGATTCTTGCTGTAAATAGAACCTTTTGGAAAACTATATTTAGAAAATAGTCAACAATCTTTAGGATGTTTTAAATCATCCATATCAAAACAATTTAAGAATTTTTTTATGTAATTCTTAGCTTGTTTTATAGTTTTTAAGCCTTTACTTAAATTCAGTATTTACGTAAGCAAGAAAATCTGTAATCTGTAATGTACTATTAAATTGCTATTACTTAAAAAAAGATATATGTTTAACAATTTCAACATCAAGTTTGAAAATTTATTAACTAGATTCCAACAAATTATATCAGTTACTTGAAATAATAACAGAAAATTTTTTACAAAACATATTTTTTAACTTATCATAATGACATATGAAATCATACTATACACTAGTGAAGTCTTTTTAATTTACCAAAACTTAATATAAGGGAAATAGTAGACATATGAATCACAATTACCTTTCAGAATACTTAGCTGGGTCTAGCTTAAGTTATATAACAAATATATATTTTAGATCGGTAAAAGTTTACTGATCTAAAATATATATTTGTTGTATAACTGAAGCTAGAACAAATAAAGTATTTTTTCTTACTTACTATATTTATTTAAATTTTTACAAAACTACGAATATTTTTAATAAACATTCGCCATTGAAAAAATAAAAGTATTTTTAATTTAAACAATGTTTTTCTTTTAGATTGGTTAATTATAATTTGTAACTTAACTTGAAACAATGAAAACTGCACTGAGCCTTTTTTAATATGATTGTAATTAATTAAACTCATAATTAAAACAAAAAAAAATTAAACAGGGTTATAATAATTCAAAGTTACCTCTGAGCAAATTTTGCTGCTAGCTCTATCTTTGAGAGAACAGTACTTTCTCTTCTACTGTTAAGAACAAATATTAATAAAAGTTTTATACAAGGATTTGATGAACGTTGCTTAAATTCTTCAAAATTTATCAATAATTAAGTGCTTTTTTTACAAACTTAATCAAACTTAAAAATAAAAATGAACATTTTTACGAGGTCTACTAAAGTTCCAAAAAGTTATACATAAAAAAACAACTAAAAACTTTTTCTAAATTTAAGTTTTACTTATATATGTTCTTTTCAAAAAAACATTACTCTTTTGATATCCATAAAATCATAAAATAGCAATAACGATTTAGTGTAAGCTAAATTAAAGCAAAAAATTAATAGAATTGAAATTAAAATTATCCGAATCAAATGAAAATATGGGTGATTTATTAATCAATATAATTTTTTCATTGGTTAAAGGTTATAATGGTTTAAGTTAATTTACTTATCACATTTCAGCCAATACAGACATTAAAAAATTAAAAAATTATCTTTATTGAAACTGTGTTTCTTTACAACATAAAATATTTGATTATATTGTTCAAATAGTTAAATTTAAGGTATAGTTCAATAAAAGTGTGTTAATGACAATAATTGATTTTACTTTTTTGAATTTTACTTCATGATTAAAAATTTAACTAAAAAATGCGATGTATACTGTATTCTTAAACTATAATATTACATAACTTCATATGACTCTCTCCTTATCATAAATTTTTCAGAAATGGCAAGCTTAATTTTATTTATGAAACTTATTGTTTTTTAGTTAAACTAACATATACCATATAGATAATTTAAAATAAGCTAAGAGCCGTTGCTTCTAATAAAAAACAAAATGATTGCTAAATATTGATTACTTTTTAAATCTTAAAAATAGTTAATCGAAATAAAAAGTTTTTTTTTTTATATAAATAACTTTATACTCACCATGTATTATCGCAATCCATTTGCTTTGTAGTCCAATATATTCAATTACTAATTTCAATACTATTAGAAGATACTAAAACTAGAATAAAAATTATTTTTAAAGCAGTGAACATGCTTAACATAAACAAAACGTATTAAATATCTACTCTTTGTAAGACTGAATTATATATCTACATAATTGTTCTCTTTTTTATTAGTTTAAATACTTCTACATTAAATATTTCATTTTACAATATTACTAACTCATTTATAAACAAATGTGAGTTTAAAACTTGTAGACGAGTGCAAAGGTTAACTATTTACTTCTTACGTCATATTAACTATTTGTTTAAAATTGTTTCATTTTCAATCAATAATACTTGGATTAGTTATTTTTACTTTTGGTATAAATATAATGAGTAATTTCGTCTTTGAATTAATTAAACTTAGCTATTTAAGGTAACTTAAATGTCAAACAAACTAGTTTGAAAATTATTACTTTCATTTTGTGCTTGTAATCATTTTTTAGTAGAAGGCTCTTTTTAAAATTTATAAAAGTAACTTGGGAAAGATTTGTAAACGCAAGCTTAGTGAATAAAAACAGGAATTTTATATTTTGTTCGTTGGTAAATATAAAACTTTATACAACTAGTCGAAACAATGTTTGATCTTTAGCATTACATATTTTAATCAACTTCTAGTAAACTAAAGCGAGGTTGACGTTTATATATCACTGGTGATTAGATTTTTTTTTTTAACTTCTTATAATAATCATAATGCTTGGTTTTCTGTAACGAGTTTAGTTAAACATAGACTTATTTTGTTTTCAATGTGCAAAAAATATGTTAAAGAACTTATCGATTTTAGTTGTCTAAAAATTGTATTTTCAGCTATGCACTACTTTCACAGCAGTTTAAAGAAGTCTTAATTAATAAGCGTAAATTAATTTAAAATGTACAAGTTAGAAACAATAAACGTCACTTATTTATATACATATTGTATTATTAAAATTGAAATAATACAACATTCGTAAAAGTTAGTGAGATCAGGAATTAAAGAAGATAAAAGTGTGAAACTTCTTGGTAGTCAGAAAAAAAAATTATATATAAAAGTATAAAAATAAACTTGGCTGTTTTAACTTACACTCTATATTTCTAAACCATTTAAAACTAATTGTTTAGATCATTGGTCCTTAACGCTTTAGCAAGTGTTCATTTTATATTATTAAGTGTAAAAACCTCGGATCAAAAGATTGTTGAAATGAATTAGTTTAAAAAACTAGTGGGTATATAATTTTTCAATATTAATATATAAATACTTGTGTTGACTATAAAAAATTGCTCAATTTACTGTGAAAAAAGGTTACTTAAATAACAATAATAATAAAAATGCAAATAGACTTTTTTATTTATTACCAAGTTTCAAAGGGAAAAAATTCTGACCTTGTGGTGTGAACTTTACTATTTTATTAGTATTTTACGAAGTGTGATTATTTTCCACCGAAACCTGGTAATAAATACTAAAATAGTTCAGACTTTTATTATTCTTATATGCTCACTGTTGATATAAAAAATAGTAAAACATTTTATGCAGTATCATAAAAGTTGAGTAAAAGCATGTTCGGATTTTTTTTCTAAATACAGCAAAATTATTTCTGTGCAAGCTGAAGTGAACACGTTGTTGCTTAAACTTAACAAATCTAATTTTGTAGTAAATACGTTTATAAAAACTAGTTGGTTAAGAGTTTTTTTTTTTGTTTCATGTACTCTTTTAAAGAATGAGTATAATACTTGTGTAATGCTTTTTTTTTTCAAAATTATTAGTACATAACTATTGTAAAAAAAAATATTTACTTATCAACTGTTTGAAGAATAACTGGTCTTGAAGTTATTTGTTTCAACTTAAGCTAAATTGTATACAGGCTTAGTATTACTTGATCCTGAGAAATTTTATATAACTGAACATGTACTAACTGATTGTGTACGCTAATACTTTATAACATTGACGATCTTATGTCGCCTATAAAATATGAACAGTTCTACGTCTTGTTATGTTATATCTCATCTTATAATTGAGTTTCTAAACTTAAAAAATTTCACTTTTTAGTGTAAGATAAAACTTAATAAGGCGTTGAGTCCTACAGATCCAAACAAGCACGTCCTATTAGAAAACAACAACAACTGTTTTTGCACACAAGTATTTTTTTTGCACCGAAAAATAAGCAACTCTCTATAAATTTAACCATTTTTTAGAAATGGGTTTTTTATTCTAACTTATTTTTGTGACATAAACACCCTTTAATATCGATTTTGACTTTATACAGATTTTTTTAATACCATTAAAACTCACTTGACCGCTTACTTCGGAGTCTTTGAAGGTTAATTTTCTTCTGCCTAACTCTTATAATTAATATATTACATTTTTTGATGTGGGTCAAAATTTAAATTAGGGCTTTTGAAAGTTTCTGAAAAAGTTAAACTATTAAAAATTTCCAAGTACTTTTGTGTAAATTTATTACTTTTAAAGTTCTACAACTTATTCATAACAATTTTTAAACACTAATTATTCACAAACAGTTTAAGTTGGTCATGAGAATACAACTTTTTACCAAAATATAAACATTTAAATTTTCATAACTATTTCTTAAAATACTAATGGTTCAACTTTTTTCATATTGTATGGTGTCTTGAAAACTTCTGGTATCAATTACTTTTTATTTACAGTAGATTGTTTATACTATAATAAACAAGCTGAGATAAGAATATTACAGATATTATCAGAAATAACTCTTTTTCAACGGAAAGTCCTAATTAATCTGAAAACTAGAAAAAAGAAACATTATATAATCATTAAAAAAGCATCAAATAATTGTAAACTTTTATAGTACATAATTTTTCAGTAATACTTTTTTAAGCCAAAAAAACATAAACTAGTGGCACAAAAAAGTACTTCAACATAAAAAAGTTAGTACTTTTAAAAAAGTAAAATATAAAGTCAAGTTGTACAAGCAAGTTAAATCTAAAATTTAGATAAACTTTAATTTCATGTATTTGATATTAATTTCTTTATTTTAGTTAAACAACGAAGCTTTAAAAAAGATTAATTAATTAAGAAATCACGCTGATTAGAATATGCACAGCTGTGGGAAAGTAATTTTTTAAATATTAGAAAATTGAACACTAATTTAACTAAGACTCGATAATTTTCCTATCTGAAATTATAATCCATGAATGCAAAATGACTAAAGATAAAAAGTAAGTTGTAAATACCAACACTAAAAATTTTCTTAATTAAAAAAGACGTTTAGAACAATTTGTGCGAAAAAATCATATTTAAAAAAGAAAATTAAATGGTTTGGTAAAGTTTTCTCAGAGTTATTGTAATAAATATTAAATGTAGAAAACACGTGATTTTTTTAGGATTGTAGTAGTTTTACCTAAGTTTTTATTTACATTGAACGAATCAAAAAAGCTTATTTGTGTAAATGTATTGTTTTATACAAATTATATTGGCGTTACTGCGTCTTTACATAAAAATTAAATTTTAATAAAAAACTGCGTCTTTACAATTTGATACAAGTGTTTAACAGGGTTGCCAAAAGTTTTCTTTCGAAATTTCTTCCAGGTTTATGAATAACAAATTTGTTGTTTAATTATTAGTATAAAATTGTATTTAAGGTGAAAAATAGATCTAAATAGTTTAACAACATTGTAAAGATACTGTAATGATACTTTAAATATGTTTTTAAATAAATAGAATTTAAAATGAGACAAAAATAATTTGTAAATGATAAATTTTTCGTAAATAGTCAAAATTTCATCATTTAACAAGAAAAATTCTTTAAAATTCCAATTTTTTTAAAGATTTTTTTCGAAATTCCATGTTTTTTTGCCTAAATTGTTTAACTCCCAAGTTTTTTGCCAACTCTGTTTAAATATTTTAAATTGGTTTGAACTACTTAATACTTTTATCACTTAAAACTAATTATTATGACAAAAAATTAAAATAACACATAAATGCTTAAATTGTATTCAAGAGTTCAGCCACAACATATTTGATATTCACCATTATAAAATTAACACCCAAGTAATAAAATCAGGTTTATTAAGTATTTAACATCAAAACACCAAGAGTTCTTTAGGTTTATTGTACGAAGTGTCAATACTAAAGTTTTAATTGGAATTTATGAATTTCAAAGCATTCTATAACAACAGCTATACTTACGTATATAGTCAAGTTATTTATTAATTTGAATTGTATTATGTATTTAGTTCTAAAAATTATACAAACAAGTTTGATAACGTTATTTTTCACCTCTTTTAAAATTAGTTGTAACAGATTTTGAACTTATGTAACAAAAGGTAATTTTATAAAAATACTTTTATTAAATTAATAGATTTTTATATAGTCTACAACAAAACTTAGTTTTTATTAAACTGCTTTAAACTTAAATTTAAAAAATAAAAATAATTTTATTTAACTTGTATAACTTGACCAAAAAATCTTTAACTATAATGCTAAATTTCAAATATATAGCTACCTTACAATATTAATTGTTCGCTAACTCAATATTGTGCTTATTTAGTATTTGCTTAAATTAAAATCAAAGCAATTTGTAAAAAAACCATTTAACTACCATAGCTGTGCTCAGTAAAACATGTATTAAATTGGCAGAAAATAATAAATCAGAATCAAAAGTACATTGTGAGCCAAATCTTTTTTTATAACACAAGGAGTAGCAAGTAAGCAGCAGACTCACAAGTGAGCGAAGAAAATCAATTTATTTTCTAAATCACGAGTTACAATGTTTTTAATCTCGAATCTGTTTGCTTGTACAAATTTGTTCGTAGTATTTCTTTTCTGGTTCCTATTTTAAACCTATGCAATATCCCTATATTTAAGGGTGCTTGTAATTTACATGTTGAAGTATAAAAACATATAATATTTTTTGTAAATTATTTAAGTACATTTCATAAAATTTGAATATTAGAATAACTTTTAAATATGTATACTAAAAGTAATTCTTTAAAAACATTTGTTTAAATTTCTTTTCAGTAACAAATTTTTAATTTAAAGGTTTGTTAATTTAAAGATATAACATATGAAATTTTTTAATAAAGAAAAAAAAATGTAGTAGAACAACACTTGAGATAATTTTACAAAAACTCTACTTTAATTATTCACATAGTTTTCTCAAATTATTAAAAAGAATTTAAAATAACTGTTTTTATATAATTAATTAAAATTAAAACACTAGTCAAAAAATTAAATAAAAAAACAAAAACTATTTATTTATTTTATTGATGGCGATAAAAACTCGACATTTTCTAATGGAAGTACGTAAAATTACTACCATAGTATATGAAAAAATTAAAACAAAAACTTTAACAAAAAGTATAAATTTGGAAGATTTTAACTGATTAAAATTGTTCTGCTGAAAAACGTATTGCGAAAATAAGTGATTATAATAGAATTCAAGTTTGAAAATTAACAATCATATCAATTGAGTAAAACCTTTTTCAAAATAACACTGCTACTTATTTTGAACAAACTAAATACTACAGCACAGTTTAAACCTAGGTCATAGCATTATCAAAACAAAAAAATTGTAGGTATTGATACGTTTAAACAACATAGTTAAGTCTTAAAGCAGTGTGTTATAATAATAAAAAGTCTGGCTTTTAGGTATATCTAAAAACAAACAGTTTCTTTGTTAGGAATGGGATCTTGGACATGTGGTTTGTTTGTTAACTAGGGGAATGGAAACAAGTTGAGTTAGAATGGTAACTACTCAAGTTAGTCGTTATGTCTCAGAAGCCAGAATTATTCACCGCTCATTTCAATACTAGCGTATTTTCAGTAAAGAAAGTTTTGTTTTTGTAAAACAAGTAAAAGTTGGAAGCAAAAATGTTATTTCATAACAAATAAAAATGAATCAAATTAAAATGGTGTGTTTTTACAATATCATAATAAAATATTTAGAAATACAAACAAAGAATATTCTAATTTAAAAAAAATACTTATACAATAATTGTTGTTGAAAATTGACTGTACATTTTGTCAAGCGTAAAAAAACAGTCAAAGTTGAGGTCTAAAAAGTTTAAAATTCAAAGACAATACATTTTACTTAAACAATAACTATTTTTGCATAACACCTTCAAAATAGCTAAAAAATTAAAACCATTTAAATTCTTTAAGATTAAAAAACAATTATTCACTAAAATTTTAAGAAAAGTAGGTAAACATTAAAACAAAATTAGCTGGCTTATATAAATTCCAGTAATGTTAGGTGTAAAAAATATACTTGAACATTAAGAGTTCTGTTATAAAATACTTGTTGTTTTTTTAACTGCACGCACAAGTAAGTGTTCAAAAAGCCCAAACAAAAATTTTTTATCTTCGATTTAACCTTTTTCTTTCCCCACAAAACTTCCTCCCCCAACATCACGTCCTCCTGCGGTCCTGCTGTCCCCCGTGGTGGTCCTGCTCCTGGAACTGGTCCTGGTTGTCGATGTTGTGGGCGAGGGCGACGGGGGTGAGCCACTCCTGGGGGATGCACCTCATCAGGAACGGTATGCAGCTCGACACTGACGCCAAGCGGTTGATCCACCGCGGTATCGACTTGCCGCACAATATCTGGAAAACGTTGAAATTGCATTCGACAGTTTTCAACTGTTAATTTGTTTATTTTAGTTCTGTGTTCAATTACAAAAAGTTTAGTTGGACTTTTTACTTTTATGTTGAATTCAAATAACAGTTACAGCTGTTTGGGTTAAAACTAAAATTTCTATTGCATTATAAAGAAATGCATAAATGCAAGGAATTTAGAAAACACAATACTACAAGTAAAAATAAAAATACCCATTTCTAAAAGTTTTTAATAATTAAAAATGATTTACATGTGGAGGTAGTTTGCAGCCGAAATTAAAAAAAATAGATGTCTTAAGAGCTAGAAAAGTATGATTTCCATATCACTTTTAATAGTTTTGGTGAAGGTTTGAGAACTAAATAAAACTTATAATAGTCTTTAAATAAAAAATCTTAAAGATAAGTGAGAATCTTTATTTTATAAAGAATACGATTTCCACAAAACTATTAAACGGATTGTTAAAATGAACACTACTAAACAAATAATAATATTAAAAAAAAACTTACAATTAAATGATCTTTATACAAAATTTTTAAACTAAACAATGAAAACATTAAATACTAACCGTTAAAAAAATACTCAAATAGTTTCTACAAGAAGCTTGCGAATAGAAATGTTAAGTCTAAACTGAAGTTGTTATTTATACTGAAAAATAGCGAGAATATGTAAGTATTTTTATTGTGAATTGTAGATTTTAGACTGACTAAACTGTGGTTGATCCTTTAATGCAAAATAACTTTTTTTCATTGTATGGCGAAATTAATTTTTTCCTTAACTAATTATCTTTTCTTGAAAATTTTGATCGATAGCAATCATTTAAACTAACAGACGAAGGATGCAGTTTCATTTTAATTTTATGCGTTCACACTATTTTTTAATCTAACTTCTTCAAATGAATCTAAATGGAAAAAGAAGAAGCTTTTTATTCTTTTCGTTTTAATTCATTTAAGCAACTATGATCAAACGCTTCACTAAAAAATAAAACATTACAATTATGTGATCTGAATAACTTTAATGAATTAATTGAAACTAGCCTTACATTTATTTTGAGTTGACTATGTGTGAAAAAACAGAATACATTTTTTTTTTATACCAATAACCTTATAATAATAAATAGGACACTAATTAAAGATGATTGCATTTAAATACTATTTACTAAACCGTGCATTTAAAAAGCATATACAAAACAAATAGAAAAAACATCACCGTAAACTTTGTATAAATTTAAAATAAATAGTTTTATTAACTGCAAAAAAAATTGAGTTTATTCTTTTGATTTGAAATATTTTTATTTCAAGTTATTCATTACAAAATTTAAGTAATTTAACAAGCAAACTTAGGTTGGCAAAAAAAAATTCAAATGTTTTACAACATAGTTAATTTTTAATAACAAAATAAAATGTTTACTTTTAAATCACAGAAAACATAATTTTAAAAATCATACAGTATAGTAGAAGTAAAATCTGATTCTTTTAGCTTAGTTTTGTAATAAGTTTGTATGGGAGTTTAAAAACGATTTACCATTATTTTATAATAAGTTTTTTTGAAAAGAAAGTTAAAGAGAAACTTATTTTAATACTTAGTTTACAAGAAATTCACATACTACACATCTGATAACATTAAGAGTTTTAAGTAACCTTAACATTATACTATACATATGATAATTTTTGTAATACTAGTTTATATAAATTTTAAATTTTGAGTAAAAAATAAGAACGCTACCGTTTAAAATAATTACATATTATTAATTTACAAATAACACAAACTACGTATATTATAGAACATAACAAATGTATAACATATGGGTAAATACAAGGTTAATTAAAACTAATGATGTACTACTAAACTTAAACATGTATCGTCCTATACCTAGAAGAAACGAAAGTACAATAATTAAAAAACATATCGGTAAAAATTAAATTTTAGTTGCTAAAACTGAGCTTTGTTTTCAAACAACAACAAACATTGCCTAGCAAAAAGCATCCTTAATTATCTCCAGCCGCACTCATGCTGGCTTACGTTAAACCTCGATGAATGGTTTTTTGTTCTTCGAGTGTTTAGTGGAAGTAAAGAGCTTCACTCTCTAATGCGTTTGAAACAGCGCGCACACACAAAACAAAGGCAGAACATTCATAGTTTACTCGCAAAGGGGAAATGCTACGAACAGACCGACCTTGTTTAACACCGACGCAGAAACCGATCGATTTTAATGCCTTCTGCGATACGCAGTAAAATGAGCTACGTTTTCTGGCAGTAAACAAAAAAATTGTAATCTTTGGTGCGCGAAGTAGCTGGCTTCTCAGTCAAAGACGCAAATTTTGTTCTGTTTAGTCATGAAGTTCGAAACGATGAATACGACGCCTGACGTGTACAACGCTGCAGGTGAAAACTTTAAAGCCAAACATAAACAACAAACAAAGTCAACGGTAAACAAGCAATTAAGTATAATTTTGTGACGATATTTTTTTGAAACAAACATTTTTTTCTTGTGAGCATCAGACTAATTAAAAACTGTAAGTTACATTTAAGTAAAATTTTGTAGAATTTAAACTGTTTATCAATATAACTTTTAAATACTTCAATTCGCACAAAGACAAAAAAAGTGATATTGTTTTTTTTTAATTTAAACAAACACAACATAAAAACATTTCGTTTGAAGCAATAACTAACAAAACTGCTTTTGCTTCACAAAATACAAATACCATTGAAAACAAACGTACCGAGATGAACGCGTTGGAAAAGTGGTTGCAGTTTTTGTGCATGAGGTGGTAGGAGCAACCTCTGAACTCCTTGCCCAGCTGCTCCACGATCCGGTCCACGTCGTTCTGCGTGAAGTCCGTCATGCCCAGCACTATCGACTGCCTGCAAGTAATCAAGTACTTTAAGCTTCACTCCTCAATGTGTTTCGCTAAATTATTGGAAAAATTGCGGAGAATTTTCGTTAATACCGGGGTTTTTTAATATTATCAGTCGATTAAATTAGTTACTTCTCAGAACTTTTTGACTACACTGGATGCTTTAAATTAATTTCAATAATTTTTTGTCAAAACATAATCTGATTTCAAAAAAATTATTTCTTACCAGTTTAAGTATAAGATTAAAAAAATTTTGTAGAAAACAATTTTTTTCTTATCATATTGTTTCCTAACATATGATTGCTTGGTAAAAACATAAAAAAAATAATTTTCTATCAGTTCAAAATAGAAACACTTGTTACAAAAAGAAGAGATTGCATAAGAAAAGTTTGCTTAAAAATGAAAGTGTTCTTATATAAAATAAATCGATACGACAAACTGAATCCGCCTCAACAAAGAGTTTTTTAACATCTAACAAAAATTACTAACAATTTTTTGGAATTATTTAGAAGTAAACTCATATACCATCTTTACTTTATATTGAAATTTATATAAGTCTTTTTCCAAAATTTTAAATGCTTGACAAACTTTTGAATATTATATTTAGTTCTGTTGAAGCTAAAAATTTCAAATAAACGTTTAAAATAAATTATCATTAATACGTAGATAAACTAAATCTCTATGTCATAAATATAAGTAAAAAACTTTACACTATAAAGTAAAAATAATTAAACTTTCAAAAATTTAGATAATGATTTGAAGCAACTTTTCAAAACAAAAGTAGTTTATTAAGTAAACCATATTTATGTTTTTTTTGTGAGAACTTTTAAAATAATAAACCACAAAAGAAATTCAAAAACACTACAACGTTGCTTCACGTCATAAAACTTATTGTTTCTCAACATCATGCTTTTTTATACAACGTAGTTGGAAAATTTATTAATAATAATTTGTTACGTACGTGTAGATTATGTAAATAAATTGTATAATTTTGTTTGATTTTCGAAATCAAATTGAGTTTTATTTGCAGTTCATGAAAAAAAACTATAGTTATTTTATATCAGTAAATTGCAGTCCTTTTTTAAAAAAACAAATCACTAAGCAAAATCTAAACTTATTTTATTTTTTTATGCAAATAATCACATAATGTAATAAATAAACAGCTAGAAAGTATACACTATTTTATATCTTTACAAGTAATGCTGCGAACAAACATAAATAAATAACTTAATGAAAAACACCACTTTACATTTTTTGAAATTTGGGAGTGTGTCAACACTAATCGCTAATTGCTTGTACAAAAAATATCAAGCGTTATCGGTGATAAAAAATTTCAACAAACTTGAACTTGAAAGTTTCACCCAAGTCCGCCTCATCGCGCGGCATTATTTCAAAAACGCCACTGAACGGAAACTGGTGACCTCCAAACGCAAATTCTGTTTAAATATTGCAAATGTAATAATTTGCAATGCATTGACAATTTTGTTAGCATCAAAAATATCACTCCACCGTTTTTTATTTTTAAAAAGAAAATATCTGCTGTAAAAGTTTTTTAATAATAATAAACAATGTACAATGTATATGATGGTGTTTGGTAACAGTGCGTGTAAACTTAATTTGTAACAGTGTTTGAAGATACTCAAATTATTTTCTGCGTTGAGTTATTTGTCAAATGAACATAAAATATATCTTTTGTATAAAGAATAAAACTGTTTTGTTCATAAAAAGCTGCTTTAAGCTCAAGTAAAACTGAACAAAACTTGATAAATGTTACTTTTATATACTTGAAATTTTATCTGATGATCTGCTTTTGTTTGAAAAATTTACATTTAACAATTAAACCATAAAAACATAGCTAAAGCTCAGTAGTTTACAACTAAATTTTTGTATACTTAGCTTAAGTTTGATGAAATTAAGTATTTTTTCCGTGAATTTTTGGGAAGTACAATGTGCAGTGTGTGGTGAAACGTTGGCAGAAAAAAGAGGAAACAAAAACACAGCCAAGTCAATAAATTATTGAGCTAAAATTGTTACACTTATTATCATTTAACTTGAAAGTTTTCATTGAAACACCCTGCAATTTCCCATAGTTAAAAACTAATTATTATTTAATGTTGTGCAAATACAGTCATACCTATGAAAGAATTTATTGTAAATTTGACAAAATGTATGAATGCTTTAATAGCTTATAAAAAACTGAGTTTTCACATTTTTAAGTAATTAAAAATAATTAAAAAAACATAAAGCACAATATACAAAAGCTCTATTATAGCAATTAAACATCATACGTAGCAGTAATTTCAAAACCAAACTTTATCTCCATTTTTTATACGCTTCTAAAATAAAAGTAAAAACTAACATTTAAAAGCATTTTTATGTGTTTTGGATTTAAACATGAAAAAGAGCTTTTAAGAAAATCTGTTGGAAATTATATTTGTAAAACATTCCACGTTTTTGTTTATATTAACAAATTGAAAGTGATACTCAACTAAGTATGTATATTAAAAGTTTAATAAAATATAAACTCTCAACTTGTATTGCAATTAAAGTAACCAATGCATGACTTTAAAACTATATGTAGATTGAAAACTCAGGCTATTCAAGAGATAAAATAAAAATATATAAATTTGTAATAGTTTTGAATTACTTTTGTATGTCTCATGTATATAGTATACTTAAATCATTTAAAACTTTAAAAGCTTAATTTTCGTTATGAAGTAAAAAAAAATCATGTCATTTATTTAAGTTTGATATACAAGAGGCACAAGAGGATTGAACAAGGTCTGTTAGTAATAATATTTTATGTGAATAAAAAACAAAATGTACTTATAATAGAAAACAAAAGGTTAAAAAAAACAAAAGCCTAAATTTTGATCTAAATTTTTAAAAGTCATTTTTTAACATATACATAAAAAAGTAAAAACTACAATAAACTGCAAACTTAAAAAAGTAATTATAAGCATAAACATACCTCTGTTGAATATTTCAACTCCAGAATGATAAACTCCAAAACCTAATCCAGATGTGTACTGGTTAATCCAATACTAAAACAATGTTTTTATTTCGATTTAAAAATATAGAATTAATATACAAATTTATAAATTATTTAAGATAATTTTATTTGATATTGTTTAATTTTTAGATTTTTCTGGGTTTAAAATTTTGATCATTTTTAAACTTGTTCTGTATTTAGTACAAACTTACACTAATTTAAACTAAGAACTAGTATTTTATCTAAGCAGTTCTTAAAATACACTTAGATAAACTTAAATGAAAACTAAACTACAAAACTTATTTAGGGTTCAAATATTTTTTTCAAAGTCAATGAATGTACTGTAGATATATTTATATGAATCTAAAAAAAAAAGGAAATGTTACTTATAAGTTTATTGAACAAACAAAAACAAAATACTCAAAAGTGGTCTAAGGATCTGGTGTATAAGTAGACCTCTTGGTCATTGCATACATCAAAATAAATTAAACTTAAATTTTTGAACTATTTCTAAACTTCTGTTTCAGGTATAAACATTTTAAAAAGGTGTTGCTAGATTTTTTACAAGAATTTGTTTTTCTTATAAAAATAATTTATTATTGACAAAAAACAAAAAAAAATAAAAACAACAAATTTGTTGTGTATAAAAAAAATAAAATAAAACTCACCATATCATAAATGTTTAAAATAACTGGAACTCCCATATTAAAGTTTTATGCAGTAAAAAGTATTTTATAAGCTGTAAAATTATTAGTTTTAGTTAAACTTAAAATAGAGATGTATTATAAATAGTGAAACAACAAAAAAGTAACATAAATACTTCTAATTACTTATAGAGTTGATAAAACTGTCCTGAGTGATTAAAAACTGCCTTGAGTCATTCTGATTTTTTTCAAATAGTTTTTTTTTTTTTTTTACTTCTGGCGCAAACTACTTTTACCCTATGTTCATTTTTCTTCTTAATAATTAAAAGAATTATTGTACGTATATGATTCTGCCTTAGATGTTCACTAAACTTATGAGAAATACTGTTTTCGAATACTAAATACTATACTTGTGGATAATTTAATGTAATCATGTTCATTAACTTTATATATGATCGAAAATGGTTTGAAGTTTTTTTTTTTGACATTTTAACTGAACTAACTTTAATCTTACTTGAATGCATATTTATTAACTTCAATTTTACTTCAAATGTAATTAAAGAGTTTAACATAAACTCAAATCTTGATAAGTATTAATTTCAGATTTAAAACAAAAACTACAATTTTATTTTTAAGAATAGTGAAGAACTAATCGCAAAGCTAAAAAATATTAAACAAGCATCTCAAAATCAATAAAAATCATGTTTTTGAACAAAATTAGTTATATAAAATAACAAAATTTTGAAACTAGATCAACTAAATCTCAATCTAGATCTAGAAAAAATATTTCCTGATGTTTTCAAAAAATTGTTTAAGTATCCTGAGATTTTTATAAAAAAATCCATAACTATCCAGAGTCATCCTGCGATTTTTTAGAATTAAAAATACCTTGAGTACCATGAGTATGTGGCAACCCTGTAACTTATGCAAAAATGAAAACAATAACTACAAATAAAATGTCTTTTAGTAAAAATACTTGTATAACACTTA
The DNA here is from genome assembly GCF_965202585.1 of Thalia democratica. Classification (NCBI taxonomy): domain Eukaryota; kingdom Metazoa; phylum Chordata; class Thaliacea; order Salpida; family Salpidae; genus Thalia; species Thalia democratica. The sequence goes on from NC_139166.1 coordinate 25,163,610, forward strand.
ATGTTCAAGATTATGTGAAACTTTATATAAAAGGAACTTTCAAAATTATCAGACGTAAAACTTGAGACTATATCAATACTGTGTTAAATTTTTTTTGTATTTATCAAAAAATACTTCATTTCTTAAAAAGCTAATCAAAAATAACTGACTTAATACTTTTCAAGATAAAAAAGGCAGCTAAATCCTACAATCAAGCAGCTAAATTCTTATTTTAAGTACCTATAGTTCTACTGTTCTGCACAATGTTGCTTTTTGAGTACAGCAAGTACACTATATATTATTTAAGCAGGGTTACCTCACTTTTCGGGTATGAGGGAATTTTGAAGCTCTAGAAAATTTCAGGAAGACTCAGGGTAACTCAGGATGTTTTGATTTATTTTAAGTTCAGGATGACTCAGGGCAGTTTTTATTTTTATAAAAATCTCAGGATAGTTTTTCAGATATTTAAAAAGTCTCAAGGTTTTTTTTTTTTCTAGTACTAGAATGAGATTTAGTTGATTTAGATTTTGTATTCAATACTTTTGAACAAGAACATGATTTTTATTAATTTTGAAATGCTGATTTTTTTTTTGCGTTGCGACTAGTTCTTCACTATTCTTAGAAATAACATTATAGCTTTTGTTATAAGTCTTAAAATAATATCTATCATAATTTGAGATCAAACAGAAACAGTGAAAAGATATCAGCTTAACTAGGTGTCAAAAAGTTTTAATATACTTTATAATTTTAGTTACTTATCAAGTAAAGTATTTTTTTTTTTTTTTTTGTCCTTGATTAATAGATAAATTTGTTTTTTATAATTTAAAAATACTTGTTTTAATAAAAAAACTAAAAAAATGAGTATAGACTACTGTTGTCTAATCTTTGAAAACAGTATTTCTCATATGTTTAGTGAAAATCTAATGCAGAAGCATATGTATACAATATTACTTTTAATTATTAAGTAGAAAAATGAACATGAGGTATAAGTAGTTTGCACCAAAGGCAAAATTTTTTTTTTAGGATTTGATAAAAAACTCAGGGTGTCTCAGGCAGTTTAAGGTCACTCAGGGCATTTTTTTGACCCAAAGAGTGACAACCCTGTTTACGGCAATTTTTTTATTGTTAGTGTGCATAAAAGCTAAGTCATTATTACATTTTGACAAACTCATAATATACTATTCAAAGAATTATATAAGTATTCAACAGTGCAACAAACCTTTCTTGCTTTGGTTTTTTTTTCACTATGCAAAAAAATATTATGTTATGGTTAAGAACTTAAACTTCTTGGTTTTCTCAAAAAAAAAACCTTTAAAATAATGAAAAATTATAATAAGTACAGAAAAATTAAAAATGCCTCTATGAAACTTTCTTCAAATTGTCTGAAAAGGCTTAGAATGTTTTCTGTAATGAATGTTACATGTACAAAGATTTTCTGCTAAAAACTTAGGTCTAAAAAAGGTCAAACATTTAAGTTCCCATACAATATATAGTGAATGTTATAAGAAAATGTAAAACGCACAACAGTGGTTAAAGCTAGGAAGTTTTTTTTGAGTTGTTTTTTTTTTTTTTCTACGGACAAACAGTTAAGCTAAGCTAAACTTCAAGGTTGGTGCAACAGATGTATTCTACTGTAGTTTCTTTTTCAATGTCTGCAAATACAGTATGTAATACTTTTTTCTGAAACAGTATCAAAATCCATTTTTTAATAAACCAATTTTATGTAACAACTAAAAGCATTTACTTAAAAGCTCATACTAGTAGTAGTAAGTGATCATAAATCTGGAGATCCAGATTTAATCAATAGGAAAGAACTAAGTCTTTCTTTGTGGAAGCAAAATGACTACAACTCAAAAACTATTCAGAGTAAACTTTTATTATAAGTTCCCTTAAAAAAGCTATTAACAAGCCATCAAGTAACAACAAATCTTGAACATTATATACTTTAACTTATAATGTTAAATAGTATTGTAAAGCGTTTTTTTCCTGTGTTGTAGAAGTGGCAACAATATTTAACAGGGTTTCCAAAGATTTTTCAGTTTTTTATTTCCAGATTTCTTAATTTTTATTAGGTTTTTATAAAAGTTTTTTGGTCAATTTTTAGTATAAAATTAAATTTACGGTTAAAATTAGTCTTAAATAGTATAACAACATTGGAAAGATACTGTTAAGGTATTTTAAATATGTTTTTTAATTATTAAAATTATAATTTAAATAATTATGATAATTTTTCTATATGATAAATTTTATGAATCTAATCATAGTTTCATAATTTACTCCACTTTCTAGGTTTTTTAGTGATTTTGTTCCAGGTTTTTCAAGTGTTTTTTTTTCTTTTACAATTTTAGGCTTTTTAAGATTTTCAAAATACTAGCTAAAGTTGTAAAATTATAAAAGTTTTAAAATGGAATTGGTAAGGGCATAGTGAGATAAACCTTTTTTTTTACAACTTGGTCTTAGTTTGTAGAGCTTCAACTAAGCTATAAATTTATTTTTGCATATCTTTAATATTCAAAGTAACTTTTGAGGTATAGTTGGTTCCTTATAAAAGTAGAAAAATAAAACCATAACTACATGAAAATCACTAAAAATATTTTTTTCTCAAAAACACGTCTTTAAAACAATGTACTTCAAATTTTTAGGAAAATAGTATTCCAAATAACTTGTAAGAAGCAAACTTAGAAAAGAGTTTTTTTTTATCTCATTAATATATATTTTTATTAATTTTTCTTAACAAAAAAAAAGATATTATTAGATGAAAATCTAAAAGTCAGTTTCTTAGAAGTTGTTTGTAATTGTTTGAAGATAATAACAGCAAAATTTAAGAATCATTGCTGAAAAACTGTAGGAGATAGATTTTTAGTAAAACATTTTATTTTTTGTAATTTTAGTATCTCCTTCCTATAGAGATCCTATTGACTCACTAATTTTGTATAAATCACTCTGAGTTTTAACAAATGGTAAAAAGTAATTGTTTGCTTAATTTATTATCTAAAATTAAAAAAAGATTTTAACCCTTCCATGCCTTTAATATTTAAAACATAAGTCTGTCACAGAATTGTGATATTTTTTAAACCAATCTATTCTGAGTCAGCCTGAATTAAAAATCAAATCAAATGGTAGTGTTCTTAGCAACGCTGTTTGAGGGATTTCTTGCTCAAGTGCTAAGGGTTTAGGTAAAACTTGTATGGGTCATATATTTTAAAAACAATAATAGACTGGAAAAAAATATCACAACATCATAAAACATAACTATACAAGTCTGTTAAAAATAAAAATTAGTATAAACTTTTTTTATTTTTGCATTAAAAGCTGTATATCTAAAAAACAAAAATTGTGCAGAATTGGAACTTTTCTGAAAAATTTATTTAGGTTTATGGTAAAAAAAAAAAAAATTAAAAATAAAAGTTACAACTTTATTACACTTATTTTAATAAATATGTTTAAAAAAAAATTTGAAAAAAAAATATTTTTCGTTAAAAGCTTGTATAAATAAAAAATTAGAAAAAAACTTAAAGTTTTTAAAGGGGCCCCACTCAAAAATTCAAACTCCAATCCAATGGATTTTTTTTTTAATTAAAAACAAAGGACCGTTCTCTAGAACAAAAATAAAGTTTTCAATTAGCTATTAAAATAAGGAAAATAACTAGGTCTAAAGTTTGGACATTTTTATAAAATTCCTAAAAAACGCTGTCAAGCTAAGTTCATGCTCGTGTTTTTTAACCATAAACAATGCTTAAGTCCATAAACAAGGCTAAAAGTCAATGTTTTAAGTGTAACTTGTTAAGACTAAAGAGATGATTGTTTTTAAACAAGCTATTTAAATAGATAATAGATTTATTTTTGAGTAAGATCGGTTGTATTTGTATATTATATATTTATAAGCCAAACTACTAAGTTTAACTATATACTTCTAATTATCTTTAAGCTAAAATTGAGTATAGAATTTTAGCTAATAAATTTTATAAATTCATCTCAAATAAATAAAAACATTGTATTTATAATCTAAAGTTATGTTCAAAAAAGAGATCAAACATTATATAATTTCAGTTTGATATGGTGCGACATCATGCTAGATAGTCTTAAAATAGTTACATGTGCTTAAAGCTTAACTAAATTGAAACTAAATCTAGATAGTTGTTATTTTATAATATTATATACTAGAACAGAAAGCTGTTAAAGTTTTTTTTTTTTTTTGACTCATTACTAGCATCTTGTACATAACAAATCTGTACAAATTAATGCATTTAAGTTTCTAACATTTTTATATAATTAGAGTACTTAGGCAGGCTCAGAGTACTCAAAGACTAAGTTTTTGCTGTTTAATAGGGCTGTAAAAAAGAATGAATTCAGTGTTAAGGTAAATGGTTTTGTGATTGAGCAGAGTGAAAATATTAAATACTTAGGTGTGGTATTAGACGATAATTTAAATTGGAAGGCACATTTAAAGTACCTTAAGTCTAAGCTTTTGTTGTTTTATGATGTCAAAATTGAGATATTATTTGGATACAAGTACTTTGAAAATGGTGTACTATAGTTTGTTTTATCCTCATATCCTGTATTGTATATCTGTTTGGGGTGGTGCTGCTAATTGTCATTTGAAACCAATTGTTTGTACGCAAAAAATAATTGTAAGATATGTTTGTTGCGTGCCTGCACTGATTCCAACAAATTCATTGTTTTTGAAAACTAGTATTCTGAAATTTAATGAGGTGTTTAATTTTCAAGTTTGTAAGTTGATGCTGAATACTTTGAGAGGATTTGAGGTTGACCACAGTTGTTTTACTTCAGTAAGTATGGTTCATACACTTAATACAAGACATTCAATAAATAATAATTTTGTAATTGAAAGACATAGAACATGGCTTGGCCTAAACTTCTTCAAGTATTTGGGCCCTAAGTTGTGGTCTAGTGTTCCAGAAATTTTTAAAAAACTAAAAAAGGTTCAGTATAAATATAGTTACAAAAGATTCTTGTTGAGCCAATATACTGAGTAGGTTTAGAGTGCTGTGGTTGAGTAATTTGTGTTGCATGCAGATTTTGCTTAATTGCTTTTGGTTGTTATTTTTATCTGTTTCTCTTAATATATGTATGGTCAATTTTGTGTGTGTTAACTCTGATCATGATTGGCTGGTTTTGGTCTGTTGATGGGGAAAGATATTGTATGATTGTGCGTGATTGTTTATTTGCTGCTATCCAGTTTTTATTATATTTTTGTTATGTTTTATCTGTATATATTAATTACTATTGCATAAATATAAGTTTTTTTTTCTTCTTACTTTTATTAGACTAAAATTAATTCTACCAATACAAGTTTCAGAAACTACATTTTTCTAAATAGTTTTTTTTTTGTAATATAGCTTAATTTTAAAATTTTTCTGAGTACCATTTTAATAAATTAGTTAGTTACCAAGCTGTAAGATAGTTATTTAATGTTAGAGTATTCATTATAATATTAGTTTTATGCATTTGCTCAACAACTGACTGTGAGTTCACTATAGTGGCGGTGATCACATGATTGGATTGTTGGTGTGATTTTTATGTTGTAGCGCAGGTGAACACTTATTTAGGGATTTGAGCTTCATGATTTTCCCACACTTTGTGGTTTTTAGTGTTGAGATTATAGGCTTGTGAGTGTTCTCCAAATGGCGTGTCACCAAGGGTTTTTTTTATTTGTTTAAAAGATAGTTTTTGTTTATTTTATTTTTGGATAGTTAAAGTTAAATATTAATGGGGCAGGTAAAATTACATATGATGTAACACACTCACTTTTCCCCAGAAAACATTTATTGTTGCAAGCGGTTGAGTTTAAGATTGATGTTTTTACCATTAAAAAAAAGACGCTTGTAATCTAGCTACCAGTAGGCATGAGATAGTGGACAGTATGATTATTGCTGTCTGGGTATTGGTGCCCATTTCAAACAACAAACCTAGATGTAGCATTTACAAAAGAATAAAAAGTTGTGAAATACCATCACATTAGTGTTTTACAACTCAAATTCTACTGGATCAAAAAGTTTATTTTATGGTAAACCAACATCAGTCTCAAGCTCTACCCTGTGCAACCATAAACTTTACAATGTTAAACTTAGCAGGTGGTCTATACTCTTTATACTTAGCTTGCATTGCCATCATAGTGTCAACTGATATACCAAACAATTGTAAAAGTTTACCTTACTTTTGTTAAATATAGTGTATAAAACAAACAGTAAAATAAATAAAAGAATTTACATTTAGTATATGTATTAATTTAAAGCATAAACTTATAGGTTTCTTTTTTAAATTGTAATAAAATCTAAGACTTATATGCTTAAAATAGATAGAACACTATTACCATATGATTAAATGAACACTTTTACTACACTTCTAATGCACATATTCATTGCATTGGTTGTGGGAAAAACAAAACAAACAAAGAACAAGCAATTTGTCCAATACAATTTTCAAAGCAGTTCATTTGCTGCAATTTAAATAAGTATCAGGCGCAGAAAATAATAAAACTTTTTATAACTACGTTTTTCGGGGAATAAATATTGAAACTTATACGATACTAATAAGTATACATTCTTAGTAGATAGGAGATTGAAAAGTATTATTATAATTAAAAGTTATCAAACAACAAATTATATATAAGACAAAGATAGTTTTAAGACTTTCGATATTATGCAAAAATAGATCATAATCAATAAGACTATTTTAATAAAAGTTAAAAAAAAACTTACTTTTAAGTTAAAAATAATAAAAAGTACTAGATTAGCGTCATTTTGATTTTTAAAATTCAAATATTAATTGATAAACTAAAAGTTTTGTTGCGTACAATACAAGCTCAAATCTTTTAAAGAAATATGCTTTTACAATGACTTCAATTATAAATCTAACTTGTTTTTAATCACACTTCTTAAAACTGATACATCGTTTTTTTTGCATAAGTTAGTATTTTTTTTAACTGTATAATTAGTTTTTTCAAACTTTAAAATAGTTTTTGTTTTTTACCGAACATAATTAGTTATGTGCTTAATTCTCAGTTATTTACGAGCTAGAATTTTAGTATAAGCTGTTAATTTCTATCTCATATTTTAAAAGGAGTTCTGAATTTCTTTTTGTTGTAAAACTACAATGCTGATATTAAAACTGCTTTTAATCCACAAATCAATCTGATTTCTAACTAAATACATGAAAAAAAGAGATAAATTTATAAGTAAAAAAATTGTAGCTCTTGCTAGACAAATACTAATAGTAATTCCTTTAAATTCAAATTAAATATTTAGTTTGGTATTTACATGCTTTTAAAAACTTAACAAGTTTTAAAATCATCGTACAATAAATTTTTGTTATACGTTTTATAACTAAACAAATATGCTTCATTCACTTAAGCCATTTAAATAATATAAAATAAAATCATATAAAAATTTAAATAAATTAGTTTAACAAAACCTTATTTTATTAAAATTAACAGGGAAGACACGTCGGGGAACGCTAAAACTGTTGTTCCACGTAGTCATAATAAAAAGAAAATTTACGAACAATTTCAGATTTCTGCAAATTACATTGAATTTATTTGATGAATTTATGTTTGCTTTCTCGTAAACTTTTAAATACCACGAATTCTAATTTAAACTTATTTTTAGTTTTGACAAAATTAATTAGTTTTTTACCATTAAAACAAACAAATTCATTAAAACAGGCTTATCTAGAAATAATCGAATTGAAATCAAAAAAATACAAAAAAAGTAGTTTAAAACAATTGCACAACTTATTTACTTATATAAAAAAGAGCAATAAAGTGCATAGAGATGATTGTCACATCGTAAGACAACCAGGAAAATAAAAAAATTCTCAAAAACTCGAAGTACAAAACCTATCTTTGCGGAGTTTTGGTGCATCAATGTTTGAGTCTAAATTCGTCCTACTTCGTAGAACAACTTTATAACTACCAAGGGATATTCGGATTCAAGAAACACATTATTAGACAATAGGAGAGCATCCCCAGCAGTTGCGTCAAGACCTACATCTCTTATATACCTTAAACCTCTGGCATATTCATAAAACTGGTCATGAAGACTGGGATCTGCAACGCACAATCTCGTGCGAACGTACACCAAGTTGATATATCTCAAATGAAGCCTGTGTTCTTGCAAGCCTCTGATACAATCGTCTAATCTTTCGTGATACTTCCCGTCACACCTAATTTTGAGGTTTTCAGGAAGATAAAGACCCAAAAGTCTTCCTGTCGTCATTTCAAAGGTATTATTCACGTACAAAATAAACAATAAATCAAATACAACCATGATTAGCAGTTTATAATTTATACCCGTTTTTAGAAAGTAAAGTTTTAATAATTAATCAATATTTTGTGTTTGTTTTACTTATAAGGACTCTATTTAGGAAATTTTAAAAATTTTGTAATCTCAAACAAATAATTTTAAGCTTTTTACATAAAAATTAATTTTAACAGTTCACAGTAAAAAAAATAATGTACATTTTTATAGTTTTAGAAATTCAAACACTAGTTTAATGTTTTCATACGCAATTTAAAGTTTGTGCACCATATAGCATATTTAATTAATTTTTCTGTAATGTTTATTTTGAGAACATAATATTTTCAGTTCATCTTAACTACAATATTTTATAAGTTTTTTAAATTTGTAAGGCTAAATGTATTTTGCATGCACTAGTTAAAAAACTTTAAAACCTTATTAAATAGTAAAAGTTTTAAACTTATTGATTAAGCAAAAATAATATTTAGTAATGAGTTATATACATGGCTTATATACACGGTAAAACTAAAAAAACCTCAATAACTAAAATGACATCAAAGAAGTAAAAAAGTATTCAAAAAAGTTTTCAAAACACTAATAATTGTTTTACTTTTATCAAAATAAATCCATGTTTACAAAAGAAAACTAAATCTGTCAAACTGTGTTTAAATACTTAAAGTTTAAATTTAAAAGCTTAAAGGATTAAGTTAAATATGGTGTTTCAAAACCTTTACAACCTTAAACTTATACCAATCATATTACTTTAAAGTATAAATAAAAAAATTGTACACAAATTACTTTGAAGAAGGTGTTACCCTTGCTGTCATTAACACCAGCAAATATTTTATAGTTAAATTTAAAATTTTAGTAGGATATGAATAATTTCTAAAAGAGCAATTATTAAAATTAAAAAAAAATTTAAACAGTTAAAACGAAAAAGAATCGAACGTTTCGAAGTTGACAAATAATTAACAAGTTTTTTTTAAATTTTTGAAAGTTTATTTTGTATAAATTTATTGACAATGAGGGTTAAAATCTTGAAAGCGTTTTAAACTACTAATGTGCTATAAAATTTGTATATATTTTTTGAATTAGAATCATTCAGTCCTGGACAAGACATTAAACTGTATCCAGGTAGTGTAAAACTCGATAAACGAAATTTTTTTTATTCCTAGGACCTATTACTTTGGGCACATTTGTATTGTCGTTCAATAAACATTTTCTATTTAATGTTATTGCAAAAAAAATTGACTCTGTCCTGGATAGATATAAGGGTTATTTTTTTATTCATAAAGCTTGTTTAAATAGTTAAAAATAAAAATTATTCAAACAAATACTCCTAACCATTAATGAATTTAGATATAAAGTATACAATTATTAAATAGCACTTTTTTTCAAACAAAAGTTAACAAAAAAAAATAACTAATGAGCTTGAGATAATTAAAGAATTAAAAGAAGCACAAAGTTGTAATTATAACTTTTAAAAACAAAACATTCAGTTTACTGTTTATAAACAGTTTTAATTTCAATCTAAACAAGTCCTTATATAGTTTGAATATTAAAAAAAGATCAGTACACACAAAAATTATTAAATGATTAAAAAAAAAATTTAAGCAGTTTACAAACTAATTAACTTTAAGTAATTAATATAAAACAATTATTTTTTTAATAAATCTTTATTATTTACTTTTATTTTTGTAGATATCTCTTAAATGCATTAAAAATAAGCTTTTTAATTGGTTATTTCCAAGATGTTGAAAAAACAAAAATAAAATCTATAGATATTTTAAACTAAGAAAAAATAAGTATTTTGATTATTAAACTGTAGTTTAATTAAATTATACAGTTCTTTCAATTAAAAGATAATAAACTTATATTCAGATCATAATTTTTAGCAATACTTTCATTCGAGTCAGTTAGAATGTGTGCTAAATAATTTTCAGTTTTAATTGATAACTCTTGTCTTGATTCAGGTTGAAATTAATAAGTACCAGTGACAACTCGTCGGGTTGGGCATTGGCGCAGTTGCCCCGCCTACAAAAGAAGCTAAACCGTTTTAATTTATTTCGTTTTTGAAGTAACCTTATTATAAAACTTCGATTTAGTTTATTACCACTTTGCTCAAATATCTGTTTTTTTATAGCACACCTTAACGCATTTTTGAGAAAAAACCATTTGTGCAAAATTCCTATAAGCATGTGCGCATAAATTTAGATTGCGCCTTTTAAATTACTTATCACACTCAGCTGAAATTTAAAAAAGTTTAGTTTTCTAAATACTCTTTTTATTCTCATAAAACACCAAATTTGTATTTGAAAGTTACGACTTTTATAGTGGCTTTAAACATACGAAATTTATCTTAATGTTCTCAAAACGTAAAACTAGCACAACATAAAGTTTTGAATGTTAATTAGATACTAAAATATTTTAAAGAATAAAAAACAGTAGTCCTAGGCCTGGAGTAGAAACTACTGTTAGTATCTTCAAGGGGGATTTGGCCCGTGTGTTGTCCTAAACGCTTCGAGCGTTTAAGTCTTGGGTCTCCTGAGTTCACCCGACTCATTAGGTTTAACTTAGTAACTAATAAGTATGTAATAAACTTAATATTTATAGTTTCTTTAATGAAGTGAGTTTATTAAAGTGAAAAAGCAGCCAATATATTAGTAAAACAAAACTGCGAAAATAAACAAAACATATAACATAAATGTTATAAAGTTAAAAATATCTTAATGTTCTTAAAATGCTTGAATGTCACAATCTTTAATGTAAAAATAGATATTATTAATAAAAAAGATTCTTAAATTGTGATGTGCTTCTTGCACAATGATGGCTAAACTGAGCACAATATAGTACGTTGATACAAATAAATACAAACGTCTTATAAAATGAAAGTAGTTAAAAAAAAGTTCTTAAATTAAATTAATGTTTTAAAGTCTTTAGTTTAATGTGCTTTCTGAGCACAAAAACAACATTTATTTTTAGTTTTTATAAAGTGTTTTTTTATAAACTTGATAAACAGTCATCTAACGCCCCTCGCGGCAATTTAAATAACAACAAAATGTATATTTTTTGTGACAAAACTACTGATGAAAATAACAATTTTTTTGAAGATATAAAAAACACCAAATTTTTGTGTAAACATATTAATCGTTGTAGTGATACTAAATTTACGAAATTTTGTTATGGTGTTGTTAAAACCTACAACTATATAACTAAAAACCTTAGTTGAAAATCGTTTTTTTTTGAATAATTACAAAAAAAAGGTATTTTTATTATCAAGAATTGATTACAGTAAAATCAGTAATAATCTTTTGTTAAGTAGTTACGGTTTTTAAAAAGTTTTTGTAAACTATCAAATTTAATTGTAGTACTTAAAAAACGTAAGTAAGTGAGCTAAAAAAAACAAGCTAAAAGGATTTTTTTGACATTTAAAAAGTTCACGCACCCCCTACTAAAAGTACCACGCGTCGCTAATAAAAAATAGTATCATATTTTTCCTAAGTATGCTAAAATACTTTATTTTGGTACAAAAAGTTTAAATATTTTTTTAAATGTATTGATTTTTTGTAACTCTTCTTATACTTTTACAATAGGTATCTCAAAAAAGGTTTTAAAAGAGATGTCAGACTAGCTGGATGTATTAAATAGATATTTTACAGAAATGACTTTGATTAAATCTAACTGTTTTGAATACTTTTTATACTCGTCTCTCGGTACTGTAGCTATTCTAACTGTGAGTTTATTAAGAAGAAATAAGAAAAAAGTTAAAGCTTCAAAAAACTAATTTTCCAATGAACCCAACCCACTTCTTATTGCCGCTGAAACCTCCGCACACATGCACCACCAGTGGTGATAAACTCAAGAGAAAAAACTCGAACAGGAGCAACTAGAGCAGGGAAAACTCGAGAAGGAGCAACTGGAGCAGGAACAACTGGAGCAGGAACAACTCGAGCAGGAGCAACTCGAACAGAGGCAACTCGAGCAGAGGCAACTCGAGCAGAGGCAACTCAAGCAGAGGTAACTCGAGCATGGAACACTTGAGCAGGGAAAACTCGAGCAGGAGCAATTCAAGCAGGAGTTTTTTATTTAATTTTATTTGTTATTTTATTAAACAAACATGTTTAACTTTTTTTTCTGAAACATTTGCTAATTTTTCATATTACCTTTATGATTTTAATCTAAATTTTTCAAACTAAAGGGTTTTTTAATTTTAAAATGTCAATCTGCAGCACCCCCTAAAAAATGACCACGCGACGCCACTGTCCACCACTCGAAGAAACATGTCGTTTTGAATTGCGTCGATGTTTGTTTATGGGAGAAAAATAATTTCACTGAAATCGGCTGCGTTCAGCTGATTGACAACAAAACCTTCAGTTCCAACAGTGCTAAATTCAGCTCCCTCACAAACAGCTGTTTTAAAAACTGCATTCGACTCGATATTTGAACATCGGATTTTATAAATTTTGTGTAGAAGGTGGGCTTGCTCACGAGGTGCTGCAAGGGAGGAGCGAAAAGCAAAGGAAGACAAACAGTTTGCAACAATTTTTTCTCAAACTTGCGGCTCAGCCATTTGTCAGCCGAACAGTTCGATTATTTTTTACACAAAGCTGGAACTTGTTTCTGAAAATTTTTGAAGTATCAATTATAGTTGTTAAGCAACGCTCTATGAAGCGTAAAAGTTTCTTTTTCATCACCGTACCGATTGAAAATGTTTGCCAGCTGATAAAAAGCTGCAGTACTTTTGACTTTCTATTCTTTTATAACTATTTCGAGCTATTTATTTTATTGGTTGTTATTTATATAAATGTTACCTAACTGCATAGCCTTAATTATTTTTTTGTCATCTAGCGCTTCAATAGCTAAAAAATTATTTATGTCTTGTACGCATATTTTGTTAGTAAGTTGTTATAATAAAAATAAAGATATATTTAGTTTCCTACTTTATCCACACTAAAAATTTTAATCAGTAAAAGTTTTTTTATGTGCTTCAAAACATAGGATGAAATTTAAATAATCGAAGGACCAGAATTTCAATAAAAAGTCTTACGCGGGCGGGTTTAAAAAAATATATCCTTGCCAGAACGTTATGAAAAGTTGCACTAAAAAGACTCTTTTTCAGCAAAACTTCAATGAAAAATTTTTTTATAAGCACAACAAAATATTTAATAAAGACCAAATTTCATTAAGCTTATCGTTAAAAAGCTCAAAATCAATCTTTGTTTTTTACAAGCTGCTTTTAAATGAAAGAGTAGAAAGCCAAAAAACTTTTGTTGACGGACCGGATATGGCTCTTACTCGGGCCGTACGTTGCCCGCCTCTACTTTAATCAAGGCAGATAAATGTCTTTATTTAACCTTTATAAGCATTAAAACTTATGATATCTGAATAAACTATACTTTATATATAAATAAAAATAAATATAACGTATACTTTTGTGCGAAAAAACTTGCTTTTGTTTCAATTATTCAGTTTATAAAGGCCCTGATTTCTTAGCTTTTAGTATTCATTTATACTTAGTTTTGCACTCTTGAGAAACAATTTTAATATATGTACTCTTTACCACTTTTAGTATCGTAAAAGTTAAACGAATTAAATACATCTAAATTGTGTACATTTAGCTCATATAAATTTCATTTTTATCAAAAAGGTATGCATTGTAAATTTGATTCTAATAAAATCTGTGGATTTTTCTTCAAAAATCAAAATCATATCATTTTAGGTTAGAAAAATTTGCATAGTTTATTTTTGTTTCTATTGACTATGTTAAATCTTCGATTTTTAAACTTTCCACATAAATTCCGAATGTTGTACATTTAACAATATAACTGTTTTTGAGTTAAATTGTCATTTTCTTATACTTGTTTTCAATAAAAGTTTGAAGTATTAACATAACTGCATACTTTCATTTTAAATCTAATGACATATGACTTAAGAGGTAGTTTGAGTTGCTCTGTTCCCGCTAGGACGTTATAACGCGTCATTTCAGATGTTTTATTTTTTTGTAGATTCGTAACTTTTTTGGGCTAGCTACGTTCCTAGTACAGTTTGTACAGTTTATGAATTGTTAATCATAAAAGTCATTAATGATTAAGTGAATATACTTACAAACTTGTATTATAAAAAAACACCAAAACATCAACAAAATTTAGTTTGTGAAATTTACTGCTTATATAAAACGAAATAAAAACTTTAAGAATACTCAATATAACTTTAGCCAGAAAATTACATTAGAATTTATTTTTAGAAGTTAAAATTTTGGTTAAATAAGAAAGGTGATTATCTTGTTTTATTGAAGTTCAAGGTAGAAAGTGGATAATTATAAATTTAATTTGATTCAAATATAAATATATGTATTTAAAAAAAAATCACAATTAAACTTTATAACTAATACAAATGTTTCGGCTCAATTTTATTACTTATTTATATATGGTGTATAATGAATTATAAAAATCCATTTTGATTTTTTGAAGACGTTGTTTTAATATATAAGTAACAAATGTGTTTATTGAAAATTAAAATGCGCTCAAAAAGTTTGATCCTAGAACCTGGTAAGTTTTATTTACTATTAATAATTTACTATTCAGTTAAAGAAAAAAGTTGCCGTACATTAAAATACCTATAATATAAACTCTTGAAAAGTGTTTTTTAATAAACTTTAACTTTTTTTATTTAGATACAAATGTATGGAAAGGTAAAGTAATAGTTGATTTTATACACTATATGTTTAACTAACTAGAAAATGTTGAATATTAGACTAAAATTTTTAAGCGTATTTTTATAGTTCAATAAGCTATATTAGTTACTAGAGTTCTATAAGAAGGCAAAACAGTTCATAAATTATGGTTGTTTTCATTAAATCATAGTTTTAGTATTTGAATTATATTTAACTAATTTTTAATGACCTGGTGCCCGAAGAAACCTTTCGGTTATCAAGTCATACATCATGGATACAATTTATTGTCTTGTCCAGGACAGTTAATCAAATAAAGCATTTAAAAAACTTTATTAGAACAAAATATCTTTCTTAATAATTATTTTGTGTTATATTTTAAATTAGACCAGAGTTTCTCAAACTGAGCCAATTATGGAAAAATAGGAAATCTAGGGGGCCACAAGCCGTAAAAGGGGAAGCCACAAGACTATAATTTGAAACTTTTACTAGATATTCTAGAGTTGATGCTGAAGAGCAAAAAAAAAGTAAGGTCTTAGGCAGTTTTATGGTAGTTTTTTGAGTAATCTTATTGGGGAAGGCCATAGCTTTTTAATTTCTTTAAAGAGGGCCTTTTGAAAAAAGTTTGGGAAATCCTGGCTTAGACTTTTTGATTACAATGAAAAAAAACCGAATAATAATTAATAACATGTTATGCCTAAACATTTATATTTCATTTATTATTAAATCTATACTTTTAAGCCAATCACATATAATAATTGTCGGCAGCCTTTTAATTGTAAAATAAAATGACTAAATTTTTCAGAAAAATATAGACTACAGCAGTTGTTCAAAAACAGTGATAGAAATCAGTAAAAAAACGTTTTTAAACTAAAATACCATAACAAAAGCAATAACAAAGAAGTATTAATTACTAATGATTAAATTAAAATTCTAGTATCAAGATCTTACCAAAAAAACTGTTTTTTATTGTTTTAAAATTTTAGTTAAAAAGATTTTACTTAAAAATACATTGCAACCGCAGTTTGCCGACCGTATAATTTTCAATTTACTGTCAAAATAACTTAATGATTAAATATGATTAATGATGAACGTTAACACTCGACCAACAACAACAGCATCCGAGACAACATACGACTGTATTCGTCCTTAAACGATGAAACCGGTCGTAGGTTTTCTCGGATGATATCAGTGGCGTAGCGTAGTAATTTTGTCAGGGGTGCGCAATTTTTTTTCTTCAAAAAATCAACTAACTTAAAACTTTTGTGTAATACTTTTAGCTATAGAAAGATCTTTTTCAAAGTAATATAATTGAATTAATTGTGATATACAAAATAAATTCGAATAACTCTTCTAAACAATTTTTATATATTTCAAAATTTAACCATTTAAAAAATAACTTCATAAGAATTACTTATACTTGCTCAAATATAAACTTACTAAATAAGAATTACTTTTTACTTATTACAGTAAACTTTATATCTAAAAAAATAAATATGTATAAATGAAAATATCTGTTTCATTAACGAAAAAATATCAATCTCTTAAATATACAATATAACAGTGATAACAGCACCTCATTGCACATAATATATATTACACAAAACTAGATTTGAATAAAAGAAAGTAAAATGTTATAAATAGAATAGATTGCTTGCTTATTTAATGTGGGTTAGGTATTGATGTTAGAAAATAAGACTGAATTTTAACAAAGTTAAAGCAAGATGAACTTAGCACATTGCATATCTTTAGATTTCAATTAAATAAAAATCAAAAGTTGTCAAAAAAAAATATATTTAATACGACAAATCTAAAATTGAAGACATAGAGGAAAACTGTTGTCTGGCAAGTTTGAAACAAAGAACTGAATGACAGTAAAACTAAATATCTAATAAACAAGAAAAAAGCATAAAAAAATATATTCTTAACGAATTAAAAAATACAAAAACTTTTCTATTTAAAATATTTTCTAAAGCAATTCACTTGAAAAACAATACCAAAGTTATTAATATTTGAAAGCGAATTTTTTCTATATAAAATAGCTAAATATGTTTAAAGATAATAACAAAATAAAAAGTAATTTTAGAAGACATAGCATAAAAATCATAAAACAAACTACATGTGGTAATATCTAACAATAAAATATAAATATCTAAAGTAGCTTTTAATATATATACATATATATCTTTATCTTTATTCTTAACTTTTTAAACAAAAATGCAAAATTTTCAGTTTGGAATGCAATGCATATACACAATGTATTACAATTGAAAGTTTCAAATTGTTTTTGAAAAATCAAAAATGCTAGTTTTTTTTTTCTTAAAACTATATTTATTTAGCTATATTAAAATATAAAATTGTAAAAATAAGTTCTGAAAAATGAAGAAAATCTGAAATATAAACAATATTAAAAATAAAAACTTCATACCACTTGAACTGCAGTCTTATATAGAAGAAATACCTGGTGTTGGTCTACTATTTTTCAATTTGAGCTTTCTGTTTTTATTTTAAGATTTTATTTAAAATTTTTATAAACTAAGATAAATAAAGTATTTTATATTTTAGTTTCATTTCATACTAGTTAAACAAAAACCGTAAGTAAGAGATCATTTTTCAGTGGATAAAAAGTATAATATATTTATAAAATAAACAAAGTAAAATAAATTTTAGTTTCATTTGATAGCCTTGAAAATTTAATACAAATAAACAAAAACCGTAAGCATGAGGTTAGTTTACATTAGATAAAAAGTAAAGTATACTAATAATAATATAAATAATAAAATAAATAAAAAAGGCTTAAGATGCGATGATTTCAATGCTTAAATATGAAGCTTTTTAAAGTATTTCTAATATTGATTAGTAGTTCTTTCAATTAAACGAGTATAATACTTCTGTCAACCAAGACTATTTTTTGTGATTTATTTGATATTTTTGCTGAATAAGATAAACTCTACCTACATAAGGAAATTGTTATGACATAAAACATTTTCCTGTTTAATTCAAAAGTAAAATTTAATCGTTGTTTTAGAGATATCAAAAGTTATAAATTAATATATTTACCTTCTAAACAGCATTTTCAAGCGTATTTTTTTTTAATTTAAGGAAGCTCATTTTATTTTTACTAAAAATTTTATTAGTAACGTTTTCCTTTGCTTTTCATAAAAGTAAAACTAAAAAAAAAATCATATAAATTTTATGATATCTTGAAATGTTATATACCATTACTACAAGTTATTACAAGTTTTTTAATTAAAAATTAAGTCACATTTTTCAATAAACTTTAAAACAATTTTGTTTTATTTCTCATGTTGTATAACTATTCTATTAATTTATCAGATTTTGTTTTCTGACTATATTTTAACATTTACAGTACATAATTAAAAGAGTTTTTTCTTCATTGAATTAGATAATGGTGCTTTTAATGTTTGCGTTTTACCTTATTTAAAACAAGTTTTAATGTCTGTATGATATGTTTTTTTTTTCTAAATAGTTCACTGATAATTTATCTATAAAACCTGTTTACGGTTGTTTAAAGGCAGAAGTACAACTTTTCTAAAAAAAACTATTATATCAGTAACAGTAAATCGCTCTAAATTATAAAACTAAAAATAGATTTTTTTAAAGTACTTTTACAATTTTACTATAAAATTTAATCTTTTGTTAATAATCAATTATGTTTAGTTTTTTACGTAAAACATTTATTTAAACGAAATAAAAAAATGTTTTTGCTACACTTAACCATCAAGAATTTAATTAAACTCAGATATTCGTTTTTATAATATGTAAGAAATACTTAATAATTAGGGTGATATATATATATTTTCGAAATTTAACCATAAAACAAACAAAAAAAAATAGTAGGCGTGCGTTTAAAGTATTAAATAACACACAAACCATTAATTTAACCAGTTTAAGATTTCTTTGAAAAAAGCTTAATAATAAAACTAAAAAAAAAAGGTATATATAAACAGAAAACTTTGTTTTTAATTTATTTTGGCTAAGTTTTGAACACTAGCTCGTTGATGTATTATCTAGCAAGTAATTTAGTTTCGTTTATAATTGAATTTTAACTTATAAAATTCTACCATCAAAGTTTACCTAAGGTTATGTGAATAAAAAAATCTTCATAATAACAAAATAGTGTTTTTTGAAACTGTTTAAGCAAATTATTTGCTATTAAAAAGTTACAACGTTTTGTAAACTTTAGGAAAACATGCTAGACAGTTCAAATAAAAATCGATAACAAAATTAAGTTGAAAGGCTAGATAATACAAAAAATTAACAAATGATAATAAATACAAAACAAAAAGTTATTTGTTGAATAGTTAGATCGATTTCTAAAGTAGTACTGTCAACAGTCTAATAAGAAACATTAAAACTTGTTAGTTAAATTTAAAATCAAAAGTTAAAAATTAAGTTTTTAAAAATTATTCTAAATATTTGCTTTCGGAATAAAACGACTTGCCTTTTAAAAACGGTCTAGGTTCAAAATCAATATATATATATATATATAAAATAAGGTTAATATTCAAACTTGAACACCTTCTACTGAGCCCACTTTAGGGCTTAAATAATTTATTGAATAAAAATAATGTGTTTAAACTACTTTGGTTATAAATTACAAAGGTCTTTTCTTTAAGATGAAAAACATTTCTATAGCATAAAGATAATTAACTTTTGAAGTTTTGCAACTTAAAAAATACAATAATGAGTTTTTAGAAACTATCTTATAACTGTTATAAGTAATGTATACAAGCTATAAAAATAAAGTGTTTGGTATTGTTTCGTAATAACTTTAATATCAAAAGCATAAAACTTTTGTGGTTGTTCAAAGAAAATTTAATCAATTTAACTCCACACACTACACAAACTCCTCAAATTTACTGTTCGGCTATCAATCATGTCGAACGTCGTCGAGTGGGCCATATTCGCCTTGTCGTGCGTCAAAACTGCGTGCTGCCTGGTGTACATGCTGCGCAAGATCGAATCGAAGCAGCTGAAGGAGAACTGCGTGGTTCTCCTGTGCTCCGTGGCGGAGTGCGGCAACGCCTTCTTCTACTGCTACTACGATCTTTACTACCAGCAGCACTTGAAGTTGGGAGTGGGAGCCATATGCATTGTGATGCCGCTCGTGTACAAAATATCCATTGCTATCAACAGGTTTTTTTTGCTTTGTTTTTTTAATTTGATGCAAAATATAAATTTCTTTTTTAAACCTAAAAACACTAATCTGTTTTCAACTTGTGACTAACAAAACTTTCATTGCAACGTTTGAACATTTTGAACATTGCTTATCATAAAAAGACAAAATTGTTGTGTTTTCTAATAATTAAGTTAGTGTTTTATCAACAGTTTGTATCAAATCTTAAGATTTTTCCTCTTATTACCATTTAAACATTAAAAAAATAAGATTAATTATTTGTCTATAATCGTAGTACTACAAATAACTTTTAAAATACTTTTTATATACAATACCGAATTTATTCAACAGGTGCTGTTGCAACCTAATATTCGCCTACCGCTACAAAACTATCAACAAAATAAGCTCGATTTTCGCAGCCAAGCGCGCCTACTGGTTCTCGATAGGCATCTTATTATTCTCAGTAGCTCATACGGTAGTCGACTGCGTATACTTCACCATGATTGACTCTAAGCTGGTCGACTGCTTCAGCTTCAACCTTGAAGTCAGCGAAAAGCACGGAGGTTACATTTACGCTGTGAACGGCAGCTACTTGGTGATTGCTGTTTTCCAAACCATCATATTGAAGGAAATAATTAAGCCCATTTACAACCACTGCACCAGATTGAGCAATTCAACCATTTCAAATGACAGTATTAGGTGATCGACGTTTCTAAACCAAAAGTGTTGATCAAGAAACTAAAAAATATAATTCTAAAGTAACTTATTTAAACAAATATATTTCTGCCCAATGTACTACTTGCACTATTTTTGTCTTTAGTTTCCTTAAAAAACCTCTAAAAGCCAAACACAACTTTTAAATCACAATTACACAAAGCCTCCGCCACATCTACATGCTATAAAATAATGTCTATTGTTATTGATAGGTCGTCGTTGTACAGAATTGTCCTCAGCACTCTGGTGTTCAGCCTCAGCGATTTCGGCGTCGTCTTGTTCCACGTGATCCGAGCTGTGACGCTGCAAACCAGGTCGTTTATGACTTCATATCGACGTCTATGTGTATTTGAATAATTATTTTGAAAATTCGATAACCGTATCCAAACAGTTCGGCCTCAAAAATTACTGAGCTGTTTTCAAACTAGTATAAGAATTTATAAGTTTACGTTTAAATGAAAATGTAGTAGAAGTTGTTAAAAAAAGTAAACTCATCAAAAATTGAAAAAAGGAATTCAAGAAATATTAATAAGCGTTTAAATTCGGCTTTGAAAGCTTTTAAATTCTCAAGCTTAAATTCAATTAAACATATACTAACAAAAACAAACAATAAACACACCAAAGGTCGCCCATGACGTTTCTCATCAACCTAAGCGTCAACACCTTGTCGTTGATGTGTTCTTACGAGGACTACAAATTCAGGTTGTTCCCGTTCGTCGCATGCAAAGCAAAGGAGGATGCCAGTAGGACCAGGAGGAGTGGCAGAGAGGTGGTTGGTAGGGAGGCGCGAAAGGAGGAAGATAGAGTGGTGGAGTTGTGATAGAAACTGAGATTTTTTGAATGTTTTTTTCTTGTTTTTGTTTTGATATACTTTAGTTCTGTTTCAATTACTTTGTTTGAGATGATAAAATTTTTTTCAGGGTTGCCACTTTACCTGGAAACCTGGAAAAACCTGGAAAAACCTGGAGTTTGAGAAATTTTGAAAAAAAACCTGGAAAAACCTGGAATTTTGATCAAAAAACCTGGAAAAACCAGGAATTTTTATTAATTTTAACACTTTCAGTTGTAAAATTTTGATTTGACACAAAATATCTATCATATAGTTAAGATTTTTTGTCATCATCAAAAATTCTTTTTATTAAAAAACACATTTAAAGTAATTTTACAGTATCTTTTCAATATTTTTATACTATTTAACACAGTTTCTTAAATAGAATTTAACTTAAAACTAAGAATAGACCCAAAAATGTGTACTTTTAAAAACCTGGAAGAAATTTGGAAAACCTGGAAAATAATTTGAAAAAACGAGTGGTAACCCTGTTTTTTGCAAAATTTTTCAGTTGAAACTGAAATAAAAATTGACCAGGTACTAGTAAAAGTTTTTGTAAAAGTGTAAATTGTAAGTTTAAAAAAGTTGTTACCAAGATTAATACTTTTAAGTTATGCAAAAAGATTTAAAATACATTAACATATACACCTGATTTTAATTAATTAAAGGTTTATTTCAGCTTAGTTTCAATTATTTCTTTTTAGTTGTTAAAAGTTTTGTGTAAAATTTTTCAGTTGAAACTGATAAAACTGAACTAAATTTAGCTTCGATCTGTCCATGCCTATGGTTTAATTTCTACGCTTGTACAAATATTTTTTTAAGCTTTTAAAATTGCTTTCATAAGTTTATATCTTTATAATTTTCTCAATAAAACATGTTAAGCTTTATATTTCTTGAACTAAATTATTATGATGGGGTTGTTTATTTATTACTAGTAGTTTTAAACCAAAAATACACAAAGTTAAGCATGTACAATCGATATTCTATCTTAATTGTTTTGAACTTAATAACAACAATAAGTTAATAGTTATAATTATATAAAAACAAATAACTTAAGTTTAAATTAATTGGCTCTTTATTTGCTTTTAGATAAATTGACTACCTTTATAAGCTTAAATTAATTTTTTTTCAAATAAATTTCATCAATTTATTTATAAGTTTGTTTTTTTGTTATTGAAATCTATTTGTAAAGCACTATTAGGTAGCGTTTGATTGTACCTCAATTAAAACGTAGTGAAAAGCGTTTATTGTTATCAATTTTTACCTAGATATACTAATATTGCTACTCATTAAAAAAAATTATAAAAGCAATATTTATCATTTGAAGACCTAAGCAAAACTATACTTCATTTTTATTAAAAAATTTGAAGATAGCGAAGTTTTCTTAGTTAATATTTCTCTTTTCAGAAAGTTTTATAAACTTTTTCACAAAATTTCGCGCGAAGGAAAATATTAGGATATACTACCTCTAAACAGATATATATTAATTACATCCACTGGTTTTAAATACAAAATAACTATCATTTTGGATGAAGAGATAGTCAAATATAATTATAAATACACAGTCTAAGAAGTTTTATAAAGTTGAACTACTTCCAATCTAAAAAAATCTTGTTACAAAAAAGTTTTTATCTATTTCCGACGTCCTATGTTATTTCATTGCTAAAGAAAATACATTACAGATTCTTTCGATAAAAATATAATTTTTTTCTTATTTTATCTCGATATTATATGCATGTCCTGGACAAGACGTGGTGTGCGACTCGATAACCGAAAGGTTTTTCGTGCACCAGCTCCTAAGACCGAATATTTTGAGCGTCTTGTTTTGTCGTTTAATAAACTAATAACATAACAAAAAAACGCCTTTAAAAACTGATTTCGACTTTTGATACCGTTTCTTTTTCACTGCCATCTTCCTTTTCAAATCATGAAACCAGTTTGTAGCACCGTTTTTGTAGTGGTTAGCACCTTTTTTATAAAATGCCACGAAATTCTGTCAAAGTTTTTTTTTGTTTATGTGTTAACTTTATGTTTTAAATGTTAAGTCTTGTATCATGTTTACGCTTAAGTATAACTAAAACACTTTTACTATTACTTTTATTTTATAACCTTATACTATCTTAGCGTCACTAGTTCTGTAAAACTGATTTTGTCATCAATTTTATTATAACTTTAAATGAAGCTTTATAATTATTATTATAAAGTTTAAAACGTCGGTATAAACGATACCATACAACTAAAATATATTTTTTAAAGATTATATTATTTTTAAAACATGACATAGTAGAACTGTAGTAGCTCATTTCACTTTGTATGATACAACTACAGAAAATTTGATCTAATGATAAGACTTAAAAATTATGAAAACTTTTTTAAATATCAGAGTAGATTCATTAGTAAATTAAAATACAAAAATATAGTCATTGAATATTTTATAACTTATTTTTTGTTAACAGTCTATTTTCTTTTAAACTTACAGTTTTAGTTTTTTCAACTATCAAGAATTTTGTATAAATCAAATTTATAAACGAAATACATGGTTGTTTTCTGACACAAACTCTTATTATTTTTTTATTAGTTTACTGTGTAACAGAAAAATACAATAGTATAGTTCCTTGACCCAGAAGTTTACTGTCACTTGGCTGCTGTTTGGAAAGTAAGAAGCCGTTCGCGCATTTCCAGTTCTTTCGGTTATTTCAGTTTTTCTGCTTGGTTTTTTTCTTATTTTATGATTGTGGAATTAAGCTGCATTAATCTTTAATTTTCGAAGTCAGTAATGTGTTTGTTATAAAGTAAATTTTTGTTCATTCAGTTGACTTTTTATCTGCGGTTAACTTCAAAACCACTATTCAAATTTGTTGGACTAATCGTTAAGTTTTACTAAAAAAGCTTTGGAACTGTAAATGTGTTTGTGTTTAAGTTGTAGAGTCACGCCTCTATGTAAGCTGTAATGAATTTTATCATAAAAATGAATAAGTGTCAAAAACACAAGGAGCGTCACTTTTGCAAGATCTTAAAAGGTTATAATTAATTAATTTTATGATTTAAAGTTTTTCCATTAAACATTGTTTTTCATTGGTTTTTAAGGGCTTGCATTTTAATTTCGTGGTGCAAGTGATAACAGCTCGAAAGCAAGACGTATAACGTATGTTTAAAATATACCTTATACAAAGATTTATAATTATTTGAAGCAACTAAAATTACTCATAAAAATGTAGAGAGAAAATGTTTGTATTTAACTGAAAGATAAACTCTGAACTTTTAAGCAAAGCTTGTAAAATTTAAAACAATAATTAAAACTGCTATTAGCTTAAGTATTGAATTGTGAATTAATCTTCAAGATATATTATATGCCTACTTTTTAATGTTTTTAAAGTTTTTTAACATGCGTTACATGTGCTAAAAGTTCTATTAGGTAACTTTAAGACATAACTAATAACTGAGCTGCTTGATGTATGTATCGAGAACTATAAAACTAAAATGATTATATTAGACTTCAAATCAAAAAATACTTAATGAAATGAAAATTACAAAACTTGCTTTTTTTCAGACTTTTTTAATACTCTAAGTTTGAAAGCTATTTAATAACTTTTAGACTTAAATGAGTTTTTGAACAGACTTTGAAATTCACTTTGATATTCATTAGCAACTACTACTTTAAAATAGTACTTAAATGTTTAACTACTCAAAATATAAACTTAAGCGTTTGTTAAGAAAGAACCAAGCGAAACAAGTTCACTGGAATATATGACAATAACAAATTAAACAGTATTCTTTCTTTAATACACTAATACATGTTTCTGTGTGTTCAAACATGTGTTAGTGAGATAAAGAATGAATACTGTTTAATTTGTTATTATTACTTTAATGTTTATCTATTTTTGTAACAAAATACTACAAAGAGTATAAAACTAAAGTCTACAAACCTTAACAAATATATTTTAGTTTTATGGTATCACTTACACCTACTTTAGTTTAATACTTTTTTTTAAATGGCTATATTTTGACTCCAGTACTCGACATATTTGTATGGTAGTGTTTAACAATTCTTAGCATCAATAAAGTATAACAACATTTTAATGAATAATAATGCTTTTGAAAATTTTTCTTTTATATTACAAAACAACAATTTTGTATAAATATTTTTTACATACTTTGTAATTATAAATATTTCATTATTATATTATACTATGTACTTTATAGTAAAGTTTTACTACCTATAGTCACTTTTGTTTGTACAAAAAATAACATTTGGTTTAAATCAAGGAGAGCCATAGTTTTCTGCTTCATAGAGAGTGGAAACTTTGATGAAATACCATAAGAAAAACTTATACAATTATTAAGTAGTACTGAACAGTTTTTCTTATGGTATTTCATCAAAGTTTCCACTTTCTATGAAGCAAAAAACTATGGCTCTCCTAGATTTTAAGTATTTTAAATTGTTATTTAATTAGAACTAATTTGGAAATGTATAACAAGAAATATACTTGAAATGTAACTCTAGCAGAGGACATTTAAAAGGATCAGTTGTAGCTAACAGAGCTAGATTTAACAGTTTAGGTTGTAAAACTGAAGTAGAACAAAGCAGGTTTTCAGAAATCAGGTATAGTTTTTAAACAATTAGTTCTTATAAACTGAGCATTAATTTCATGTTTATATAAGTATTTTGAATTATTATAATGAACAGTACTACTCTTTTTGTTTGCTATATATAATAAATACACTTCATTTTACCGTATTGATTTGCTATTTTATAATGTTTTTTTTTACCTTTCCTAATCTTTTTAAATAAAGTAACTTAAATAAAAAGTAAAGATATGTAAAATTCATTGACATCTTTAGTTGACTTTCAACTTATACTAGTTAAACTTTTTGCTTTGCAACTGATACGAATTGGAAAAATAAAAGTTATTGCAGTTTATGTGTGGGATATAAATTAAATGTTCGTAGGTTTCAACGTAGGTATTTTTTATTCAACGATTGTCACTTAAGCTAACACTGTTTCTCCTAAAAGGATCTTCAGAGATTTTTAAGTAACAAGTATTTAAAAAGCTTTGCTAATAGGAAAAAAAAATATTGAACGACGATAGTACAATCAATGTTGAAGAAATGATATACAATAAAACATGAATTAACCACTTATTTCATGCTAGAAAAAAGTTGTATGACTAGTAAAATTTATTTTCAATGTTAATAGATTAATAAGATGGAAGCATTCTAAAACATATAAAATAAATTGTAAAAAAACCTTTACAACTCATATTACTGAGCGAAAAAAAAAATACTCAAAAAATTTTGGTCTAATAACCTGTTGTACGAAAAAACCTTTCGAGGCTTATGTTAATTTAGAGGTTGAGAAATAATTTACTAATATTAATATTTCTATGCTTTGGTTTTTAATATCCTTTATAACTGTGTAGATCTAACCGTTTCTTAAAGAAATATTTTGTAACGTTTGTAAAAAATTCCATAAATAAAGTAAATACTTTAAACAGAGTACTTTAATACACGGAAAAAACTGGAGATTTTTTGTAAGTTCACATAGTTCTTCTGATCACTTATTTTTATCAACGTCATAAGATATTTAATTTCGGCTGTTATATTGAAAGATAAGCACTCTATTTCCGATATCAGTAGCTCTAATAAATCTTGTCAATATCGGAGGGGGGTTCAAAGCAATAAAGATATTAGAAAAGTTGTGAAAAACCTCACAGGTAGGTGGTGAATTAGAAATCACAAACAACTTATTCTTCGCAACAAATAAACTATGGCTAACTTTTTAGTGTTCATATTAGGTATAAGTGACCATTTATCTATTAGAACATCGCAGGGGCGTGTCTAGACATTTTTCAAAGGGGGTTCAAAATTTATTTTTGTTCTTAACTTGCCGCTTAAGTACGCATTTCTTAGGTATTCACTGTCAGTTAAGTACGCATTGTGCGAACTACGCAATATTTAGCCGAAAAACTTTGTGTTTAAAATGTTTTTTCTGCTTAGAAATAAAAAAACATATAAGTAGTAATAGAAAAATATTATATGTTTTTATTTATTATACTTTAAAATTTTAGTAAACTGAAACTAAAAAAACCAGAAAAAAGTTATGAACTTACAAATTGCATATCAAAATATTTGATTTTTTTCTTCCAATTCAAGGTTTATAAAACAAATCTTTTTTATTTCTTCAACTGTTACAGACATAACTAATATACTCTATAGAAAATCAACCTTTATATCAGTAAATAATATTATAAAATAATTAAAGTTAGAATAAATTTTTATAAAGAAAATTTTAATTTTAATTTAAATGTTAGTATAGATGGAGTTCTTAGAATTTTTTCTTTTAGATTTTAAATCTTTTACATTTATATATCTATTTATAATAAAATAATTTTTTCAATTAATTTAATCTATAAAATTTGAATGTTTAGGCTTATACAATAAGATTAAAATATCTTTAAATTATAACTAAACGTTTGCCTGATGGTGCAGGGATTCTAATGATGGTTTTGAAATCTCACTGAATGGATTTGTGGCCAACAGATGTACAAAAATAAAATAACTTAAATAAAAATATTAAAATACCTTTAAATGATAAAAGAATAAATTTGACTAAAAAAAATGTTTAGACTTATAAAATTAAAATATCTTTAAATTATAATTGAATGTCTTTGAATTTTCTTTCTGAATTGAACTTTTCAAGGTTTTAAAGCTTCACACAACATTATTATATACAATCAATTAAGTAAAATAAAACTTTAGTGATTTTATTGGACATTTTTTAAGTAAAATTGAACTTACTAGATGAAAAACATTATTTAATCAACAGTTATTTACACTAAGTAACAATTTATAATGGGAACTAACAGCATCTTAGTAAAAAGTTTCCTAGAAAAAAAATGCTACTTTAAAACTTTTACCTATAATTACGTCACAATTAAAATTTAATTCAAATCTATTTCAGCTAGGCAAAAACGAGCATTTTTTGTTACGCAAACTTATAAATTAAAAGTGTTATAAATTCAACATTTATTATTCAAAGTTTATCAAATAACCAAAACAAAGTCAATAAACAACGTTTTTAGTGATATTCTAAGAATCTTTTTTTCTTTTTTCAGGGGGTTCACAGGAAACAGGAAACCAGTTAAAACACGCCCCTCAACATCGTATGATTATAACCACCACAAATCACAATTATGTCCTTAAAAACTTCACAAGCTGCAAAGGACCTATAGTGAACCATTCCGGCGTTTTTTTCCAACTGCAACTATTTGTATCGAGTTATAAACAAAAGATATTGTCAGCTCTTTCAAAACTGCAAAAATAAAAATTTTATCCATGAATGCACATACACAGAAACACAGGCGATTACCATACGGTTGAGCTACTCGGCTCCAGGTTTTAGAAGCAATTGAATATTTCTAAACTGACGTTACCTAACGGTCATTTTTATCCGACCCACTGAAAAACATACAGGTCACTTCTCACACAAACCGCTCCCGAATATCCCGAAAATCTTCGTTCTGTTCCCATCGGAGGAATGGCATAACGTTACTATAAACATCTACGGAGTTTACATCATTGACTTTTCTCATTAGTTTTCTGTCTAAACCTCCGAAAATGTATATTTAAATTTATTATAACTGCAGTTTCTACTTAAATTGTGAATGTTGAAACTATTAAGGTATACACTGTTTTTACACTCCAGAAATTAGTTCAATAATTTAGAACAAGTATCGTCTCTAGAAAAATAAGCCGATCCACTTAATAAATGTCGTATTGTTTCATCCGATAGCAACTCAAGACAAACTTTTAACAAAAGATTTTTAGCATACTTGCTACTTTCATAATTTTTATGGTTTAACCATTTTTTAGCAGTATTATAAACTTCAATTTCTGTAGTAATTAAAAGTTTGGATTTTTTAAGTAAACTTAAAATATAAGTATATTCTAATTCAATAAAGTTTTATCATCAACTATGATAGTAAAGAAGCGTTCTTAATATTCAAACGATGCTTTTTTGAGACAAGTTAAATTAAAAAGACATGCTAAAGGGTACAAAAATGCAGAATTTTAGTAGACAAGTTTTCTTCGTTTATTTCGCAAGTTCTATGGCTCACTTAGTTTTTTAATAAAAACTTGAAAAATTCATTTGTGAAACTAGTTTGCCGTCATCTTGGTTTGCTTAACTAAAAATACTTATATTACTAACTTGCATTGATTATAATTTATATCTTGACAGTGTGACTTAAATCTAAATTCATTAAAATATAATTGTTGTACTGTTTCAAAATTTTCTATAAGTCATTTACAATTAAAGCTAAAAAATCAATATTCAAAACTACCATTAAACTACTTTATATGTGAAGTACTAATTAAAAAATTATAAAGCGACTGATTATTTTTATAACGAAGTAGAAAACACAAAATTTCTGAAAACATTTGTACTCTATATAAAACAAGTTAACTAATTTTATTAGACGAACACTACTTGTTTACAACACATAGTGTATAAAACCGTCATTTGTATTTTTTAATGAGAAAGTTTTCAATCTGCGTAAATATGGTTAAACATGACAACTTTGATGAAAAAAAGTATTTGTTTAACTTAATTTAATCAAATCCATTACATTCAATTTGCTTTTTTTTCCTAAACTTGAGGTAAAAAATATATTTTATATATCAGTATTTAGACACTTTCAGAATTTTACTGAGACTATTCAGTTTATAATTAGAAAACAAACATTAGTCGTATTAAACTAGCCGGAGTTAGTTTAAGAACAATTGAAAAAAAGAGTCATAAGAACCAAATTGAACTTTAGCTACTTTAACTTTATTTATATTGAATATAAGCCTAAGATATAATTGTAAGAACAAAATTACTTGTTGTTTAAATATAATAACTCAAACAAAATAAAGAAAATAGAAAACAATAAGACAAGTTTAAGTTTGAACTAAAACTTTTTTTTAAAATTTGTATATTTATTTTTCTAATGAAAATCTAAATTTTTAATAACCATGGATTAATAAATATTAAGTATCACTTTGTAGTTGTAATTGCTCTTTTTTAACTTTTTTTTAATATCAAGCTAAAAATTTTAAGGTTTTTAACTTAATAATCATAATCATTTTAAGCTAATTGAATAATACGATAATATAGTTATGATAATTTTAAATGTTAAACAAAGCTGATATCTCTAAAAAAAAAATTACAATACAAGTCAGCAAAACTTTCTTAAATACAAATTAAAGTCTACTTTTTAAAACTTTTAGTTTATTATTACTAACTGATTTATTAAGTTTAATTAATGTTTACTTTTCAAATTCCTTTTTACCTTAAGATATTAAAATAATTTGCAGCATTCAAAACTAAAATATTTTTTAGGCATGGAAGTTTGATAAAACTGAGAAAGCCTTTAAGTATTAATAGAACCTTAATAAAATCAATTAATTTTACCATTTTTTATAAAATTTTTTTTAAATTTTACACAATATTTTTTAAAAGAACTAAATTTTTTTTCAAATATTGAATTTGATTTCTTACAACATTAACTTGTTTTAAACTTACTCTTAAAAACACTAGTTTTTCTTGTCCGTTATAAGTTTACCAAAGATTTTATTTACTTTTAGCTTGAAATATCAAAAGTAATTATGAACGAAGCTCACTCTAAAAGTCACCAAACTGAACACGTGATCTTTTCTAATTTAAAAACTTAAGACAATTTCTAGAGTTCAATAAAGTTTCACTCAGCTCGTCGGCTTTAAAAAAATATTCAAAAGTGTTTTTGATAAATGTAAAAGTAGTTCTTTAAAATACAATAAACATAAAATTTCAGAAGCACATAATAAATATACTAGTCATGGTTTGTTATTAAGTATGTTATTATTTGTTTATATACATGTTAATATCAATAATAAACATCAGTGATAGTTTTATTGTTTGTTTATAAATGGTAAGTATTTTTTAAACATTTTCTCACACTCGGAATTACCGGAACTAGTATCCGGGTTCGTATCCGGTCGGATTATGTCTTTTTATATCCGGATACAGCGGGATTTTAATTTTTTGGATGTAGTAGATCACTAATTTTAAACTTATTTTTTAATTAGTAAAAAATCACATAGTAATCGAAAATATTAAACAAGTTTAAATTGTAGGTAAAAGTTTATACACATTAAAACTGGTTAAATTAAGAAATAAGGTTAATGTTAAATAGCTTATTTAGTCTTTACAAAAATTATAATTTAATCGCGACCAACAAAAAATGGAAATATTATTAATGACTTTAAAAAATTCATTATTTTTATTTAATATGCTTTGATTATAAATAACAATCTTTTAACAGTGCTTAGATACCAAAGCATACTCAGGTTCAAAAACGCTAAAACTGCACATCAGAAAGTTTTAAAAGATTCAAAAAAATTACAATTACAATAGAAAAATTGTAAGTCACTAAACGTAATCTCGTCGTATACGATGTAATGATTGGACGAAATACCATAAATATTTTGCAACTAAACATCCTCTGGATTGCTTTCAATGACGTCATAAACACCTTGCAACTAAAGCACGTCATCAGGATTGCTTTCTAAGACGTAATAAATTCTTTTCAAAGTTCTTTTCAAAAAAATTCAGACTTTTTGTCGTTCGAAGGAGTATTGTAAACGTGATAACAAATCGGAGTCACATAAACACCGTTTGAATCGTTTGATCGGTTGTCAACACTTCTGCTCGAGCAGTTATTTTTAAATTGCTAAATTTCGGAGTTTCATCGTGCACATTGTAATCAGACTTGACAAAGCCTTTTTTCAGACACAGTTAGAGTTTTTTTTTCACAACTGCTTGTACCGATCGACGAGACAAGTTTTCGAAGAGTGCATTTTTTAAAAATTTCGCTAAAACCAAATAAAAAATCACTACTGCTCCGAAAACTATTTCCACAATAACGCAGTTTGTCAACTCGGTCGTTTCTTTTTTTCGCGGAAACGTTGATTGTTTGATTATTTTTTACATATTAGTAACTCTGGTTGGGTGTTTATTTCGAGCGGGATTTTTTGTCGCCAGCACACATTTCTCGGTAATATTAATTAGCTGTTCTTTTTTCTCGTGTGCTTTGTTTCCCAAAAGCGGAAGCACGCTCAGTTTGTATCCCCCGTAAAAGTCCCTGTCCAGGTGACGTGAGTGAGTGGGGTGTTGCACTGTCGCAATTGCACCACCTTAAAAATTTGTAAGAAAAAGTTAAGTATATATAACGTTTTCGCTATTTTTTAGAACAAAATCTCTTATAAAACTCCAATTTAGAAAACAACCATTTTGATCACTTCACTGCCGCAAACTCTTAGCTGACTGCCGCAAATGAACTCAAAAAAGCAAAATTTATTCAAGAATTACCGCAAAATCAGTATCTTGCGGTAAGTAAGCTAAGTTGAAAATTCCCTAAAACAGTACAGACTTAAATATCATTCCAGAAGCTATTGTAAACAAAAAATTAAAACAAAGCTAAGCAGAGCAGAGGTAACTCGAGTAGAAGCAACACAAGCAGAGGCGATTCGAGCAGAAGCAATTTGAGCAGAAGCAACTCGAGTAGAAGCAACTCGAGTTGAAGCAACGCAAACATAGGCAACTCAAGCACCGGCAATTGGTTTTTTTTCTGCACCACCTTGGAAAAATACAACGCGACGCCACTGGCTGGTAGTACCTGCAATGTAAAGAATATTGTTTTTATTGTATATCATTAAACAGGTTAACACCAGTCAACCGAAATGTCCGGTCTTTCCTACTTTGACGCCGCCGCGAAACAGAAAAGGGTCGTCTTCGAAGTTTCTTTTGGGGTGACCGTCTACATGATGATAATCCAACCACTGCGAATATTGCGACCTGTCCCCGTAGCAAGCTGCAACGCTCGAGAACAAAACAAACACGGCGATTTCGAGGAACTTTTTCATCCTTTTTTTCGTGGTTTTGCGGAAAAGTTGGTCTATATGTATAGAGTTTCTTAGAGCGTTTTAATACATAGAATAAGTAACAGAAGTCCTAAACAAGATGTGTGTTGTTGCTAATAACTGTGAGTGTTTTAAATATATGTTTATAATTTTTTTAGATAATATTTAGTTTGAAACAGACTTCCAAAAATCGAAATGGCATATCTGTAAACTTGTTAGTTGTTTAATCATTTATCTGCTAACTCGATTTTAATATTGAAATTGCATTGACTGTACGTTTTCTTAAATAAACTGTAAATCGGGTATGTTACCATTTCCTTGAAAATATATCAAGATATTTTTTTAAAATATAAGTTCTTTAATATCAGTATTTATAAATAAAGTATCAGTTTATGTAAAATCAATTCTAAAAAGTTACCATCAATTTTTAACGATATTGACAAATTTCCAGAAAACACTAAGTTTTAAATTAAATTCAAAAGTCTATGTTTATTTGACATAAAACATTAGATAAATGCTAGGTTTAATTTTTCAAGTCAATGTATAAAGTAGTTAATAATCCTTTTTTATCGGTACATGCTAGGTGGTAAATATTATAACAGTCCTTTCAGGGTAGGTGTCAGAAAAGAACAGCGTCACTTTAGTACGGAACTGCTAATTTTTTCCCCGTGCTAAAGTGTCACTCTGTGCTAAAGTGACGCCCGTGCTTTTTGACTCGTTCCTAATACTGTACCTACATTTATATCCTACAACTCCGTCTTTAAAACTTATTTAAAAATTATAGTCAGTGACTATTGTAATGGGAACGGGTCAGAAAAGCACAGGCGTTTTTTTTTATAACAAACACTTTACTGACTTCGAAAATTAAAAATTAATGCAGCTTAATTCCAAAATCATAAAACACGAAAAAAATTAAGCGGAAAAACTGAAATAACCGAAAGAACTGCAAATGCGTGAACGGCTTCTTTCTATCCAAACAGCAGCCAAGTGACAAAAAACGTCTGGGTCAAGGAAATTTACTGTGTTGTTTATAAATTTGATTTGTATAAAAATGTTGATAGTTGAAAAAACTAAAGTTATAACTAAAAAAAGCAGAATGTTAACAATAGATAAGTTATAAACTGTTCAATAACCACTATCTTTTTCCGCGTTTTAGCGCAGAATAACACATTTTTGTACTTTAGTTTACTAATGAATCTACTAATGAACCTACTCAACTAATATTTAAAATGTTGTCATAGTTTATGAGTCTTACTATTTAAGATCAAGTTTTTAGTAGTAGTATCATACAAAATGAAATGAGCTATTACAGTTCTACTATGTCATGTTTTAAAAATATTGCAATCCTTAAAAAATATATTTTAGTTATATGGTATCATTTATACCTAGCTTTAAACTTTAAAACAATAATAATAAAGTTTCATTTAAACAGACTATAACTACAACTTAATTAAAATAGTATAAGCTTAAAAAATAAAAGTAACTGTAAAAGTGTTTTAGTTATACTCAAACGTAAACATGATACAAAATTTAGCATTTAAAACATAAAGTTAACACATTAACAAAAAAATTACTTTAAAATTAAAAAAAAAAAATGTACTCTTACCACTACAAAAACGATGCGTTTATTTTTAAATACAAAAAGGCGTTTGTTTTTATTAAGTAATTGCGTATATTATCGAAATAAAAGGAGACAAAATTACTTTTTTAACCAAAAGAATCTGTAATGTATTTTCTTTAGCAACGAAAAAACATAGAACGTCGGAAATAAATAAACAAGAATTTTAAATTCAAAGTAGTTAAGCTTTATGAGAGTTCTTAGACTGTAAATTTATTTTTATGTTAAACTGCCTCTTCATAAAAAAATGATAGTTATTTTGTATTTTGAACCACTGGTTGTAATTAATGCATATCTGTTCAGAAGTATTATATCCTACTATTTTGCTTCGGGGGCAATTTTGCGAAAAGGTTTGTAAAACTTCCTAAAATTAATTTTGTTTTAAAGTTAAACATAATTTCGCGCTGCGCAAATTTTGAACTTTTGCTAAGTTCTTCAAATGAAATTACTTTTAGACATTTTTTATTAGTAGTAACCAGTGGCGTAGCGTGGTATTTTGGACAGGGGGTACGCAATTTTTTTCTTAAAAAGTCCCCTAAATAAAAACTTTTGGGCTGCAAATTTTTCGGGGTCAGTATTCTCGTAAATTTAAAAAATTACTAAAAAACTATCTTCTACTTCATTTTTCAAGCAATCTAATTTAAATTTTAGAAAATGTTCTTTAAATTACAAAAAAAAAACGTTACTTATGAATTAATATAATTATAATAAATTAAAAAAAAAAAAAAACTTTTTTTCAAAAAAAAAATTTACTACAAATTTTTAAATTCACAAGTAATGTTTTTTGTTATTGTATAAATATTTAACTGTTAAAGTTAAACGAAGATTACTTGAAAAATGTAGGAGGAGATAGATTTTAAACAAATTAGCCTTTTTTCGCTATTTTAGTCTTCCATTCCCATTGGAAACCTATTATGCGGCCCGACTTTAATTTGTCATATCTCAAAAAATAATTCGAATTTTTTAAAACAACAAAAGCATCTTAAAGCTTAAAAAAATCTTCAAAATAAGATCAACTTCTAAAAAACATGGCTAACCCCCCACCCCCCTATGGCCTTAAACTACAAATAAGTAGTCAACTAAGTATAACACTTAATACCTCAAAACATTTTTTTCTTTGCAATTGCTAAATAATGTTCAATATCTCTTTTATGTCAACAACAAAGAATTGTATTAAACTCAAAATAACTCATACTTTCAGTTTGTTGCAGCTTTTAATATACTACTTTTATCTTTTATATAAAAATGTTAAGTCTTCAGTATTAAAATTGAAAGTCTTAAACTTTTAACTTTTTTGTAGAAAAAATCTAAAGAGCTAGTTTTTTTTTTGTTTTTACTTCTACATTTTTGGCTATATTACAATTTAAAACTGTAAAAATATATCTTAACAAATGAAGAAAATCTGAAATATAAACAAAAATTAAAATTTCATACCACTTGAACTGCAGTCTTGAGTAATAGCAATATCTGGTGTTGGTCTGCTATTTTTCAATTCAAGTTTTTGAACTTCAGATAATTTTCCTATCTGACATATTTTTAGACTTGCAATATTCCATACAATACTACTTTGCATATTTTTTTTAGATAATAATCTAAAAATTAATGAAAACAGATTTTTACTTTTTATTTAGTATTATAAAACACATTTTTAAAAAACAACCAACTTTGAAGATATCAGGATTGCCTTGCCACTCTTTGAGTCAAAATAAATGTCCTGAGTTAGTTAAAAAATATCATGTGTCATCATAGGCATTTTAAATTATTTTAAAGATATTTTTTATTGTTTTTAAACTAATAGAAACTAGGCTCTTAAAAAAAAACTTTTAAAACCACTAAATCTACCCTGAGTTAACAAAAAAACAAATATATCCTTAGTCAGCCTGAGCTTAAAAATACTTAATTTTATAAACAATTAAAAAAGTTATCCTGGGTTTAACTGAGTCATACTAAAGCTTTCCAAAGCTTCATAGAATCTTGAGTTATCCTGAGTGTGTGAAAAAAATTTTTTACTAAATGTTTCTGATACAAAACAAAAAGTTTAAAAGATAAATTTTTGAAGGTCAACCTTTTCCATGCTTTTAAAAATTCACAAGAAATATAGCTTTCATTCATCTTGAAATCAGTTTTTCTATGATCTTTAGGGAATAGAATTTTCTAAATACTACAAACAGTAGGTAGAAAGAATTTTTTTTTAAATACCATTTAAACTTGATTTAAAATTATATAAATTTAAATTTAAAATTAATCAATTAAGTCTTTAAGACTAAATATTGATTGTAAAAAATCTGTTTTACAAGTTGCTATAATATTATTCATGATGTGACTGAAGAAATTTTAAAATAACTAGCTACAAAAATTGATTAATTTTTAAACTTTATGGCTGATAGAATAGCAAAGTTTGATTTGTTTGTTATCTTAATAAAAGAAGAAACTACTTTTAATAAAAATTTTAAGTTTAGGGTAATTTAAAGAATACTTTTTGTACAGTGAGATTAAAACTGCAATCACAGTATGAACTGTTTATTTATTATTTGTTTAATTATTTTTTTTTGTTATTTATCTTTTAAATTATGTTGTTAATATTTTTTGTTCTTATTATCAATTTATTTTTATTTTATGAGCAGTTATAATTGCTATTTTTACTACTATTTGTTTATTCTTGAACCATTATCACTATAAAACAGGTTTAGCTTTATGGTTTGCTAACAAAATGTTAGCATTTGTCCTTGTAGAAAATTCTCTTATAAGGTTATACTACTCCGGTGAACTAACTGGTTGCGTACTGTTTGAGTGTAAATTCTTATGAAGTTGATGAAGTTATAAAATTTTTCCTTATGGAGTTTTGCATCAACATTGGTGCACATTTGAAATTACGCACCGAATCAGTATACTGGGTTATTTCCCTAACTTGTCACTAATTGGTATTTGAAATTTCGTTTTACTTTTCAAATACTAGAAAAACTTAGTTGAAAAACGGCAAATTAATCAGAAAAAGTAAACAATAAAGAATAAAGATATTACATTTTTTTTTACTTCTTTTTTTTTTTTTGGGTGGCACGCATGCGCCAGCGTCCCTCCCCACGCTACGCCCCTGGATGATATTAGCGATACAAATACTAGTCAAAATGACTGAATAAACTATCAAAGAGAAATGCTCAAGTAGAAATTAAAGTTACTTCTTTTTATGAAACTAAAAAGTTGAATAGAGATCATTAACAGTATATTTAAGGCAGTTTTAACAAGTTTTTCAAGTAGACCTAAAGTTTGTTAAAACTAATTTAAATGTAATTTTAATTATTAATAAGAAGTGGTTTTAAAATATCAAAACATTAAATTTTATTAAGCTACGTCCCTAAACATTTACAACTATAAATACAATTAACTACTGTTTTAGTTATGATTCTAAACATTATATTTTTTAACAAAAACTCATTTAGTAAAATTCAATTTACAATTAAAAGTCATATTTTAACACTTTTTACATGAACCAACAAAGTTATTCTGAACCTTAAAAACTTTAAAAGTTTCTCTGTAGCTTTTGTTCCAAGTAATCTGCATATTTTTACAGAACAATTATCTACATCATTTGCAAAATTACTTGAACTAGAATCAACTTCATTAAGTTTCTTCGTACTAGTTTTATCAATATTTGCTGTGTGCTGCCACAAACGTTATTTGCAAATTTTATATTATGTTTGATGCAAAGTCTGAAACTAAATAAGCAAGGTTAAACAATTAACCGTTTTTACAAAAAGTTGTTTTAGCACTTTTACCCATAATTGATGATTTTCACCGAAGTAACAAGTTTTTATAAAAATCCAAAATCAAAAAATCAGTAATATGTAAAACAGTTTGTTTTTAATATAATTTGCTCGAAAAGCATATACATGTATTGCTGGTAAAACAGAAAGTTTAAAAAAATTACAAGTTAAATAACAAGCATTTATGTTTAGTTTAAAGTGTTTATAGATTGCTTCAGATTAATTATTATTTTTTGATAATTTTTAGCTTTATTTATACTTTAATGTGCTATTTAATTTATTCTGCACCAAAAATTTGGTGAATACTAAAAAAATATTGAAAATAAGCTAAGAACGTCTTAAACTGGTTTCGTAGACTTAACTTTGGTAGGTCTTAACAAACTTCAATATTTAAATCCGAAACAAAAAAAATTAAAAAAAAACAACAATAACATTAGTATTAAACGTTTTATTAATATTGTGTTTTCTTTCTGTATGCTTTTTTTTAAGTAGTTTAATGTGCACGGCTTTTAGAAAAAAGGAAACCCATAGTTTTAGATAGTAGCAGCCTTTACTTCATTAGCAAATTTTTTTAAGATACTAGTAAAAAACAACCGTAAACAAAATATATTCTAATAAATACGTTAAAAACTTTACAAAGTTTTATACTTATAAACAAAGGATGATAAAATTTATTCATTTAAGTATTCATTTTCAACAATATTCATAATATAAATTTTCGTTACAATCGTTGCATAAACATTATAATTTGAAAATCGTCAGGTTTTAATAAAACGTTTTAAAAACTAAAATTAATAACAAAGTAAGCAGAGTTT
Source organism: Thalia democratica (assembly GCF_965202585.1). NCBI lineage: Eukaryota > Metazoa > Chordata > Thaliacea > Salpida > Salpidae > Thalia > Thalia democratica. Next base: position 25,203,334 of record NC_139166.1, read on the forward strand.
ATATATATTGTTGTTAGTGAACAGAATATCAAAACAATTCTGATTCTATGCAACACAACACGCATTTATTCTAATTATATCATACTATTAGTATCATCTCAAGTTTCTTTTATAAAGTAAAGAAGTAAAAGTTATAACTTTTGGATTCTATAAATTAATAAAATAAATGATGTTTTCTAACTCTAGGTTTGATTAGTAGCTGTAATAATGAAAATAAAAAGACTGTTAAAAAATCTAAAATAAAGCTTGTCTTGTTTCTAGTCAAAAAGTTAAGGTACAAAGGTAATAAAACTAAACTATATTTTTTCAAAACAAAACATTTTTTAAGAATATATTATGTCCAGTTTTTATTTTAAAACTAAAAGGATTAACAATTTTTCTTTATTAAATACGTGAATGAAACAAACTTGTATAAAAAAGCGCAAGTAATTAGAATCAAGTTTTAATTTTGTGTACCTTAGAAGTATTTATAAAATTTTTAAAACTTTTATTTCCTTGCTTAAATTTCTAACCTTGACATAAATATAAAACAAAAAGTACACATAACTTAAATTACTATTTTTTAGTTCTAATAATGATGGTTTTTAATTTTGAGAAAAAAATTGTAGTCTTTAAAATGTTAAAATGTTTAGAATTTTTTCTAAGAGATTTACGGTTGTTTTATCATCAAAATATCATACTTATGCTTTTATATTTTTAGTTTATACAGTTTACCATAATAACAAAAAATAAATAATAATATTTTTATTTCCACAACTCTTCATTTTAAATTTATTGATACTATATAGTTGTATAATGCCTTCAATTAACTTAAGGAATTTTTTTCAAAAATAAACAATTTTGTTTGAAGGTCTTGAATAGTTTTTATTTATAAGCATTTCCGTATTTTTAAGCAATCAGTTGAAGTTTATGAGAAACATAAAAAACTAACATTGTTTTTTTATTAAAAGGTTGCATGTCTGATGATCGGAAAATTAAAATTGTCACGTACTTCAGTGTCACGTACTTTTTAACAAAAAAAATCCAGCAACCAATAACATTTTTTTTATCACAAAAATCAATTTATTTAATCTTTTTAAATTGTATTAAATAATAAATTAAAAAAGTCTATGTTAGATAACTATGTTTACATGATCAGAAAGCCTTAATTTGGTTTTAAACAAAATTTACTGACACTAGTGTTTGTTTTTACTTTTCACTAATAAGATTGACTCATAGTTTTAAAAAGTTTATCAAATACTTGAGAATTAAACATTTTAGTCTAGCAATAATATTGCATAAACTTACTTTTGTTGAATGTCAAAAGGTCTGATTTCACAACAAACTGTTATTTGTATGCACAAGTTTACACACCTTTAATTTAAGCAATTTTATTTTTTAAACTTAATGAATTATTCTATGTAAGATTTTTAAATTTTTAGATTAATAGCTTTTAAAATTTGAAAAAATAAAATTTATTCTTTGACTTTTACTTGATTTTTACTTAATGTATTTATAGCAGACTTTTCTAGTTTGTTTGGTATCTACTTAATATGGCTAAAAATAAGTTAAAATCATGTCGGTTAAATCTTTTTTTTTGTATAAAAAATATTCATACTTTTAAAAATGAAATACTAACGGACCTTAAGTAAAACACTGATGCTTGCATTTAATACATTACGAGAAATTTTAGCTGCTTCTAATGTGTACACATTTTAGCTTTTATCTAATGAAATTTGAATATTATATTAGTTTACATCGTACATCATACATGCCAAAAAACAATCTCTTAAAAGATTTTTTCTTGACTATTTACGCAGCTATTACTAATTCTGTCTTTTAAAAAGTTCGTTAAGTATATTTTTTAGTATTTTTTAACAAAATCTCTAATTGATACCTTAAAGTAAAAACAACTATAATATAAAGAAAAGTATGTTAATAATTCTAAGGCATAGCAGATTAACTTTTTATTTTTGACTATTGGAAAAACATAATAATTTTTTTTTATAGATACAAAGAGTTTTACTAGCTGTTCTATTTGTAACTAAATTAAATATCGAAAAACTACACAAAAATAAGAAAAAACGTGAAAAAAAAGTTTATGTATATTATGTAAAAAAATATTTAAATTTTTGAAATAAGCAAGCTCTTGATCAAACTTTGATTAAATAGAAGCAGCTTAGTCAAAATTTATTGCATTAAACATTTAAAATGACAAAAAGATATGCATGTAGGATTTTTTAAACGAATTGATTTTATATAAGTTGTTAAAAATGAGCAAATTTTATTTTCTTGATTTTTATACAGATCATTAAACGTTTTTTTTATTTATATCTAAAGTTTAAAACTACATAAGATTTGAGAAATAATAATATAGTTTCTATAGTAATGTTTTAAAAGCACATGAAAATATAAAAGTTTAATGAGTTCAATTTGTGATTATTATAAAAGCTATTCTATGTATTCAGACTTTTCGATTATTTAGAAATAAATACAACACGCTATACTTACATAAAAAACTTTTTGACCATAGCTTTCTATTATTACGACGTATTCTAAACAAACAGTTTTGTTGCAAAAACATAAATAGCTTATACTGACAGATGAGATTAATTAATTGACAATTCAACTAGCTCAAATAGTTCAATGTAGACAAAAGTCTACCATTAAACACATTATTTAAAACTAAAGCCTGCTATACATCAGAAGCCCGACATTCTTTTACCGTAAAGAAAGCAAAATGATTAAAATTTCGAGAATGTTAAACAAAATAGTAAAACAAAAAAGAATTTGCAAGCTGATTTAAACTCTTAATTAGGAAGATACCTGGTATACTGATTACAAAACTAAAATCAATACATCAGATTTTTTGCTGTACAAAAAAAAATTATGCTCTTAAAATATTTTAAATAAAATTAAAGGCTTAATGTAAAATGAGTTTACAATGATCCTAAAACATGATAAAAAACAAACTCAACGGTTAGTTATAAAATCAATGAAACCCTGTTTTTTGTGTAAATTTACAAGTAAAATTTTAGTAAAAAAATTTAGGAGCTATTTATATAATTTGATACAAGTGTAACTTAAAGCTAAACAAGTTTATATTAGCTTACTAAAAAACATTCTTTCCCATGAAAATGAGCTAATTTTTCGGTTACGTGTAATAAAAAAGAATACATATACCGTAAAAAATAAATTAAAAATTTGAATACAGTTTATCAAAGCTTTTTAAAACTGTAACTTTTTAGATACATAAGTGTTCTAAAAAATTATTTAGCTTATTTAGTCGGACTAACAATCATTAAAATATGTTTGACAATGATGCAATTAGTTAAGTATAAAAGTACGATGTTTTACAAATGTTATTTTTGTTAAATCTATTAACATTATGTAAATTAAAACAATTTTTTTTTATCTAAAACTAGTTTTAAAAAACAACGAAAGTAGTTAAAACTTCAATTTCAAAAGCTAATATTCTGTTAGTTTCTAAATTATCAGTTTTAAATGTCTTACAGTTGTAGTTGATTTTGTAATTTTGCAGATGTGTTAATTTTAGCTTTTTATAAATAGCAATAAATCATGATTATTTTGGTAATTAATTATTTGATTACTTATATACGATGCAGTGAACTGTTTTAGTTAGAAACCTACTAGTAGTACTTTTTACTGTAGTAAAAAAGTTTTACAAAAAAAATATTTAAATTTTTTTTTTGTAAGCACTTTCAAGTAATCAAAAACCTTGAAAAAAACTTGTTAGGATAAGAACTTTAATGTATAAAGCAAAATAAATTAATTGCTCATTTTCAGAAGTTAATTTCAAAAAAAATTAAATTCAAACTTTTATGATACTTTTTTATTATTTACCTAACAAACTTTTTTTATTTTTTAACTACCATATAAAATATTGAAACGAGTTTATCCACTTTTATGAGCAATGCTCGGTTTAAGGGTTCTTTCTTAAATATCCTAAAGTTCCAAAATACAAAAATAAAAGTTAATTCTAAAATTATATTTTAGTCAAAATTTTTAATAAATGCAAGATATTCAGAAAAAAAAACATTATCGACTCAAACTATTTATACTTCTTTATATGATTGTTTTTATAATAAATAAAATCTTGCGTTGTTTATAAGCTTGCTTAGGCCAAATATAAAGGTCCAAAATGTTTACTAAAGTAAGTTAAAAACACAATTAAACGCATCTTTTAACTTGTTTTAAATAAATTACACGCAATGTTTAAAGTTTTAGCGTTTTGAAGTTCTTAAAGCACGCGATAAACAAATATTTTGCTTCAATTTTGTTAAACAAAAACAGATTAGAGTTTTGTAAATAATCCTTTTACGGATGAGAATAAATTATTTTGAATATTCCACAAAATTAAGCATTCTTTGTTTAATAAACGAATCTTATTATGGCAGAAAGACTGCAAAACCTGACAAGTAGGCTTTTAATCAGCAAAAAATGAACATGTATTTTTGAAGAATTATATTTAATACTTAAACTTGAAGTTGTTTTGTAAAATCAAAATATTTCCTCTATAACACCAACTGTAAGCTAATTTACATAGAAATATAAAGTTTTTAAACAAGTTATTGCTGATAATTGATACTAAAATCCAACTACTTAGTTTAACATAGTTGCCAAAAGGCATCAGTTTAAACACCCGCTTCGTCTCTGATGTAGATGAAGGCAGAGCTACTTTAAATGAAGGTTTTTTTTAATTCTAAAACTGTGATGTCAGAAGTATGATAATGCAGGTGAAAAAACAAAAATGTTTCTTTAAAATGCTAGATTGAAAACAACTTGTTTCAACAATGCTTTATGGTGTTTAATTATTTTCAGTATAACAGTCTTCAACTTGAACTGATTGCTAAGTTAAATCTGTTTTAACCACATGTTCAGAAAATCTTTCTTTTTGAAAACAACTGTTACTAGCTTATAGATTATAAACTTGTGAAAGGAAAGATAAATATTTGTTTTAATATTAAAAATTTTTGTATTTTTATTTAGTTTTATTTTAATTCTTTAACAAGTTATAAATGTTTTAATTAAGTTTATGAAGTAAAAAGAAAACATTGAAATTAATGTTTGCTATAGAGAAATTGCATATAATTTTACATTTTCAATGGAAAACTTTTTGAATATACACTTATCTATATTATAGTTCTAAATAAGATATTTTGTTTTCGCAACAAGCACAAAAACTATTTTATATATTATTCTAGTTCGTGATAATTTTTGGTATTTAAACTTTTTTAAAATAAACAAACACAGTTATTGATTGTTTTATAACAATTACGTTTTCTATGCAACTGCTTATGCTTTTATCTAAATACTTTAAAGAGTTATATGTCCAATAAAAAACTAATAAGTTTTTCTAAAGAAACTTGTATATTGCCAACACTTTTGCTTAGAAGTTATAGAAAAGCAAAAATAACGTTGAACAAAAAAAGTATAAAATAATAAAGTTCTTAGGTGGTCGAAAACTTTATTAAATACAGTAACCTCTCGTTTAGTTACGCATTTTAGAATTCTAAACAATTAAAAAATATAATTTTTTATTTTTTTAATAGTACACAAATTAGGTTTATTGTACTATTATTATGAAGTTTATCCTTATTTGTGCAAATATTAAATTAAAAAAAGTTGTAGTAACATAAACAGTTTTTATTAAACATTTTTCTTATATTTTACATATTTTGTTCATAAGAATAAGTTCATTACAGCATCAAATGCATATTTTATTAAAAGGCTATAGAAAAAAGTTTTTATATAAACACCACACCGTTTCTTAATTGTAAACAAATGCGTAATTATAAATTGAATTTGCTAAGTAGAACAGAATACAAATGTTAAGTATTAAATAAGTCACATATAAATAAAGATAAAATCTACTTATTATTAAAATTAGTAAAATTTTTCTGAAAATATTATTTTTTTTATAAATCCTTTTTTTTTAGTACATGTATAGTTTTATCTTTTGTTTTCATATTAATAAATAAAGTAAACAAGTTGTTAAAAGAGGGATAGTCCACAGTCTGCTTTTAACTGGAAGCAATATCAAAACACAGCCATTATAGTAAGTATATTTGGTACCTCTCGTATCTTTACGCTATTTTTCTGTGGACACAATGTGCGTAAATAAGTGAGAGGTTACTGTAAGTAGCTGTAAGTTTTAAAGCTCTCAAAAAATAAAAGTTTAAATTGTCTTTTTTTTAGCTAAAACACAAAATTGAGTGTACTATTAAAAAATATAAAGTTTATAAAGTTTTAAATTTTGACGTAATGTTACCATTTATTTTAGTTCATTTTTAAAAGGAGTTTTGTTTTTTAGATACAAGAAAAAAGAATACATATGAGTTAGAAAATATAAGACTTTGTACATTAAGAAAAAACGCAGTTTAATTTTACAAATAGGTTTAATATATTGAAAAAATTATTGATTAAAAACTTCTTAATAGTTTTAACTACAGTGATAAATCACTTTTAAATACTTTAGTGGTTTAAATGCTAATACGTAGTTTTTTAGTCTTAGTCTTTAATCTTTTTTAAAATAAGTTAGAAGAACTTATTTTCTCAAAACACAAATTAAGTATTTATACATATATAGTTATAAAAAAAAAATTTGATTTTATTCTACTTTAAGTAGTTTTACACATATTATTAGTTGTAAATACAAACTTAATACTAACTTTAGAAGAAATTTTTATTGTTTGTTTACTTATTTTTTCCATAGCGTTTTTGTAAGTTAGATTAAAGCTATTGTTTTTCTAAAACTTTTCTTTTTAATGTTGTATAGATGATGTTAAAAGCAAAGAAAACAATTTTTTAATTATAAAAAAGTTAAAAATACGCATTTAAACAATATTAGTTTAAACTAGTTTACTTTCTTTATCTTAAGCTAACAAAACAACGTTTAAAGGAAACTAAATAAATATAGAAACTAGTTGTATAATTAAATTTTTATTCTTTTTGGTAGGTTTGCGCGACTTGTTGTTTTTAATACCGGTTATTCAAAATGTGTGTTTTTAGGTAAACATTTAGAAACAATCAATAAAAATTTTCAATAAAAAAAGACAGAGTAAATAACAAAAGTTCTTACACAGTTTTAATTCTAATAAAATAAGTAATTAGAACTGATGCGAAAACTTCGTATTAATTAAATAAAACCTGTAGAAAAATACTTTTAGAAATAAATATTTTTTAATACTACTTTTAAACGAGACTTATAATAAAAGATTAAAAATTTTTTTTTTGTCATTTCACACAAAAACTATTCAAGTTAAACTTTTGAAATACACATAAAGGAAGTTTAAGTGCAATTCTAAAGTGTATGCAAATATACTTGCAAAAGTCACGTAGCAAGCATGTATTCATGTTTTACTTTGGTTTGTATGTAGTCGGCTTTTACTGAGAAGCTACGGAGTCAGAAAATACGTGCTGTTACTATCACAACGCTTTTCGCTTACTTTAAAATTTGTAAATCTTAAAAGTATTTATTGGTACAACATGTTTCTTACAAAGGAAATTAAGCTGAAAATTTTGAAAAAAAAATATTCAGTTTTGTTTTAGAAAATAGACTTTTTTAAGATAATTTAAGGGAAGTATGAATTCAAGCGTAATACTTTGAGTATGCAATCTGTATTTTTCTGACATAAAAACCTTAAGTACTCAATGATAAATTACTTAAAAGCTCTGTTTCACTTAAGATTTTTTTTCAACTGCCTGAATATAATTAAAAACAGTTGCTTTAAACCAAAATTTAGCCAACGCACTTACGTCTTTTTATCAAATTAATCCCAGACACGACTGGTTATTTTTACTTATATCAAGAAAAACCATTTAAACACGCTGGAAAAAGAATGATAACATAAGTTAGCAATACGCAGTGTTTTTCTAAAAAATTACACCTGTTGCTATTAACGAGGTATAAAAATAAATATATATATATAGTATGAACAGTCATTTGATATTGAATGATTACTGTTTCTAACCACGAAAATATATGTAATATAGCCTGTTTAGAAAGTAATTTTACATAATGGTTAAAATTAAATAATTTTTTTTTACTAACTTTAACTATAAGTAAAACTTTATTTTACCATAATAAAGTAGTTGAGTTTGTATAAAAAAATATTTTTTATTTCTCTAATTTTTTATTCGTCTATTCAAAAGCTTTATAACTTTAGAGACTGTATTTAACATACCATATAACCGATAGTTTTTTTATTTAATGATGCGTTTTTGTTAAATTACTTAATAAGGAAAAAATATGTATGGAATTGTTTTAATTAATCATAAAATAAAGTTTAAAAAGTTTCCAATTGAATATAAAAAAATTAAATCATTTGTTTTCAAGTATTAAGTGTGATAAATAGCTATTATTTTGTACAACAAAACACTAATCTATAGGTATACGAACTAATCTTTAGAAGTATTTCTAGTTTAGATTTATTAAAAACTATAACTGTTCTTTCAGATTCTTTCGAAAAATAATGATTTATTTTTATTTTGAGCGCACGATCGTATTGTTTAAACAAGTTGTTTTTTTAGCGTAACGGTTTAAGTATAGTTTCAAACCTCTGCTTAGTTTGTCGTTCTTATATGTTCTATCGACACAAAAACCTAGCACAGTTTTTGACATTTGACTTTATTTTTCTTCGATTGACAACTGGAAAACTTTATTCAATAAAATCAAAGTTAAGTATAGCATGAAACTTGACAAACAAAACATTGATGCATATTGAAATAGATAGCTCTTTTTACTTAAAAATGTGTGTGCTTCCGGCTCTAAGAGCTATTTATCTTGTATGTGTTACATGTTGATTTTAAAACCTTTATTATTTGAAAAAAACATTGTTTAGTTATCAAATTAAACTTTCCGTCAAGGAATTTTTTGTGTGAAGGAAGTCAGGTTTGTAACAAAAAATTTTTAGTTTCAAAAATAAAATTTAAAAAAAATAAATAATTAGCGTTGAAAATATCTTAAGATTCTCTTAAACTAATTTTCATGAAACCTACTTAAAAATATGTCTTGTTATAAAGTTTAAAACTAGACTTTTACCAACAAATTTTCTTGTAAGTTGTTATGATAAGATAGAAGTATTGCATTATGAAAAAAATATATCAAAAATTTTAGTTCAATGTAGTTTTTTATAACTATTTGTACCATAAAAACTTATTGTTTTAAAAAAAATCATTTGAGTAACATTTTAACTGTTTAAATGACATATTCACATTTTTACATAACAAAAATAATAAATAAGTCTCTTTAATTTAGTGTAACGAACATAATTATACTTAAACGCGATAAGTTTTTTGATTCAACCATTTCACTCTGTTAGTACACGTCTAAACAAGAAAATTTTAATCCCAGAATTCAACACTTAAGTTTTAAAATATCTTTTTCTAATACCTCAAAACTATTACTGGTGATTAAATTAGAAAAATAACAAATTTCTAATACTCGAGTTTATCAAAAACTTACTGAAAACAAAATTTCAATGGTTCTTTTAAACTGTAAGTTATACAAACAAAAGTTGTTCACCTTTTACGCATTTATCTATTACATGCTTTAAGTTTTCTAAATACTTTGAGTTTGAGTCATAACTAATCTGGTTTGATGAATATAACACAATTAAGTTTAGAAAAACAATGACTTTAAGATTTACTGACTTAGAGATATGATTTTGTCCATTGATACATAGAAAAAATAAAGCTTTTACTTTTGTACCGATTTGATCCTTAAAATATTATAAAATAAAACTTCCACAAAAAACTACAATCAACTGCTTAATTAACATTTCAATTGGTATGTGACAATTATAAACTTTGTTTTCAATAGGAAATGTAAGAATTATTAAGAGCTTTGAAAGTAAAGATTTATATTGTTGTCCAAAAATGTCAAGATAAGTTCTCATTGTTAAGAACAATAATCATAAAAAAAGCTTTAGATCAACTTGAGGATATCGTTTTGGTGCCAGTATTTAATCATATTATATATAACCTAAGTTTTTGAATAAAAGGATTAAACAACTTAAGAATAGGTTAAACCTCTTACACGCTTGTCTAGCAAATTTTTTGCCTAAAACTTTGCTTTTATACACTTTTTTTAATTAAACAATTTTATGTTTTTACTTAATTTATCAGTCAAAACAGCTGCATTTTTAAAAAAAGTTTTAAAAAAGGAACCACATTACTACATCTGTTTTGTATTAAAATTAAACTTTATAAGTCAAAGTTTATTTTTAAAGTGTTTATGTAATATTGTTTTGCGTTTTTTAAACTTTGTGATAGTATTTTAATAATTTAAAGTTTATAATCACTTTGTTTTACAACATTGTTATAGTTTATTGAACGACAAAAAAAAGGACGCTCAAAATATTTGGTCCTAGGACCTGGTGCACAAAGAACCTTTCGGTTATCGAGTGTTTATATTAAAACAAAAAACCCTTTACTTACGTTTAAAAATTAGTTTTTACAACACTAGGAAAAAAATACTTGTGTACTATAAGTATCTTTGAACCGCACAACAAAATAATCTTTGATGCATCTTAGTTTAAACACATGTTAAGTTTTTTTTTTATTATTAGTAGAACACTAGGAATTTACAAAAATGAATGTTTTGTTAAAATTAAAATACCTTTTTAAATCAAATACTTACTTGATACAGATTTTAAAAGTTTTAAAAAGACGTGGATTATTAAAATTTAGATTAGTTTAGCATCTAACTCATTTACTATTAGTTAACAGCATAGGGGTCAGCAAATTGCTGCCTATAAGATAAATGTCACCTTTAAATCAAAACCTGTGGCTTGCTACTTTCTTTTTAGCTGAAACTATACATTTTTGAAACAATAAGAGTTTTTTTTTTATGTGAAAACTGTACAACTAGGCTCTTGATTTAGTTGTTAGTATTTACTACTTGTTTATTATTGCATATTTAACACGATTTTTCTTGAAAACAGTGTTTTCCTATTGGTAACTACATTTATTTTTAACAGCTTTAGCCTGCGAAAGACTTTTTGCTATATTGTGCGGCCTGTTAATTATAATAGGCTGTCGATTACTGTGGTGTTTTTTTTTTAGTTACAACAAAAAAAAATTCTTAAAAAAAAAAAAAAACTTTTTATTAGAAAACATTATACAACAGGAAGTATGACAATTTTTTTAATTTACTTAATTTTTTTTGTTTTGTCTACTTATTTTTTTATATTAACGTTTTAACATTTTTATGTTTACTTTAAAAATCTAAAAAAAATGATAACAAAATCCAAAGTAAAAATTACACCTAATTTTTTATCAAGTCCTTGACAAGACAATAAAAGCTATCAAGTGGTGTACGACTCGATAACCGAAATGTTCTTCGTCACCAGGTCCTAGGACCAAATATTTGAGCGCTTTTTTTGTCGTTCAATAAAATAATAAACTGTCAGTAAGTTATTTAATTTATTAAAATATTTAAACATATACGCATGTTCTTATGATTTATTAAAAAGTTGTTCAATTTGATTTTAATAATAAGATATGTTGCTAATTAGAAAATTGCAAAGTAAAAAAACAAATATTGTTAGCTGATAGATTATTATATGTTTTATAAACATTGAAGCGAAAAATTTCTTAAGATATGTTTTAAAATTTTAAATAAAGTTTATTTACAATCAAGCAATTTTCATTGACCATGTAAAAAAGTGAAAAAAATAGAAAAGTTTGTCTATAATTATTTTTTAGTTTCTACAATTTGTAGTCAAATTTTTAATTAAGTTATAAAGTAAGACTTATCTTTGCTAGCATGCTACTTAAAATAAAAATGTTTGTGGTTTAATTGTATCAAGTTTATTGTTTTGTTTATAAAATAACATAAAGTATTGAAATTATATATTTAGATTTGTATTAATAATTAGTTAATAAAAATGTAATATACATTAAATACATATATATTTTTAGGTTACATCAAACCATAAAATTACTTGAATTTTTGTATATATATAAATGTTTACAAGTATATTAGTACACCTCAAACAATTTACGTGTTTAAACTCGTACAGTTATAATGTTTATCAAAATAAAGTTAATACTTGGGTATAGAAAAGCAGATTCAAGTTTTATCTTAAAATATGAGCAAAAACTTTTTTTGTTCAAAACTTAACGTGTGTATGAGACATAAAAGAAAAAACGCTTGCATTATTTTATGAATGCCATTCTTATAGCCCAAATTTTTTAGAGAGTTGGTTTAATAACTAAAGTATTTATAAGTAAAACTGTTTTATTCTTGTTTTTGTTTAGAAATTTAGTTAAGCGGTTGATAGTTTTGTAATTTAGAAAAGTGCTTTAAACAGTACTTTTATATGCTATAAAGTGTTTTTTTTTCAAAAAAACTATATATTTTGTTTGCAAACGAAATTTTTAGTAGCTAAATTTAATTCAAAAGCTATCTATTTAAGGTATTTATTTACCTAAATTGTATGTCTTAGTTTAAACTTTGATAATCAATTGATATGCTTTGTGAAAAAAAAACAAAAAACAGAAATTATAATACAAATAAATCAAGCTGTATTAAAAGTATATGTTTATAAGTATCAGTAAGATAATTGATAATTAAAATAAAATATCTAATTGGTAATTGAAATAAACTATCCAAGAGTTCTAAATGAAATTCTCATTTAGAACCAAAATTATTTTATATAACAAGGCTTGCTCTGCTCAAAACAATTAATGAAAAAAAAGTCAACTTCCTTTACTTCCTTGTCTTAAACAAGTAAACTTTAATAACAAGCATAATGCTAAAAAAAAATTTTGATTATGAAAACCAAGTTTAAAAAATAAGTTACTAGTCTATGATATTTTGTTTTCTCTATAACTACTCGATTTAAAAACTGTCTTTAACTAAAAATGCTTATAAAAGGTATGTAGCAAATGTTTAAATTAGATCAAAATACGATGATTTTCATGTTTTATAAGAACTTTATAAAATTATTGTTTATTGTTTTTCAAATTCAAAAGAATTTCTGAACTACTGCATTACGTACGCCTACTCGTTATGAAAATGAATAATAGAAATTACTATTTTTACTTTATATGCTTGTCCTTAGCAGTATTTCAAAATAAAAATCACAGTAGTAGAAGCACATGTCTTTCAACTTGTTATCATAATTAGTTTAGTAACAATCTTCTGTTTAGCCGCGCATCAACTCATGCTAAATTTAGCAACCTAAGCAATCTTTGATTAAGTCAATATTTTTTTGCAAGAGAAAATAGTTTACTTTTATAATTTCTTCCTGTTTTTAAATGAGTATTATAAAAATTTTTGTTAAATAAGCATATTTAAATCATGTTTGTTAGTACAAAACAAAGATATGTTGATAGATTAGAGTATAAGCTAATCAGATAACACCAGCTATATTATATCAGGTTTTTGTTGCTTAGCATGTTTTAAAAGATATGTAAAACATAGAAGCTAACGTCTTATCTTTAAATAATAAAAATAACGAGGTATATCTCTAAAAAGGAATAATGGGGGAATGTTTTTTTATTTTTATAGTTAATTTCTATCTTCTTTACAAGAAATTATTAAATTATTTTTGAGGTGCACTTCGGGTCAAGTCAACGGTATGAATAACAGGTCAGAAATAGCTGGAAGAAAGTTGTTTTGTCATAAATCTGGTACCTAACGACCATTATTTTTTTTTCAAAACTACGAACTTAAAGTATATCTTTCAAGTGAAAAGTTCTGTAATATATTTACCTGTTGTTTGAATTAAAACTAAACTTAAAAAAATAATAAGTTGGCTATATTTACGTGTGTGTAAATTTTTGTTAAAAAATAAATATTTATAACTACTGTGTACAATTTTCTTCATTTTGCAGTATATTTAGTATAAAGTTTACTAGAAAAATAAATATTCATTAAACTAAATTTAAGCTTGTTTTAAAATTTTTAAATATTACTTTAGACTGTTATGTTAAATACCTTTTTGTTTTTATTATCTAGTTGTTATTACTTTAATTTACTACGAGAGTTTGACAATAAATTACTAGAGAGCTACGCACTGAAGGAGCCTATAAATACATAAATAAAACAAAAGTCTTACTGAATTTATTATTTTACAAATGTATCTCCCTTACACGATGGTCACAAGTAAAGTAATAAACTCAGTGAAACTTTTGTTTAAGTTATACAAAATTTACTAATTTAGTAAATTATTCAAAAAAAAGGCTTTAATATTTAAAATGTTTTTATGAATAGGTATAACAAAAAAATTAACTGGAACTTTTAATAAACACCTTGAAAATCTAAAACTAAATTTATATTAGGTTTTCACTTATGTATTTAGCTTTTGGCACTTTAAGCTAAGATCAAGCACGAATTTGTTTGGCATTCAGCAAAGTATAAATTAGAAATAGTTTTTGGCAAATTCAAGTTTATTTATGAGAAATAATTCAAATTATTTCAAAGGAAAAATAAATAAATTTTTCAATTTTTATTACTGCAGCATATGTTTAATCTTTATCTGTTTTTAAAATCTCCTTTAGATGTTTTTCAAACACATGAAAAAGTTGTGATTCAATTAAGAATAACATTAAGCTTTTAAAAAATTATACAGATAATTTTCAAATTTAATAATACAAAAATTATAGATTATTGTTAAAAGATTTTAACCCCTTTAATGAGAGATAAAATGTTATTTTTAGTTTAGTTTTTGGAGTTGATGTTTTTTGTTGTAAAATTTGTGCTTAAATGTATTTCAATTAGTTTTTAGAATCAATGAAATAATTTTAAAATCTAAGCTCTTTTTTTTAGTAGCTTTTTTTTTATAACTTAGATTTTGTTTTTGTAAAACTAATTACTATTGAACTTTTATGTACCCGAAGATTTTAAAATGATGTTTGTCTTAATTGTATCAAGCGTACTCTTTAAAATTAAAGAACTTACATAACTCAATTTTTTTCTATGCTTAGAAAACAATCATGAAATAACAATTTTTGATAAAGGTGTGTTGAGAAATGTACAAAAAAAGTATCTATAACTTAAAAAAGAAACTTTGAAAAATAATACAAAATGTATTTTTTTTTTAATTTACTGGTTTAAACTTGACATATTTAGAAGTAAAGCTTTAGCTGTAAAAGGAAGTTTGCTTTTTCAAACAGTCTCACCTTTCCAGGTAACGTTCCCACATCAATACTTGTCATAATTAACTGTAATCAAAAAATAAATTTAAAAAGATTATTTAATTGAGTTACCTAAATACTGCACTTTTAAAACATGTGCTTTTTATGAAAAAACACAAAAGAGCTTTTTGTTATCAAAATAGATTTTTTTTACATGGTGACTTAAATTAACATTAGACATGTTTATGTATGTACCAGGAGCATCGCGTCGACTGTAGCATTAAGGCAGATGCTCCACCTTAAATACTAAAAACCTTATCATAACTTTATAAAAATTTTAATACTAATATTTTTGACAAATTTTTTAATACTTTTTTTTTATTCTAGTTCTTTTATTTTACTAAATTGGTTTTAAAAACATATAATAAGGGTTTTTTAAAATACTTGTAAACTTTTCGCGCAAACATAATTAAGCGTTGCCACTGGTATGCACATAAGAACTTTAACACTGAACTTATTTTTCAATGTAAGTCAGGGAAAGCCTTTTTTTTACCTAAGGGGCAAATTTTTCAACCAAATTTTTCATTCTGGTCATACTCTGTATAAAAAGCTTTATGCGGGCCACAGTTATTTAAAATGTTTGACTTTATCAAGAAAAAATAAAATAAAATAAAAATACAAAATTAGTTATATTAAAGAACTTATTGTTATCAATCATTCAATTAAGAGTCTAATTGTAAAATTTATGACAAGTTTTTTTTTTTTAATAAGTAAGTTTTTAGCTTAACGAGTTGTACATTTTTGCTTTGCGGGCCGCAGTTTTTTAGTACAGGCAATCTAATTTGCACCGAAGAAAAAAAATATATAGCAACGTAATTTTTAGCTATTTATACGTAATGCATCTGAAAACATATGGTTAATATTTCCTTTTAAAGTAGTTCATACTGGTTTATGAGCATTGATTCGCACGTAATTTCTTTTATATGCTATCAATTACATGAGTCGAAAAACTAATTTTTGTGCTTTGAAACTGTGAAAATTTGGATACTTTTAATTAGTTTTCTGTTTAACTTAAGTATGAAAAAAAACTTAAAGTTGAGAGAAATTCGAAAGTTAGAATTTGTTTAAAACAAAAAAAGGCACTTATAAACATTGTTATTAGCAAATATTCCGAAAAAAAAGTAAATTTCTAATGTTAATACAGATATAAGTTTATCTACTCACTTATACACAAACTTAACAGGTTTACAATTGTTCTAAGCTGTCTATTGATTAAAATAGCTACGTAAATAAACATTGGTTTAAATAAGCAATATCGATTCAGCTTAGTTTAAACTTTACTTTGCGCCGTGTTGCCTTTACCTTTATTCGCGAAATATTGTAAAGCAGAGGTGTTAAGCTTTACGTTGTAACTGTGACTCAAATATGTAGCGTCCTTGTTTAGGACAGTTGTTCTGATAGCTTACTTGAAAATTTTAGAATATATATATTTTATTAATTTTTAGTTTTTTTTCTACTTATTAATAAAATGATAAGAACAGTTATGCTGATAATTTGTTTGAATGTTTTAGAATTTTTTATTTTATTTTTGTTTTGTTAATTAATATGATGGTCAACTTTTATGCAATCTTTGAAAAAAATTCAGAAGTAAAACAATATTTTATTAAATAAAGGAATTTGATCTATTTAAAAAAAAAAAATTTAAGTGAAACTTATAAAATACTTTTTTACATAAAAAGTAGCTTTTGTACAATGTGCATGTATCAAATTTTTAAAGTTTAACTAATTTATGAAACTATACTGATTGTTTTTTCAATAAATTCTTCAAAAAAAAATCAAAGTAATAAAACGTTTGGAAAGAGAAATTCGTTTGATTTGGCTACTATGCTAAATTAAATTTATCATAAATTACTTATATCGGAAGTCGTTGTAACTAACACACTTGGATCAGTAAACTCTCAAAAAAAAATTATAGAAAATGAACAAGCTAGTTCAGCTAGTTTTTAATTAACTGTACGTTTTAAAACGTAAAAGTCTTTCCTAAACAAACCTAAAACTTATTTGCGATTTAAGTAACTGTTTTTTAGAAGCATTAAAAAATCAACAAAATTTTATTACCTTTTTTCAAATACGATTAGTTGAAATACCGATTGTCAAATTGAAATACCTATGACGCTTATAATTGAATTGTTATAAAAACAATGTCTTTACTTAAAATTGAATAAACTATAAGCTCCCTTTTTATAAATAATTGAAAATCTCATTCAAAAAGTTTACATCCTTAAGCTTATAAAATTTGATAAAGATATTTATATACTGATATTTGTAAACATTCATAGTTTCAAGCTAATCGTTTGTTAATAAAGATCCTACCGAAGCAAGTTCACTTGAATATATTATTTAAAAAAATTCACAGTAGTTTAATTAAGAAAGAGTATTTTAAAATTTGTTGTTATTATGATGATATTTGTTAATTTAAAAAAGTAAAAAAAAAATTTATAAACCATAAGTTTAAGCCTGTTTAGCTTAACAGATCATTTTTAGGTACAAAGATAAGTTTTTACAAAACTTTATTTTTCTTTTCGAAGTTAACTTAAAAAGTTAAAATTTGGTTTTTTAGTTTTCTAAATTATAAATGAGAGTGATTAATCTTGTATTGGGCTAAAATTAGCTTCTAGCAAGACTACAGTTTGAGTAATTGCTGTAATATATTAAAAAAACACATAAAGCTCTATATAGATTAAATCTATATATCTATTTTATGTTCACAACATACGAACACTTTTTGTTTAGTTTTTTGATGTTTTACTCTTGTTTGTCGAACATTGATTTTTAAATCGTTGGTAAAATCTCTCATCCAAATGACATTTGAAATGAGATTTTCAACTTCTCTTTGAAAGTAAACCAATTCTATTGCAATTGTTTAGACTAAAATTCATATGTTTTTATCTTCAGTTTATTTTTTTAATCAGTACTAACATTTTTGCTATGTGGTGGCATGCAGTGGTAGCCGTATATAAAGATATAGTTTTTATATGATATGATTTTTGTTTGTAGTAAAATAATTAAAGTTTTACCAAAAATATTGAAATACTGAAAAACAGCTTAGGGTTTAAAATTTTTGTTTTTCACTTAAAATAGATTTGTTAAAACAACTTAATGGTATCTTATTAAAATTTATTATTATATTAAGTTTTCTTAAGTTAGTCTAGCTTTTTTAGACATCTTTTAAACTTATTTTTTTATATATATATAAATATGTTGTCAATATGTTTATTAGGATAAAAACTAAGTTTACAAACTCAGTAAAAAATATTAGTAAAAAAGCTCAACTCTAAAACCTTAGCTTAATAATACAACACCTACTATGACCACTCGAGCATACGATGACGTCGGCAACGACACCGTCATCGCAAACGTCACGTCACCCAAAATCGACTTCGCGGAAAGCCCTTGCTCTGGAAGGCACGACATTAAATTCGTTTTCTTCTCTCTGCTGCCGGTGTTCACGGTGGTGATGAACGCGCTGGTGCTGGCCGCCGTGCTGCGGAGTTACAAGCGGCTAGTGCGGAGGAACCACGTGTACGTGCACGTCATAAGCTCCCTGGTGGCCAACCTCGTCTTCGGAGTGCTCGCGTTGATACAAGTTTGCTTTTTGTTTAAAATTATTTTGTACAAACTATCGGTGTTTTGTAAACTAGCAGCCTTCGAACTAGTTGTTGAAGCGAAGTTTCGGCTCACGAATTGTTTATTAAAGTTAAATTTTTATTTTGCATAATTTTTTTTAGTTTTTACTTGGTCGGTTTTACTAATTTTAAAGTCTATTTGTAAGAACGAGTCACCTACTTATGGTAATCAAATCACTAAATACATCAAATTTTTATTTACAATTTTATTTGTTATAAAAGTTATTCTCAAAATTATTTATACTAGTCAATAAAATTTCACACCCACAACTGAATTTTTACAAAGCTGCTATGAAAAAAACATCAAAGCGTTTTAAAACACTAAAGTGTTTTTTATTAGTGTTCATCGATTAAATTACTCATTGAGTTTTATGATAACAGTGACGCTGTTATCTTGTTTTTCTCAGTGATGATTGTCGTCTTCTTTTTACTTAAACAAAAAGTGTTTTTAATTTTATTTTTACTTACTTTATAAACATTTAATGTGTCCTGATCAAATATTCACCTAACTCATATTATCTTAAATTTCTTCTGTATTTTTCAAAAACAATTCGTTGTTCTAGTTCACGTTATTTATATAAAATTGGCTTTTATAACAATTTTTAGTTTTGTATTAATTGTGTGGGTAATTTAAAAATATTATTTGTGATTTTAATGTGCTTCCAAATCATATAATAGTAAGTAAATTTCAAAAACTTTACAAAATGTTTTTAGTTATTTTAGTTCTTTTATTAGCTGAATATAAATAAAAAAATTAAAACAGCAGTTACAAATTCCAACTATGCTACAAAGTTACCTTTGTCCTAATGCGTTGAAAACGTGTTTATTTTAGCAAAAAAATTGTTTTTCAAAAAAACACTTTCAACGCCAAAACCGAGTCAAAGCGTAAAATGTTCAAATGCTAACCTTTAACTTTAATTAGGTTGAGTTAAAGTAACAAAAGCCTTTTATTCAGTTTTGACATTCTGTAATTTTACAAAAGTTTTTTTTCCAGCAGCAAATTTCATAATTGCTCTAAACTTTTTTTATTATTTTAAAGTAAACATATTTCAATTTTCATAGTGGTTTTGTTTATTAATCAGTTATAAACCGTCTTATAAAGAATTTTATTTTTATTAACAGTATTTTCTATAAATATATATATATATATCACAGATGTTCTTGTGCTAAAACTTTATTTCAACTAACGGCGTTTGAAATAAAGTTTGAATAAAAATAAAGTTTTAAGAAATAAAGTTTGAAATAAAGTTTTAGCACAAGAACATCTGTGATATACATTCCGATAAGCTTAGCTTATCAGGATCTCCAGGATTTAACGCCTTATAACGTTACATCTTATATATATATATAAATAGTTTGGTTTTGGTACTGGTTTTAATTAAAAAGTTTAAACATAACTGACTCATTTACGAAAAAAGTTTATTTATTAATTTCGTTTAGCTCTCTTCAGAATAACATTGCTAAAAACTATGAATATTGTAGAGTAATTTTAGTTATATATAATGAATTTGAAAAGTCTAACAAAAAATAGTTACGTCATAAAGTATAAAAGTCTGTTTAGAAAAAGTTTGAAAAATAGAATAGAACTGTACTGAACTAACTTGAAGTAATTTATAAGACAAAATTGCTAAAACAAAAACATTTAAAAACGTAGAAATTTTTACCTTAAACTAAATTAAATAAAAAGCACATTAAAAATACGACAATAACGACAACAAAAATAATACTACTAAAGACCCTATTTGTAAAGTTTTAAATTGTAAAAATCTCTTTGTTTGCAAATTTTTGGCTCGCGAGATCTAATAAACAGAGATTCTAGAACTGAAAGATGGTAGGTGTTTCTAGCTCGGGATAGGATTTCAAACCTATTATCCAGGTAGTTCTCGGCACAAACAGGGTTGTTGAGGAGGTGCTGATGAATAGATGACTGCTCACCTTTAGGCTTCACGTCGTCATTAAAAATAAATCTTTTAAGCTTTTTCGTGACATGCTGCTCTCGCCTGACGTGGAAACGTTGAGATGTACGACCTACGTAGTCATTTCCGCAATGACATTTAAATATGTAAACTACATTACTCAAATCATGGGTAGGTGTGGCATCTTTTACGATTCCGTTAAGTGGGCGGTTGGTGTTGTACACAACACGTAGCGAAACGCTGTTAAAGGTGGATTTTATAGCCAATGAAGCTTGCTTAGCCAGTCCTATTGAGTTTTCACCCATATAAGGAAGGCGGAGGTACACTGGGCAAGGATGTGGGCCGAAAAAGGGTAAGCGATTCATTTTGGACTGAGTTGCCTTAATTGTCTTCTTGATGACTGTTTCAGGGTAACCTAGTGAGAGAAAAATTTTGTAGATGTTGTCAAATTCTAGATTCAAACAGTCAGCAGTGCAAATTTTAATAGCTCTGTTGGTAATGCATTGTATGATCTTCAATTTTTGTTTAGTGGGACAAAACGAATTCCAGGAAATGTAGTGTGGACTAAAATTTTCTTTTCTATAGACAGAAGTAGAAAAGGTGTTGTTACTGTTTCTAGTGATATTAATGTCTAAAAAGTGAATTTTACCGGAAACTTCTTCTTCAACGGTAAAAGCTATGCATTTGTGCATCTTATTTTGCTAAATAAGATGCACAAATGCATAGCTTTTACCGTTGAAGAAGAAGTTTCCGGTAAAATTCACTTTTTAGACATTAATATCACTAGAAACAGTAACAACACCTTTTCTACTTCTGTCTATAGAAAAGAAAATTTTAGTCCACACTACATTTCCTGGAATTCGTTTTGTCCCACTAAACAAAAATTGAAGATCATACAATGCATTACCAACAGAGCTATTAAAATTTGCACTGCTGACTGTTTGAATCTAGAATTTGACAACATCTACAAAATTTTTCTCTCACTAGGTTACCCTGAAACAGTCATCAAGAAGACAATTAAGGCAACTCAGTCCAAAATGAATCGCTTACCCTTTTTCGGCCCACATCCTTGCCCAGTGTACCTCCGCCTTCCTTATATGGGTGAAAACTCAATAGGACTGGCTAAGCAAGCTTCATTGGCTATAAAATCCACCTTTAACAGCGTTTCGCTACGTGTTGTGTACAACACCAACCGCCCACTTAACGGAATCGTAAAAGATGCCACACCTACCCATGATTTGAGTAATGTAGTTTACATATTTAAATGTCATTGCGGAAATGACTACGTAGGTCGTACATCTCAACGTTTCCACGTCAGGCGAGAGCAGCATGTCACGAAAAAGCTTAAAAGATTTATTTTTAATGACGACGTGAAGCCTAAAGGTGAGCAGTCATCTATTCATCAGCACCTCCTCAACAACCCTGTTTGTGCCGAGAACTACCTGGATAATAGGTTTGAAATCCTATCCCGAGCTAGAAACACCTACCATCTTTCAGTTCTAGAATCTCTGTTTATTAGATCTCGCGAGCCAAAAATTTGCAAACAAAGAGATTTTTACAATTTAAAACTTTACAAATAGGGTCTTTAGTAGTATTATTTTTGTTGTCGTTATTGTCGTATTTTTAATGTGCTTTTTATTTAATTTAGTTTAAGGTAAAAATTTCTACGTTTTTAAATGTTTTTGTTTTAGCAATTTTGTCTTATAAATTACTTCAAGTTAGTTCAGTACAGTTCTATTCTATTTTTCAAACTTTTTCTAAACAGACTTTTATACTTTATGACGTAACTATTTTTTGTTAGACTTTTCAAATTCATTATATATAACTAAAATTACTCTACAATATTCATAGTTTTTAGCAATGTTATTCTGAAGAGAGCTAAACGAAATTAATAAATAAACTTTTTTCGTAAATGAGTCAGTTATGTTTAAACTTTTTAATATATATATAAGCGCAAAAATAGTGTCTTATTTTGTTTTTTACAACTACTTCAGTACTATAAGCTCAAATTGTTACCATTTCGTACTTGTAACTTGGATAAAAAAAGTTAAAAAATTTAACTTTATTTGTAAACTGTCATTTCTCAGATACTCTGTCTTTACTACAACGTCGGAGCCGAAGCCGTAGACCGACCCGAGAACTTGCTCAGCATCAAAAAGCCGTACATAACTGTGCTGAACAACGAAAAGAACCACGTGAACAAATCTGTCAAGTTCCTGTGGACGCTTTACAAGGGCCTCCTCTGCGCCATGTTCCTGGTGATGAGCGGTAACATAGGTGAGGTGGTTGTGGTTTCGAGTGTGAACAGTTTTTGATAGTTTGTGTTTGATTTTAACAGGTCTGTTGATAAACAGCATAAGGGACTCCACAATCACGCAGTTGAGACTGGCGTCTGGTTACAGAAGGCATTCAGCTAACAAACAGAAAAATGGAAAATGGTAAATTTTTTGTTAATTACATGTTTAAAAAAGTAGCAAAAGTGAATTATTAAAGTTTTTTTTCCTCTCTTTTTAAGTTGTCTGTATGAAAAAAGCTATTTTCTAACTTTTTTATTTTAAGTTGAAAAAAAAAACGTTAGGTAATAGTTTTTTTTTTGATTTTTAGGTTGTAAAAATAGTAAACCATTATACTCTTTAGAAAACTAAAGCTTCAATTTTTTAAGATAACTTGAAATATTTGGTGTTAGTAATTCAATTTAATAAGCTTTCAAAAATAAAACTAAGCTCGTTTTTAAAAGAAAACAACTACAAAATATAATCTTGTTAAGGATTTTAACTTGGACTGAAATTGTGTTTTAGAAACTAGATTCTCTACTTAAGATATAAAACCTTGTCTCTGATTGAAAACAAAATATTCAATGAACTTCGAACAAAATAAACTTTGGTTCAATGCATACATGACTAATTAAAAAACATATTTGTTCTTGAATTTGAAAAAAAATGTTTGCTTAGAGAGGTCTTTATTCTTATAATTTGTTTGATTTTAATGCTGATTAACTTGCATAGAAAAGCAAACTAAGATTTGATTCACGTTTTAGTTAGCAAAGTTATGCTTAAATACTTATTTAATAGTAAGATATTTCTTTAAGATTTGCTTTGTTGAAAATTTTTAAATTTAAATATTTCTATCTTTTTTTAAAACCAAACATATTATGACTTAAACAGCACGCCTAATTATTCTCGCAAAGCCTGGTTGATAGTAGCTGTGCTTTGGCTCGTACCAGCTATTTACGTGGCAACTTCACTGGACACATACAACTGTTCTCACCAATGCACTTGTCTCTCTGAATGTTACCCAAAAAGCATGGGTTTTTTTGTAACTTTGTTCTAAAATAGATTTCAGATACTAAACCATGAACTAAAAGGCTGTTGTGTTTTTTAACAGTCATAAAATTGTCAGTTTAAACTATAGCCGTTGACTTATTTAATTTATCTATGAAGCTTTTGTGAAAATTTTAAACATATAAATATGTACAACAAAACTTAGATTTAATTTAAGAATAAAAATTCTATTTAATTTTATAAAAACCGCAATTTAAAAATTTTTAGTTTATAGTTTTATTGTTTTATAGCTTAATTGTGGAAAAAGTTAAAGAATATTTCTTTTTTGCAGCTAAAAACGAGACTGACCCGTCTTGTTCTCGGGTATTTCCCCCAATGAAGAACATGTGGCTGCTGTTCACTGTTGTCACGTGGTCTTTCGGCTCCTTCTTTATTTTCTACTACTTGAAAAGGTTTGAACCCGATATAGTTATCTTAAACTTCAACAACTTTTTTGGAAACATTGTTTTTGACTTTTTACTTTACAATATATGGCTTTAAAAATCTTTTTGTAATAGTTGCTTTTAGTGTTACGAAATAAAAAATGTACTAAAATAAGTTTATGAACAGGTCAACAATAATTATTCTCAACATACAACGTCAATTAAGAGGTGGTGGAGAACTAAAAAAAGCTTCTTCCTCTCGACACAGCAGGTCCTCTGGAATTACCATGGCAACGACGGATGCTTGCTCCTGCGACGGAATGTCTTCAAAAAGTGAAAATCGCCGTCATTCATCAATGACGATGACAAAATTCGTTACTAGGTAAGTTAGCATCTTTTAGCTTTAAAATCAATGAATATCCCTAAATTATAAAAATTTGAGTGACTTATTTAATTTCTTTTTTAATTAATAATTTATAAAGGATCGTTTAAACTGTTTAAAGTTATATAAAAAAATTAAAATTTTACTTCATATGTTTAGCTTTAATGAATAAATTAAAAATATTTTATAAATATTGAAATTGTTTTTAAACAGTTTTATTGCATAGATTTTTTACTTGGTAAATTTTTTTTTAAATCTTCTAGCGAAGTTTCAAACTAAAATGATTATGTATGAAACATTTGTTCATGAATAGACACGTAATTAATTTCAATTATTCAAATTTACTCTACTTTGAATGACTTAAAATGGATTTTTGCCAATAGCCTTGTTGCAAAAATCACGTTAAAACTTAATGAATCATATACAGATTTAAGAAAGGAAAGATCGTGACTCACCATTTGAAGTACGTGTTGTACTTATCTGTCGCGTTTGTGGTATGCACCGCTCCTGCGATGATCCTCTTTCTGCTGGACATCATCAACCCTGGTTTGTTTTTGTTTTTTTTACGAAAATAAATTATCAAAAAATCACAAATATCAAGCTATTAAGTTCCTATGATAAAAGATTAAATAAATTTTCAACCGCAAGAAAGTAATTAAAGACGTATCGAAGTTTTTGCTTTTATTTTTGACTATGTTCTTTTATTTTTGTCTGAATTATAAGTACATCTATAAAATATTATAGCTTTGGTTTAATTCTCATTTTAAGTTACAATTTTAACAAATACTACGTTTAACATGCTTTAAGCTACAGAATACTATTAATGCTGTACATAAAGTTTTACAACTTAATAGTTTGTGTCAACTTTTTTTTCAAAGAATCTTGTGTTAAGTTGCTTCACCTTTACTAAAAAACAAAAAAAATAATTCAGGTATGATACAATTTAACGAAGCTTACTTTGTAATTCCAGGTGCAATGCTGAAAATGATAGCGATCAACTTGTGCTTGTGTCTCCCCTTTGTATACTGTCTGCTCTGTCCTCTGATCCTGGTCCAGTGTCTGCCCGGAGTTAAAAGCTCCATGTCGGAACTCTGCTTCAGAATTTACTCGCACACAACTGTGGCTAAATGATTTTTGAGCTTTGAAAACATTGTTGAGATTTTTGTATGAGAAAATAAAGAACGCAATGTGGAAGAAGAACACACGACTTTGGTAATATAAAGACTTATTTAAGCTGATAAAAAAATAAAACATGTTTAAAGGTAATAAAAACATATGTGTGCTTAACTCCTGAAATGAAAAGTGACAGAGTGCTGTTTTGTAACATATGTTTTTTAAACTTTTTAAAACAATGCTCAACTTTACCACTATATTTTAAAAGAAAAAGTTGCATTTGCTCGTACTTGAAATTTTAGCAACTAAAACTTTGTTTAGAAAATTTACAAACATAATCAGGTAAAGTAAAATGATCAAACTTGATTATTTTTGAACAGCTTCTATTTTGTTTGTTTTGTGGTGAATATGTATTAAATTATTTATTACAGTGTTTCTTTATTGCATAAATTTTCTCGCTCTAGTTATCGAGTATCTAACTACTTTTTTAAAGTATGTTGTTAACTTTAATTTTAGTTATTGCTACGACTTAAGTTATTTATATGAGCTCAGCTGTACATTAAATGATATCTTTGTGCGTTTCCTTTATTTTAAGAACTTTATTTTATGAAACTTATTTGTTTTTGCATGATTTTTAATAATACGTTTACTAAATTTAGCTTGCTCATTATAGTTATTAGTAGAGTTAAAAGCTTTTGTTTAATATAATTTCTATCAAACAAATTAAGTAGTTAGATTAGTTCTTAATTTTATTACTGTTTAATTGACCTTAATTTTATTAAAATTTTTATACATTGAACAATAAATAGAAGTTAAGCATTCAATTTTTCATGATCAAAATGAAACAAATTTGTTTAAGGTAAACAGTATTTTTTGAAAATCTAATTGTTGTAAATTTAAGGTGTTTCATATATAAGTATATAAAGGTGTTTTACTTTACTAAATTACAGATATGATAGTAAACTTAATTGGTTACATTTGTTTTTTTGTTAACTAAATTTAAGGTTGTTTCTAAAAAGATACCTAAATTAAGAAATTTTTAACGAATACATATTTTTTATTTTGTAGATGTATATTGTTTCAGTATATATTTTGTTTTGTATACTTTAAAAATACATTATTTTATTTAAAAATCTTAGTTTGATAAGTTTAAAAAAAAAACGGCTTTAAACAAAAATATAAGTTGTTATCTATAAAAAGCAGGCAAGAAATATTTTCAAACTTATACATACACTATAATGAAGACTGATCGTTGTTATCTTAAGTTTTCTCTGTTTATTTTATTTTTATCTAAAGCTATCTATCATTTTTTGAATTTTCTTTTTTGTAACTGCACAACTTACATTAAGTTAGCTTAATTTATTGTTTTTGTTAACAAGCTGTAAAAATTTTGTAGTGAAACAGTGTAAAAAAAATCTTTTACTATTTTGTACTTAATAAACCTAAACTTTGTTTTTTAGAAATGTTTTATTTTAACTTTTTACGGCCATCTTAGTTAGATTTTAATACTTTTCTTTTATTTCCTCGTTGTTTTTTAAACTTTGTACCTTTTTGTATACTTTATTAGTTGTTTATAAAACTCTATGTTTTTACATACTTTGTAATTTGTTCATTAGTTTGTTTTATTATAACTTTTAAATGCTTTTTTAATAACATTTCAGCTATATGAAAAAAATGTATTATGAAATACTAGTTTATAAACTATTAAATTAAGTTAAGAAAACTTTTATAACTTTGTATGTCAATTTAATATGATCCACATCACATACTATTAAATTTATACAGACAATTTAAAGTGTTTAAAATTGTTTTAATTTATAAATTTTAATCTTTTTGTAAATCTCAACTTTTAATAAAAGAATTACGGAATATATCAAAGTTACAAAAACTTAAATAGTTTAAACTTGACATTTCACAGTAAAAGAAGTAAATTAGTTTCATGAAATAATTTTTTGTTTTAGGATTTTATTCCAAACTTTTTATTTTAATATTTTTCTTTTACATTGCAATTCTAGTAATGGAAAGTAAAAATAAAACTAAATTTTACTTTTTTAAATGTTTTGCAACTTAGTTTTTACTTGTAGTTTACAGACACACAACTTTTAAAACACTTGATAAAGTTTACTTATTATTACTAATTTGTACCATTTTTTTACATTTATTATTAATTTTTTTGTTTGTTTCTTATAATGTTTAAGCTTTTAAATACATTAATTATTAATTTCTATTATACTTTATGCTAGTTTAACTTCATGAACATACACTAAATTTTATTATATTAAAAAGCTTTCTTATATAAACAAATTACTTAAAACTTTATTTTGAGTCTTAAAATTCTTAAACGTCGTAATAATATAAAATAACTTAAAATGTGCAATTTCAAAACAGCTTTGATTTAAAACCAATCAAAGACATAAAAAAAAAACTTTAATACTTTTATCAAAGTTTAAGAACTTTTACATCGGAATATCAAGTTAATATTTTTCAAGTGTTTTATTTCATCGAAAACAATATCATTTAACCGATATATATATATATATATATATGTCTGAGGGTTGTCATACTTATTTTTACAAAACTACTGGAAAAGTTTGAAAACTTTCTACAAGAAAACAAAAAATAAATAAACCTATTAACTAATATAAAAAGTTTTCAAAGAAAAACTTACAAAGTTAAACTTACTTTTGGACCCTTAGAAAGAACGAATTGAATTTATATTTTTTTTTTTTTTTTTTTTTATTAATAATTTAAATAAACTGTACCTGCTGGTAACTATTTCTTTTTTTTGTAATTTATTTTAAAGTATAAGTCAATAATTTGCTTTAAAACTGAAACTTCCAAGTTTAAGTTGGAAGACGCAGAACTTCTATTAAAAAGCTTCTGATTTCAAGAAAGCTGATGTTTTCAGCGAAAATTTATGAGCTATAGAATAACTTTGAACTGAATAAGAAATATATTTTCTTAGTTTTGATTTTTTTTTTTTTTGAAGATTACTTTGTTGATTAAGAAATTTAAAGAATAATAAAACCAGTAATAAAATGAGTTGAAAATTTTATTTTATGAGTATAAACCACAAGTGGTACAGCACTTTTTTCACTTGAGTACGCGATTAAAAACCGAGCCCAAAAGTGCGTAGTAAGACGAAAGCATGTACTTAAAAGTAGCTAGTCTAAAGTTCCAAACATTATATTTAATTATGATTAAATTTACTAATGTTTTCAGATAATCAAAACATTTCTGATTCAGTTTATTTTGTTTTTTAAACTTTTTTTTTTTTAATTTCAACACTACAGTAGCAGAAGAAGCTAAAGATCAAGGGTCGGTTGTTTTTCGACGTATTTATGTAAATAAGCTATTAATTAACTAATCAATGTTTTATAAATTTATAATATTACACCATTATGCTTGTTAAAAACTATCTGATACAAAATTTATAATATTTTAAGTTTTAGTAAAAAAATTGTTAAAACACCATTTTATCTTTTTATTCGTACTATTTTTAATTCTCTTCATTTTCTATTAAATGATTACGTTATTTTCTAAAAATTTAATGCCACATCTAATATTTGTCAATAACTATTTACGAACCTCATAAACTTGTCAAAAAAAATACCAAGTAAAAAGTTTTTAAATTTCATTGAAAAAAATTAAATAAATCAAAAAGTTTTATACTTTTAACTACTCGATAGACTTTTTTCTGGGTACGGGTCAAAATTGCACGAAGACAAAGTTGTACGAGGTTACTAAATTGCATGAAGGGACAAAACGAAGATGTTTTTGCAAGAAGACTAACTTGCACAAGGCACAAAAGTGCACGCGAAGAAAAAAACTGCACGAAGACTATTTTGCACCAAAGGTCATTTTTTGCAACAGTTAAAATTTCGCTGAGAGGGTCATTTTTTCACGAGAATAAAAAAAAAACATAAACAAGTATATAAAAAAAAAACACAAAAAAAAACTCAAAGATAAATTAATAAACAAACAAAAAGAAAAAAAGTTACTGACCGAGGGTAAGGGTTAGTGGTAACGGTGATAGTAATCATTTAAAAAAAATGACTAATAAAAGTTATCATAAAAAAAATGAATGGATAAAAATAATTTAATTGAAAAAGAGGCTACCAACCTAGGGTAAAGGTTAGGGGTAACATAATAGTAAAAAAAGTAATTAATTAATAATTAATAAAAAAAATTATAAGTTACCGTTTGAGGGTAAGGGAAAAGGGTGACAGTGATAGTAAAAAAAAAACTATATCAAAATTTTTTTTTAATTAATTTAAAAAATTAAAACTAAAAGTAATAAAAAATTCAACTCGTGCAAAAATTTATCCGTGCAAAAGTGTCTTCGTGCAATTTCGTACGCTCGTGCAAATTCGAAAACTATCCATTTTATTTATACAACTCGGCCCGTAGTTTATAAAAGGCTGCAAAACTGTGAAATTGAAGATTTTTGATCGATAGACTATGATAGCAGTCACGTGTTCAAAAAGGATCTTTAAAAAAACGATCCGTATTCAGTAAGGAGTAGTAGAAGATGAAATACAGATAAGAGTGAGAAAATGGACTTGTAAACAGCTAGTTAAGGATAACAAGATAATAATAGTGTTAATAATTACCCAACTTCTGTCAATTAAGAAGAAAAACTAATTTTTATAACAGCTATGGAACTTAATGATTCAGTTTTAATAAACTTGAAATTATTTTGAATGAAACATAACCTTAGCAACAACAAAGAGTGTCTACATAACCTAAAATAATTCAAACCTGGCTACTATAAAAGGGCCATTATCAAGATTTTCTAGCTCTAAGTAGATTTCAATTGCAATATTAGTTATTTTTATTTAGCTTAGGTTTAATATGTTATTTCTCTTTTATACTTATGACTTAATCTAAGGTATTTAACAACCACTTATGATTTTTGTTATTTATGTTAAACTAAAACTTGATACAATATTTATTTTCTATATATGTGTTTGAATCAAAAGGTATTTTGATACCAAATACAATGATTGTCATTTTGGTAAATGTTTAACTTATAGTCAGATTTTTTGTAATTTTGTATCTTTTTTATATTAAGCAAGAGAAAATTTGAGCAGGAAAAGTCTTTTTTTTTGTTTATACTTGCAGATAAAATGGTTTAGTGTTAAAGTATTAGTTTTGAAAACAATATTTATTCTTCAAAAACGCGTACCCAGCAAAAGATTACAATACATGATGAAGTAGTACTACATTTCCGACTTTTTCAAAATAACAGACTTTCTTAATATATATGTTTTGGGCAAATCTAAATTGATTTTAGTTAAGGTATGACCATTTTATTCGGTTTTAGAATACAATTATGCCTTTTTTTATTTAAACTTTTGTTGACATATTACTTTTAAAAATCCAGTAACTTGATAATTAAAAATATTTTGAACTTTTCAGTGTTACTTCTGTAGTACATTTGAAAGTTTTTAACTTTTGAAAGCTAATTAAAATAAACAGTAGATCAAATAAAAACGGCTTATTGAATGAAAACCTAATTAAACACTTCTACAGCTTTTCTTTAAATAATACCCAAAAAACAAACAATGCACGCCAAGTTTGAAAAGATTAATGGTAATCTTAATTCCGAGCTTGACATTTAATTGCAGATGGCTGCTCGCGTAGCTAGAATAATTATAAATCTATTTATGATTCATCTAATGATTTTGAACTTTTGGTATTATTTCTTTTTTCTGGTAATCCAATTTATTTTTCATGTAATTAAAAAAGTACAAAACAGATGTAAAAAAAAACGTATATGTAATTTTTTACTAATTATGCTTGGAACATTTAAAACACTTAACTAATTTAAAATACTTCAAATGCTTTTAATATTTTTTCAACAAACAAAAACTTTCAATTTAGTTTAACAGTAATTGATGAATTTAAAAGTTTTAGTTACTTTAACCTAGAATAAATACCAATAAGTAGAGCAATATATCTAAAGAATCGAAGCCTTGCAGAATTTATAGTAGCAGGTAAGCATAAACTTCATAGTTTATAAAAGTTAATATAACTACTTAGAACAATAATTTTTTTGTGTTTTTTAATAGTTATGAAGAGTATAACTTAAACTTTTTGTCAAAAAGTATAAAGTTTAAGTGTTTTTAAAATAAGTTGTTAAGTTTTTACTAAGCTGTCAACAACAAAAATTATGGTTCTACACTCTGCAAAATTTACAAGTTTTAGCAATAAAACAGTTAACAAAATATAAGTATACTCATTATTAAATAGTTATATTTAAAAGAGTTAATTGCTAAAACTTTTATAGTATCAAAAATAACTTTTTTTTTGATAACCTAAGTAAATTTAGCTAAAAAAAAATCTTTATGTTTTACCAAAAAACATTGTTTAGCTATACACTATCTTATACGATTCAATCTTACAATTTCTTTAATTGTGTAAAGATTGATCTTACAATTTCAATAATAAGTATTATTTTTAAATTTTTTTCAAATATCAAGTACGCAAAACAGTAAATTCTGCTCTACTTTATATTAAGAAAATGTCTTTTAATACATTTTTCTGTTTATTTTAAAAGTCTACAATTGTTACAACACCATATGTAAAAAACCATAAGAAAAATTTTATACATAATGATAACACCTGCTTCTTTTTATTTAAAAAATAGTTTTAGATTTTCTCATTTTTTCTAACTGTTTTTCTATTCATTTTACCTCAATTTTTATACCTATTGTATATTGTTTAATGAAAATATTTAAAAATAAGTTAATTATATTTATTTAAACATACTTAAGGGGTACTACACAACACAAACATGAATATTTGTTGAAATGAAGCACAAGGTCTGTAAATTTTTTAGTAGTCCCTTAAGTAACTACAAATTCTTTCGTAAAACAAAGTTTAGGT
Organism: Thalia democratica; assembly: GCF_965202585.1. Classification (NCBI taxonomy): domain Eukaryota; kingdom Metazoa; phylum Chordata; class Thaliacea; order Salpida; family Salpidae; genus Thalia; species Thalia democratica. Next base: position 25,236,112 of record NC_139166.1, read on the forward strand.
AGCTAAATTGTTATTATAAATTTTAGTTATTGATTTTTTCCTAAATTGTTCCTTTTAGACACATTTTTAGTTTATATGACAAAATTAAAAAAAAAACCTTTTTTTTGAAGAAATCTAAACAAAAAAAATCTTTATGTTTTACCAAAAAACATTGTTTAGCTATACACTATCTTATACGATTCAATCTTACAATTTCTTTAATTGTGTAAAGATTGATCTTACAATTTCAATAATAAGTATTATTTTTAAATTTTTTTAAATATCAAGTACGCAAAACAGTAAATTCTGCTCTACTTTATATTAAGAAAATGTCTTTTAATACATTTTTCTGTTTATTTTAAAAGTCTACAATTGTTACAACACCATATGTAAAAAACCATAAGAAAAATTTTATACATAATGATAACACCTGCTTCTTTTTATTTAAAAAATAGTTTTAGATTTTCTCATTTTTTCTAACTGTTTTTCTATTCATTCTACCTCAATTTTTATACCTATTGTATATTGTTTAATGAAAATATTTAAAAATAAGTTAATTATATTTATTTAAACATACTTAAGGGGTACTACACAACACAAACATGAATATTTGTTGAAATGAAGCACAAGGTCTGTAAATTTTTTAGTAGTCCCTTAAGTAACTACAAATTCTTTCGTAAAACAAAGTTTAGGTAGCTAAATTGTTATTATAAATTTTAGTTATTGATTTTTTCCTAAATTGTTCCTTTTAGACACATTTTTAGTTTATATGACAAAATTAAAAAAAAAACCTTTTTTTTGAAGAAATCTAAACAAAAAAAATCTTTATGTTTTACCAAAAAACATTGTTCAGCTATACACTATCTTATACGATTCAATCTTACAATTTCTTTAATTGTGTAAAGATTGATCTTACAATTTCAATAATAAGTATTATTTTTAAATTTTTTTAAATATCAAGTACGCAAAACAGTAAATTCTGCTCTACTTTATATTAAGAAAATGTCTTTTAATACATTTTTCTGTTTATTTTAAAAGTCTACAATTGTTACAACACCATATGTAAAAAACCATAAGAAAAATTTTATACATAATGATAACACCTGCTTCTTTTTATTTAAAAAATAGTTTTAGATTTTCTCATTTTTTCTAACTGTTTTTCTATTCATTCTACCTCAATTTTTATACCTATTGTATATTGTTTAATGAAAATATTTAAAAATAAGTTAATTATATTTATTTAAACATACTTAAGGGGTACTACACAACACAAACATGAATATTTGTTGAAATGAAGCACAAGGTCTGTAAATTTTTTAGTAGTCCCTTAAGTAACTACAAATTCTTTCGTAAAACAAAGTTTAGGTAGCTAAATTAATATTATAAATTTTAGTTATTGATTTTTTCCTAAATTGTTCCTTTTAGACACATTTTTAGTTTATATGACAAAATTAAAAAAAAAACCTTTTTTTTGAAGAAATCTAAACAATTATAATATATATAGATTGAAAGTGAATTAGCCGAAAAAAAGTTAAAAACATTTTTACTAGATCAAGTTATTTAGCACGCTTACCATAGTTCTTATTTCTAATAATTATACGATAAAAGTTTGTAAACAAACTAGACTAGTTAAATATATTTTAAATGATTTTAAACTGTTTTCCTAGTTTTCCTAATTGTTAATCTAGATTCTGAATCAATAAAAAAAAACTTGAAAGCTACTTTTCATAACAAAAATGTAATTGTGGAAGATAATTACTTCTTACTATCACTTCTGTAGTATAAAGATAAACAAGATCAGTATAAAATAAATTAAAATCCTTCTTTGAAGCAAATATTCCCTTAACCATTTAGTGTTTTCTTTTTTTTCTTCATTATATATTTTCATTGTTTATATCAGGAGTCGACAAGCATTTGATGGTCGCGGGCCAAATTAATATAATGAAATTATTGGGAAGTTATAAAAAGAGCACGCCCTATAGCTGACGGCAATAGCCCAATATGTAGGCTGTGTCTCAAAGAAGCATCAGCCGTTGTATATGCACTGAAAGACAAGAGATGCCTAAATAAAAGAATCGAATTTGTATCGTCTTGTAGACATATAAAAAAGTCGCTTTTAAAGTTTAACAAGTTTTAATTTCATCTTAAAATAACCTAAATTTCAATTTACATCTTAATTTTATCTTTATCTCTTTCAATTATCTGTCCTAATATATAGTTACTCACTGAAGTTTTATGAATTTTTGCCAGTTTATTGTCGATTGGTAAGTTAATTTTTGCACAAGCCGTTTTGCATGATTTTTGATAGTTTCAAAATTACGTCATAATTTATTTATGCAAAAAAATTTTAACTTTCATTCGTGATTTTGTTTTGTGCTTTATTTTAAACTTATTTTGAAGCTGATGAGTGCATAGGCACGAAACTCGAGTCCTTTGAGTTTTACATCTTTAAATAAACCTGTTTATTAATAAAGCCCTCAAGGTGGGCTCAGTGTGAAAAAATTTAATTTTTTAAGTTAAATAACTTAATTCTATATATATATATATATATATATATATATAAAGGTTTATTTAAAAATGTAAAACTCAAAGGACTCGGGTTTCGTGCCTATGCACTCATCAGCTTCAAAACAAACTTGAGTGCATAGGCACGAAACTCGAGTCCTTTGAGTTTTACATCTTTAAATAAACATTTTTATTAATAAAGCCCTCAAGGTGGGCTCAGTGTGAAAAAATTTGGTCTATAAGTTAAATAACTTATTTCTATATATATATACTATATATAGTATAAGCAGTAACTATATGTAGTATTAAAACTAAGTATTAACGCTAAAATTTTTGCGAAACAAACTTAGCAGTGTTCAAATAATAAAAGTACTAAAAAAGTATGTAGATTACTTTTGGTTAACTAAAAAATGATTAATTATATTTAACCTTTCTCGCTAAAAACATTTTATAAACTACTATATCAAAGTTTGAACCATTAGGAAACTTCATTTATTAAATTGTCTAATCATTATTTTAGAATAGTACAAAATCTGAAGTTATTATTTAACTAAAGATTTAGACATGTTATCAACTAATTTACTGCGAAATAATTTTAGTTAAATATTATTTCATATGTTTTTATATTTGAATGCAACCTTAAATTCACGTTGATATTTGAGATTTTGAGACTTTTACTCAAATCAATTAAGACAATTGAAATAGACAGAGAACTGTTTTACTACCACAGAAAAGCTTACTTAAAAATTTCAGGTACAAAATGTAAGTTTGGACAGTTAACCTTTTTTGAAAACGGAAAGTGAAAAAATACAAGTTTCAAATACAAAATCTCAAAGTTTCAAATTCAAAAAATACAAGACAGGAAAAGAATTTTTTTATTAACTCTAAAAGCAAGTTTGACAATAAAAAAAACAAAAATAATAAATCTTAAGTTTAAATGTGATTTTAACTTGTAGTAGAACTTAACGATAGGTGATTGGATTATTTTCTAAACATGTGTATAAATTTAGATCAATAATTGATTATTAATTCTTTTTGATAAAAAAGTTGTTATATTTTGTTCATTTAAAAGACTAAAGTATTTTTTACCTCTTTTATTAGAAACTTTTATGTGTTTTTTCTCGTTGATAAAAGAATGCTTTTAATCTATACCTAGATATTTTAAGAATTGTTGCAAATAAAACATAAAACTATTTTAAAATCATCTTTTTTAAACGAAAATAAATCTTTAATGTTTTACCTTGAAACTGTGTAGACCCATCATAAAATTTAAGAATATTGGCCATATTTCTTCTTATATAAAATCAAACAAACATAGATGTATTAAACATCAGTGAAAGTTGTTAACTGTTATTCAACAACTTCGTGTTTTAAAACCTTTTACCTTAAAAATATTAAAAGTTTACAAAATTAGTTTGCCTAACAATATGCCTGAACAACAACACTATACTATTGGTTGCTTTTTGTTTTTGTGTATATAGTATATTTGCATTTACTACTTCACACTTACCAGTGATCTAACTTTTTTGTCGGCCTTGTTTTGTATAAGATTCGACCAAGTCTTTATTTGAGAAAAAACACTTAGTGGGTCACTATTGTGCAGACAATGCTGCTAAAAGCCTATAAGCTTTTTATTTTTAGATAAAATGATCAAAAATACAACAAACTAGTAAATAGGTTTTTCTCATAAAAAGCTTTTAATAATCGGATCTTGATTTGAAAAAAAGTTTAGCTTAAGTTAAACTCCTTTAAAATGTTTAAAAAGTTAGTCGTGGGAACGAAATAAATTACAAAAAAATACTTTTAAAGATTGTTGTTCAGACTTTTTAACTTAAATTTTTGTACTATTCTATGTATGTTCAATTTTTTAAGAAACTTATTTTGCAAGAACTAAAATAACGTTTACATTTATCTTTTACTTTTTTTAGCTTCTTAAAAAACTAAAGTGTTTAACCTCTTTTTAATTTGTGACTTTTTTTATAAGCTAAGTTTTTTATTTAACTCTGAAGTACGATAATACAAATAACAACGACGAAAACAAGTAAGATTGTGATTTATTTTTATTATAACTTCAAAGTTTACTTTTTAGCTAAAAAAAATATCATAAAGCGTTACTTACTTATCAAAGTTAAATAGTCTAAAAAATACTGAACACCTAAAATTAATTACGATACTAGTATATTATAATCTATAAATTCTTTATAGAAAAATGGCAGTTTTCTTGCATGAAAATAATATATTGTTAACAATTTTCAATTTCATTTATTTCTTTTTGATTTAATTTGTTGGTAATTTAGATTGAACTGCTTAGTATAAAAAGACTTTTCTATCAAAACTACATGTGCTAAGTTATGTTTTCATTATCAACTTAATATAATACTAGAACTATTTAAAAATGGCATATAATAGCAGTCTAAAAGTATGCCACTTTTATTTTTATTTTTTGTTATTATTGCTATTACATTTTTATTATCAACACTTAGTTAGCCATCAAAACCTTGGCCACTTAAACTGAAAAAATATAACGAAGATTAGAAAAAGAAAAAAATATTACTAAACATTCACTTTGTTTAAAGTAAAAAAACATAGTTTAGTTTAAAATTTATAGATTAACATAAAAATAAAAATTTAGTATATAAAACTTAAATAAAAACAAATTATACAGTAATCTTCCTATATTGTACCAACATATGTTTCTGTGTGTTAACGAATCAACACACTTCAACTGGGTTCTGTAAAAAATAATTACTGTAATGAGAGAATAGAAGCATAGAATAAAGTAGGTGTATACATGTTTTCATTATAATTAAAATAAAATAAATTCTAAAAAAAATTACAGGTTAATAGTTAATAATAGGTAAAATACTTAAAGTTAAATCCGACTGTTATAAAACTATATAATATGTTGGTACAACAAAGGAAGATTACTGTATAACTTGTTTTTATTTATATCCCAGTGGACTTACTAGGATCTTTTGTGAGCAAACGATTAAATCTACATTTTGAACAGGTATATAAAACTTATCAACTTATTTACGTTAATCTCATCAACACTTTTAATTATCTAAGAGTTCCAAAAATAACAAAAACAGTTTAAATAGCAAAACTGATTTTCCATTTTAGCATCAACTTCCAACTTCTCACAAGTAAAAGTCCCTTTCTGCAAGAAAAACATACTGAGACGCTAAAGTCAATCATTTCAGTTATTTTGATGCAAAAATCAGCAACATAGTGAATCACGCACTTCTATATCAAAATAGGGTTCTCACAAGAATTAAAAATTCAAAACAACAATTAAAAATTTAAGGCTTATTTTTCTTCTACAACAAAAACCACCATGATATACAACTTCAGAATTTGGTTCTGCCGATTTTAAAAACCGATTTTTTTCTTTATTTATTTTTGATCTTTTCCAAGGCGTAATCGAGACAATTAAAAAGTACAATATCAGAATTTAGGTACAGACAATAGTCAGAAATAAAAACATTAAAATTTAACTACGTTGACAACGTTGACCACAAGATAATAAAAACCAAACCTCTAAAAACATACTAACAATATATAGGCCAAAAAAATACTTATTGAATACATTGAAAAAGGACTTATCATTTATAAAGGAAAGGCGCTCCTAATAAAACCAAACTATGGAATAAATTAGATTAAACAAATTAAATCAAAGGTTTATAAGGAAATCACAAAACAAACTACTTAACAATATTACTAGCAAAAATCTTATTTAACTAAGTTTTTCATTTTTAATTGAGATTTGTCAATTTTTTTGCAAGAAACTAATTCGTTTGTAAGTTTTTTCTACATTTCAACAGAGCATTAGAAAAGTAATAATGCTAAAGATCATTATCAAAATGGTGTATGTATATAAATTTTTAGTTTTTACCGCTCAGTATATATTTAAATTTTTTGAGGTTCATAAATGGATTGTAAACAAATTTCTATTACACTATTAACTAGTTTAAAAAAAGTGATGAGATTTTTTGTATTCTAAATATTTGATATTAAGTTTTGTTAGTCTATCAAGGTAAGAAGTTCAGAAAAGTTGCAGCGTTAGAAAATTATTCTTGTATTTTTTTTTGATCAGGTTCTAAATAATTAGTATCTTTTTTTAAGCATGGAAACCAGATTGTATTGTATTCTAACTTAGGACGAATGTATACGAGATATAACTTTTCAAGGATGTTTATATCCGTAGATTTAACACTTTTTAAAACTTGAAAAGATATAGTTGATGCGAATTTGTAAATGTAATAAATATCGTGATTCTGTTTAAAAAATTTCAGTAATAAAAACTCCAAGATATTTAAACACTTTAGTTGAAGATACGTTTATAATGTTTATCTAAATGTCAAAAGTAGATATAGTACTATCTTTTAAGTGTTTAGTACATTACATTTACTAGGGTTTGAGTTTAATTTTATTTCTTTTAGCCAATGTAAGTTTTATCTAAAAATCAAGAGAATGTGCCGGAAGAAAACTCGTATGAATAAGAAAATTTTGAAGAAAACCAAAAAGGTAAAAAGTTAGACAACTTTGAGGACTTTTATAGAGAAAAAAAAATCTTTGGACTAAATAGCAAATTATTGCTTTAAGATATTCGCTTGGGACACAAGTTATTTGTGCACGTCGAGATTCAGATCTTTTTTCTAGGAACGTGGACGATTTTTTGAACGAGAAGATGACGCAGGTGTATTATGACGTAGGAGTGGTGATTGACGTCATCTCTGTTCGGATGAGTTGTTACGCTGAATGATTGGCTCGTTTATTAGCCCCATTGATATTGAACTGGTCAATCTCGTGGTTGATATTTCCTTCACGCCGTGTACGTTTTCGTGGCTTCAAAGTTCGTTTACTTTGTTATTTTTAAAGTGTTATTTTAGTTTTAAGAATTTTATAAAGATTTTAAGAGAAGAATATAAAAATGTAAATGAATCTTACGCTTTTAAGTTAGATAAATATTATGGGTTTTTTGTTTTCTCTGCTACTCTGCTATCATTTTACAATACTGTACAAGTATTTGTTAATAAATTTTGTCTGAAAAACTTTTTTAGTTAATTTATGAAGTATCCATCGTTAAATTTTATTTGTTTATGGACCAATAACTTGACAAATAAGTAAATTTGCTAACAGTTCTGATTCTAAAAATCAATAGCTTTTTTGCTTTAGATGGGTATCATGAAGAGTCGCGAGAAAACCAACACCTGAAGTGGAAAACCAAAAAAAAACAAAAAAATAAAAGAAGTTTAAAAAACAACGAGCTGAAGGTATGATTGTTTACAGACCATTTTATTAATTCAAAAAGTATTTCAGTTTAAAAAAAATACTTAAACTTTATATTGAAGCGTTTGTTTTGAATTATTAGGATGTAACAACCTTAGTTTACAATGTACTTTTACAATGTACTTCTATGTTTAGAATAAAGACTTAACTAGTCTGAAAAATACAAACTTTTCTTAAAGCTAAACTTTATTTAAAAACTAATTTTAGGAAAAAAGGAGATGATGAAATTTTTGATGGATTGGAATCATGCATTGAAGATTCCAAACTTCAAGGAAATTTTCAAGACCCCAAGTTAGTCATAATAACAAGTGTTGACCTTAAAAAATTCCCTGAAACTGAAAGTGTGATCGTAAAAAATAAGGATGTGGAGTACACTGGGGAACAAAACAAAAAAGGTTAATATTTTACAAAACATTGGTTTATTTAGTATGTATGCTTAGTTAACTTAAAATTTATAAAAGTTTAGTGTTAGTTTCCTATGATTAACACTGTAGAATATACATTTTTCCTATTTTGGCTCTAAAACTGCGTATTTCACTTAACTTAAATATCAAAACAAATAAATTTAAATATTTTTAGTGCTTCAACGATCGCGAAGTCTTGGTAGGAACACAAACCTGTTTGTACCAACTCTGTGCACAGTGGTTGATTCAAAAAGAATGAAGATGCCCGGAAACCCTGGCTTAATTGACCAACCTACTAGCATTAGACAAAGGATGAAAGCCCAAAGAAACGCAATGAAAGCATCAGCAACCAAAACTGCTAAAAACCCTAGTGCACCAGCTATAAAGACATCAAAGACAATTTTTGTAGAAAAACTAAAAAGCTAAAAAACTGTTATTTAAATAGTTAACTTTTAAACATGTGTAAAAACGACTTGAAAAACCAGATTTTAGTTAACACTAGTTGTTTGTAACTTCATTTCAAACTATAAATTATGTTTTACAATTTTGATTTAAAAAAAACGATTTTTAATTGAAACATTTAGTGTTTTCTCAGTTAGACAAACCCTGGTTTAGAGTAACCATAAGTATTAAAAAACTGTATATTTAAGCTTTATACACGTGCTCAACGTCTTTTAAAAACATTCCCAAAGTTTAAGTTTATACATAAAATCCTTTAAGAAAACATTGAGTTCAATTTTCCTAACAAATGTAAGTAGTTTATAATAAACTGAAAAGAGTAATTACTAACAACAAACTAACACCTGAGCATTTTATATTTTATTGGTTTACTAAAGTTGTAGATTTTTTTAAATGGATTTCACTTAAAAGCAAAAAATTATGGTTATTCAGTCAAGACTTTTTTTATATACAAATAAAATATTTTATATTTATAAATTTATTTTTACTATAACTTTATAAAAATAAACTCTTCAAAACAATTTAAATTGAAACCCTAAAATTTTAAGCTTGAGTTTTTTTGTTTTACATATTAGAGTAAAAACTATGACTTTTTTTTAGCAATAAGAAATAATAAATGTAAATATTGGAAAAATTAAAAAAAAGGAAGCACTAAGATTAAAGTTTTACGCTTTCATTTCATCCTCTACATATAGAATAACAAAAGGTCTATAAATCCAACAAAAATCAGCCTCTACTATCTTCGCAAAAAATGACTTTTGTTAGAAACTGTAAAATTAATGTTTTTTTTAGATGCAACAACTAATTTAGCTAACTCGAAAAACATTTCAAAAACATTATAAATTTTGAAATTTTGATTGCTTGTACGTTTGAAAACTTTTTTGCTTGTCATGTAAACTTAGAACAAACTTTAGTAATTACAATTAGTTTATGTTTGGAAACTAACTTAGATCCTAAAGTTGCGTCTGGTTAAACAAGGCTTCCGAGCTATAGCAAAGATTTTGAAAGTTTGAATTGTTTCCTGTCACTTTAATTCGGACTAAACAAAAAGAGGCGTACAAGTTCTATACTATATTAACAATCTTAAACTTTACTGAAATGCCCTCTAACAAGGAGCGTACCTAGACTTTTTTCTGTGAGGCTGCAAAATTTTTTGTTCAGTAATAATTTCTTGTGTACTAGCTTTTAATTACACACTCTAGAAAACTACATAACGTTATATTAAATAACTATCTAAAAATTTTTTAGGTAAATTAAACGTTTAAATTTAAAACAGAATTCAAAATATTGATAAGTAATCCAGTTCCTTAATACTAAGTAAATAGTTTACATATAAACCTAATGTCCTGTTTTTTATTTAAAATGTAAAAATTTACTCTTACATTGTGAAGCTAACATGAACAACGAAATACTCTATACATAAGAATCTAAAAACGAAATACTAACCAATATAAGTAATTAACTTGTCTTGGTGATACAAAAACATACTCAACGATACTTATTCATGATAAATTACTTAGTCAAATAGTTTCAGTTAAAATAACTTAATTAAAAATCAAATTAAAATCCGAAACTAATTATATTTTTAAAAATACACAAATAGCAGACGTAAACAACTATTTTACAACTGGACGAAAAAATAAACAAATTGTAAAAGTACTGTTTTTATAATGCTGTAAAATTTCAAACAGTATGTAATTTAGTTAAAAGTTTTTAAAGTTAAAAATGAAACCCTTCGATTTGTAAAATTATTTAAAAGTAGTTTTTTTAAACGTTTTTTATGGGCTAATTTTGATTGAAAAGTTTCCTTTACCAAATTGTGAAACTTTAAGACTTTTAGTTTTTTTTTAATAGTTTATACAACTTTTTCTACAAAATAACTTATAAACTACGTCATTTTTGTTGTAGTTTATAACAAAAGATAACCTAACTTTATTTAATATAAAAATTTAGAAAATATCTTTAAAAAAAACAATTTCAATCGCTTTTTTATTACGTTTATCCCTTTTTTTTCAGGGGTCGCACAGGAAACAGAAAACCAGTCAAACAGTTGCTTTTTTACTTATAAATTTGTACAATACTGTGGTATTAACTTATGTCTCTTGTAGCTTGCACTGAAAGTATTTATGGTCAGTAGTAAAAAGAGATTTCAAACACCTAAAAAAACTGTACTTTTTGTTTTAAAAGACCGTACTTGATCTTCAAAAAAATTATTTCTTTTACATTTTGAGGTAGAAAATCAAACAAAGCTTCATATAAATTTTATTTATTTTGCCTAATATTGCCTAAATTCACTATGCTGTTTTCACAGCTTGAATTTTTTTTTACTTATTGTTTTAACATATTTTTTGCCGGATAATAATAAATGTAAGTCTAAAACATTCATAAACTTTTTTTGCTATTCTAATTGCAACTAGAGTTTGGTCTAAACTGTAGTCGAAATGATTTTAAAATGAAGTGTAATTATCATAACCAAAGTGTTACATATTTCAAATTTAAAAAAGTTGGACTAAAAACAACTTAAGCATGCTTAAGAGCTAATCCATACGTTGAGTTGGTGCTTCAACTTTTTTAAAGTTTAAACTTAATATCGTTTGATGATAAAAAAAATAATAATAAAAAATACTTGAAAAAGTTGTTTGTACCTGAATACTTAACTTTTTTTTATTTAGTAAAACGTTGTGTTTTAATTACTGATACTTTGCTAAGTAAACTAATTTTAGCTTTTTGGTCACGTGGTTATTATTTTTTAAAACTGCTTTTTTAATTTTTAATAAACAAAGCTAAGTAAGAAATGTTCATACAAAAAGGAGCTAAATAAATTTAAAAGATGTTATGCAGTGCAAATTGCAAGTTGCTCAAGAAAAAAAAAACAAACACGGTATTGTTGTTGCTTGTAGTTGAACATTTATAAAAGAAAATTAACATTTGTTTCAACAAGAAGTTTGCTTATCTTAAAAAGCATGCGCGAAGCAACATCATCATACGATTATCAGTTTACTTTACTTTTTTTTTTGTACAAGCTTAACGAGAGTTTTGACTTTCATTTATTTTAGATTAAACTTTACGAGCAGAAAAAACTTTTTTTTTGTTTTGTAGAGATTTGGCAGAATTGAGTAAAAACTTTCTTTATCTAAACTAAAATAGTTTTTTTGTTGTATCTGTTTAACATTATTTGCTTATGTTTGCTTTAGCTTTTAACATTTAGTTTATTTCAGCTGTTTATAAGTTTTATTATGTTGTTTATATAATTAAAAGTTTAAAATACCTTGAGGTATAAAACACGTGATTTCTAAATATTTTTTAACAGTTATAAAAAACGAAGTTTGTTTATAAAAACAAAGTATAAAAATTTTGAATTTTTTATGATGAAGCCTTATCAAAACTTTAGATGTTTGGTCTAGAAAAGTTAACACACCAGAAAAGCGTCTCAAACTTAAATAAACAAGCTTTAGGCTTTTTTGTTAATATCAGATGTGCAGAGGAAACATTATGCTCTAATGATTTTTTCTTGGCACAATCTACACAAAAATGTTTCCATGCGCAATTTAGCAATAGCAAGAAACACATTCATTCACATTGCACAGTGTTAAGAACAACATACCTTTAAGAATACAGCTTAGTGATTAGTTTTTCTTTAGCTGTGGTTTTTTTTACTACATATGACACGGCCTCGAGTCAAAAAAGTTATTTATTTATAGTAATGAAAATAAAATACAATGTAACTTCAAACGTAAAAAATTAAGTCTTGTGACAGTGAGATATATAAAATTGATGATAAGCTTTTTACATTTTTCTTTTATTTTTCAAACTATTTCATGAAAGAAAGTTTTTGTTCTCGGTGAGTAAAAATTTTTTGAATTTTTTTTGTTAAAATGCTTTAACAGTGTTTTAATTGAGATTAACACAAATTAAAATAAACAGTGTTTTTTTAAGTATGCCAACTAACACGTTTTTTTGTTTTAAATCTACTACTAACCACTTTCTTAAACTTTAAAAGTAATAAAATAATATAAAGTATTTTATTTATACATATTTTGTTTAAGAAACTATTAGATTATTTGAAAAAAAAGAAACAAACTACAGCATTATAAGTAGTACATACAATAAAGTACTAAGCTTGCAACTCATTCTAACTACAACTTCGGCTTATTATAAACACTCAAGTTTTAAACTCAACCTTAAAACTTTTTGAGCAATCAAGTAGCAACAAATAGAAGGAAAAGCAGCAAGTTGTTGCAATTGAAAGAATGCAATTGGCGGAAGTGGAAGCAAATTCAACGTTTTCTCATTTGTACAGCTCAATATCCACATCGCTCACTTTTTCGCATTCCGCAGATGTAAGTTTATATTTAGTTGCTTGTAAGGGGAAGTTTTGCATGATGACCGAAGTGTGCTATTTGGTGTGCAAACCATATGCAACAGTATTTATTGTTAATCTAAGCTAAATAGCATAAGAAGTTTGTGAGTGCAAACATTTTTGTTAAGGTACAGGTTTTATTTTAAAAAAAATATCTCATTTGAACATTAAGTTTTCAGTTTTTCAGTCAGGTTGTGCAGAATATTTCAAAATTAGTTTGATTTTTTTAATAACGTTTTACAAAGCTCGAATGTAGTTTAATTGCATACGAAGTACTTAAAGTAGCATGCTGGTTTTTTATTGCGTTTCAATGAGAAAATGCCGATGTCATGCAACTATTGATTTGTTTTTTATTTAATGCGGACTGCTGTTCGATGTTATGATGATATTGAAAATTGCAAATGTATATGTTAGTTTATCTAAAACTTTACACATTCTTATTTCTAAAGTAAAGATAGCTGGATTAAAGGCTTAATGAAAATTTGTTCAATAAAGCAAAATAAAGGAAACAATGAATTTAAAATAAAACAAATCTTTGTAATGTCTTAAAAAGTTAAAACAATTATCGAACTTGTTAGTCTATGTAATAATGTTTTTTTAGTTCATTAGCTTAAAGATAATTTGTATGTTGAGGCAAAACTATTTTTAGAAAAAACAACAATTTAAATAGTGAGGTTGAAAAAAAACGGTAGTACAAAATAGTAAGATGTACTTCATCAAAACTTTAAAAATCTCAAAATCATAAAATATATAATTTACAAAAACTAAAGCTGGTTTAATTTTGTGATTTATTTCTTCAACGTTATACAGTTATTTAGTGCTAATAAAATTCAAGTTCTCAAGTAAATCTAAAATAATTTTAAAATGATGCATAATTTTGTACAGGAAATTTCCGATTTTCTTCTAGGAATCGAATTTTGTTTAGCTATATTTGGGCTTTGGATAATAACATGCTTAATCGCTTGCTACATATTAGAAAAGCTGTTTCCTGATAATAAAAAAGTGAGTTTTAGCATGTAATACTACTTTATATAACTACAAGTAATTAAGTTTTCTATAAATAAAACTGTTCACTAGTCTTACTGTCTACACTGTTGATCCAATATGGTAGCACTGTTTATATAATTTTAGTAAGAACCTTTATCGCAAGTTTAAGTACAACTTATTTCATAAAGCTTAGCTAATAAAAAAAGTGAATTTATTAAGTATTGTAAGCATTTAAGCTGTATATAAGTAAAAATTAAATTTATTAGTTGTTAAACTAGCAGAAGTGAGACTTAAAATTTATAAAAAAAGTTTTAACCAAACTATAACATCACTATTTCATTGAACATTTCTCACAATCACTTAAAAAAAAACAATTTCTAGGTATTAAACTAAAACTAAATTAATAAGGATTGTTTTTGGAGAAGTTTTTTTAAAGAATTTAGTATATTTGTAAAATTAAGTATGTTTAGGTTCTTTATTAACCGATTTAATTGATCCTATGCTTTTTAGTTTTAAATTTTTACAATAAATGTAATCAATTAAAAATGTTTAGTTTATATTATGTCAAATATGCTTTTTAATGTTAAGTATTTAATGTTTTTGAAGTATTTTCAAAACAAAATTTGCTTTAAAATAAAAAATCATGTTACACTTCCTCTATTCCTGATAAATTACTTAGCATTCCTCACCAATTACTGTTTTAATTTACATTACCTACTTACAAAAAACAAATTTGTATTTGAAACAGCTGAAATTTAGTTATTAGTAAGGTGTAAAAAATCTTTTTAAGTTCATTAATAGTTTATTTCTAAATAAAAAAAAAAGACTTGTACTCCTCCTGTTATAATAGAAATAATCGTTTAAGACTTAGTTTTGTTTTTTTAATTAAAAGAAGTAGATTAAAACATTTGAGATGATAAACTGCTGTTCTAAACTATATAGATAAGTTTAGAAATAATTTAATTTATAAGTTTAGGTTTTAAAGATAGGTGAAGTTTGTACTAAAGAATAGGTTTAAGAGCGATTTTGACAAGACTAAATAATAAAATATTGCAAGTTTTAAGTTATTTAACAGTTTAACTAAACTTTCATATACATTTTTTTAGATTCTAATTTGTTTTGCAAAACTTTTAAAAACCTAAACAAAATAAGTTTAGGAGAAGATATATACTTAAAAAAAACTAGTATTAATTATCACTCGTTTACTTTAGTACCGCATATTACAATATGATAAACTTGTACATACTGTTCAATAATGTTTTTTAACATCAAGTAAAACTTAAAGTTTTCTGAAAAAAACTATAAATTTGCGTTTATGACTGTTAGTAAAAACTAAAAGATTAAGGAAGCGAACATAATTAACTCTAAGTTTCAAAAAGTACACAAGTTTATAATGATAAAATACATTAAGTTCATTAAGTAAGGTTTTGTTAGCAAAACTTAATTCTACCACGGTTGTTTATAAAGTTTATACAGGTGTATAGATTTAAGATTTAAACAAAGCAATTAATTCTATTTAATAGATGAAGCTTTATTGAAATAATAGAAACATTAGCACATCTAAAGTTGTTTAATACAACTTAAGAAAAAGCTTCATAACCTTTGAAGTAAAAACTTACTTGTAAACATATTTTTCCTTACATACTTGAAAACACTTTTTAAAATAAATATATTTTTTAGCGACTTCAGTTTATACTATAAAATCATAGTAAAACTAAATAAAAAATAATAAAATATAATACTTACTGGATAACACAAAAAAACTAGCTTAGTTTTTAAAAAGTTTTAAGATAAAATTAAAAACTTTCTTATTTTTAATAAAAAAAAACATATAGAACTGTTATAAGTAATTAAAATTTCTATAAAAAGTTATTTTGTTAAGAAACGGATTGTAAAGTCAAGAAACAAGCAAGACTCTGCAAGACTGCCAAATTCATTCGAACTAGCCAATCATATTTCCAGTACGATTATAAATAAAAGAAAAAGTCAACCTTTAACCCTCAGTATTATTGTGTCTAAACTTCCCTACCAAACAGACTCAGAATAGGGGTTTTATTTATTTGTAAAAGTTTTTTCGGTGGAATTTCAAGACTTAATTGAAATTTAAAGCACCTTCAATTACAATTATTTTGAAGAGGATTAGAATGCTACTAGCAAGTTTTATTTACTTTTTATACTAGTACTTAGAAATTCCAAAATTATAAAATTTTTGTTCATAAAACTAACTAAAGCTGCCTTAGTTAAGTTTCTCAAAAAATTTTTTTTTTATTTATTAAGCGCTATAAATGCGTTTTATGTACTACAAAAAGTTTGTTGTTGCTAAATAGTTTGCCTTCTTTTTAAATTTCTGAAAATTCAATCATGTGTTTTTTTGTTTAATGCTATTTTAAAAGTATTTTGCAAACCAAATTCATTTACACAACTAATATCAAAAGTATGAACAGCTGTTGAGAAAAGCCAAAAAAAAAGATAATGTTGAAATTTAATATGTTTTTTTTTACATAGTTACTTACAATAAATACATTTCAGTGTTTTTGACGTATATATTGTTTATTGAACGATGAAAAAAGTGCTTAAAAGGTTTGGTCTAAGGACCTGGTAACATACAGTTATTATAAGAAAATTTTCTGTATAAGCTTATTACAAAACTTGTTTTTTTATTTGTTTATTTCAAAGTTAAAATTTGTGATGTTTCTAAGTAAAGGTAAAAGTAAATTAAAGTTTATGTAAGTTATAATTTTTGTATTAGATTATTTTACAAAATTCTTATTTTAAATGCTTGAAATTTTTGTCGCTTTGTCGCGAAATTAAAATTTCTTGCTAAAGTTGTTGTTTTTTTGTTAGGTAAATATTTTACAAAAAAAATCCAATTGAAGTTTGAAAACTTCATCAAAACTTCTATCAAAACCTATTTAGTTTTGTTATAAGTTTGTATCATAAATATTTTGAAGTGAAATTTTGCAATATTAATTGAAAAAATATATCATGTTTGTATTAAATTCAGATATCAAAATTTGTTGTAAAATAATCTGTTATTTTTTAATCTTGATATATTTCAGTTTTTATATTATATCAACATTTAAAAACTATCTGAAAATATACTTTCACTTGAAATATTTTTATTAGTTTTATAAAAGAACAATAAAGCAAAAGTACTGAACAATGTTTTTTTATGGTGTAGTTGTAAGTAATCTTATGTAACTCCTAAATCATCAATACTGTAAAACCCCGATAAGAGCTATTGTATTGATCTTACTTCCTGTAATTCGCTTAAAACTAATACGCCGTCGCTTTTAAAATTTTCCCTCTCAAATTTATAATAGAAACTAAAGTTTTAAATGTTTTCTTAGTGATGTACTTAAATTAAGTAACTATAAACACTTTTATAACTAATATCTGTGATTTTTTATATTTAATGATTTTTTCTGCATTTCTTATTTTAGATTTCAACTAAAATAAAAAATATTAAATATAAACTCATCAAAAAGACTAAGATATAAAAACCTAATTTAAAATACAATTTTATTTACTTCAAGTATACTTTATATGTATAAAAATGTTTTAGCTTTTTTTTTTACTATTTTTAGTTAGTAATCTCGTTAAAAAATTAGAAATGTATTTTTAAAAATAGTAACACCAATTGGGACTGTACTTTCATTTATTCAACATATGTACGTTTTCAATACTTAGCAATTTACACTGTCCCAAAAAATTAGTTAACAAAAAAAAAGTATTGTACAAAATATTTTTATTATTGCAAATTTACACTTTATTACAATTTTAGAGCAAGTAATTTTTAATTACTTCTATGTTTTTTAATGTTTAGTTTTCTAGCATGTCACTTTTTTTGACATACTTAAAAATTCACTGTACTTTATTCAACCAGTACATTTAGCTAATTAAACAAAAGCTATTATATAATTATTAACAAAATCTAAAACTTAAATTTATGTTAGGAAGCAATAAGTCAGTAAATAGTTCAAGCATACTATATTAAAAATAATTAATTTGTTCAAATAAAATATAATTAAATTATAATCCTTATTTGTTTGCATACGAACAAAAACATAATTTATCAAGTAATTAAGCAGAAGTATATACAAAAAAAATGTACGTTAAAGCAACCAGTAAACTAATGTAAATGTTTTCAAAGAAATTGAAGCTTAAAACTCTAAGTTGTATTTCTTTTAAAGAAGTTTACTTATTAAAGTTCAAATATATTTTAAAGATTTCAGCCTCATTAGTTTTAAAAACATTGAGTTTTTATAATCGATTTTAAAAAACACCATAATAACAAGATGTTTTGTATTTAAACAACGCTGTTGTTGTTTAAAGTAAACTAGTTATTTGCTAGCGACGAGTACAATAGTTTTTATTAAATTTTACAAGTCGAATTATCGTACAAGTCAGGGGTCTGCAAGGCATAAATCTTCGGCCTGAAAAGTACTTTTTAGCTAAAATCATTCGTTTTAAGAAAAATAAAAGATTTTATAGTAAAAACATAAAGTTTGGCTTTTAGTTTGATAATTAGCAATTACTAGTGCTTTATAATTGCTTATTTCATCAATTTTTATGTTTCAAATAGTATTTTTATGGTTACAAAACAATTGCCGTCCGCGAAGGACCTTTAGAGTGCAGCCTGTGAGATAATTGTTTTAGGAAAAATTTCCTGCAACTTATTAAAAGCAGCCGACCCCTGGTCTAAGTTTTAAATAAATTAACTAATAGAGTTTTAGTAGCCTGAATACAAATTTTCGATAGACTTATAAACTTGAAATAATTAATGTTTTTATGATAACGCGTCAGAACTACACGTATTTAATATTCCTGTACGAGTGTGATTTCAGGGTTACAGTTAATAGTAAAGAATGAGAGTCATTGCTAGTTCCATTGATTAGGGTTAAAAGTTTGAATTGTATCAAGGAGTTAAGACTTTTCGTTTAGTGTTATTGTTAAGAATTACAGTTAATTTCTCCGTGCAAATGTGACATCAACATTTTTTTGTTGTCTTTTAATCTTTAACTATCATCAAAAAATATGTTTTAAATTTTTCAACTTTAAAATGATACTTAAAAGAAAAATAGTTAGTATACCTTATTGATTTAGACTGGGGAACTATAGAAAAATTTCAAACCATCATTATCACATCATTAAAAATTCAGTATTTACTTTAAAAACAAAGTAATTAGTTACCAGTTTTAAAGTAAAGTTTCGCTTCAATAAATAATGACACTAAACAACACATATAACTATTTAAATATAGAAATTAGTTGTCATAAGAAATAAAACAAACCTGTTCTTGGCAAACGTTTTATTTCAACAAGTATAAACAACACTGAGCCCAACTGCAATAGTTTATAGTGTATTCAAACTTAGTTGGAAAAAATTGTTTTTGAAATTATTTTGTTTAATAAAGTCTTTTTTATGAATTTTAATTTAACAAGTTCTATTTTTTAGTTATTTGAACAACAAAATACAAATACATAATTACCACTAATAATAATAAATTTCAAAGGTTAAAAGGTTTTACTTAAAAATATTTGAAGTCAATTATTCTAAGAACATATGTAGGAAAAGTTTTAATTTTGTTATAAATAGTTACAATATTTAATAAATATGAACAAGTTATTTTATTAATATTTTAAACCAGTTATCTTTAAACAGAATCATGTTAAATTCTAGAAGTTAGATTTTTATAAAAAATGTTAGAACAGGAAAAAATTATAAAAGTTTTATATAGAGTATGTAAAAGATAAAAAACAAATATAAAAAATTTAATTTCAATATTCAATACATTTAAAATTATAAATGTTTCAATTGCACTTTGTTCAACTGTTTTTTTACTTACTAATACTATTTTATTTTATTAAAGTTTTAAATTGAAGTTTCATAATGCTTAGTAATTTGACCTAAAATTTCGTAACAACAAGGAAGTAATACTACCTATATGTATAAGGAAAAAACTTACAACGCTAAAAAATGGCTTAACTTTATATATATATAATTCAGATTGTAATTTTTATCTTAAATTTACGCATTTCTAACATTTTAAATAAAATTTTAAAATTACTTTACAAGTTATACGAAATTATTAAATTACTAACAAAGATTTTTGGATTGATATATATTTATTAATAAAAATAAAAACAAGTTAATGTTTTAACAATTTGTTCTAAAGATACTATCAGTCTAACACTTGAATTTTATTACTGAAAATTTATTACAAAATAAATATAATTTGAACAATTTCCTCAGTTGGATTACGTTGAATAAAATTTAGTAACTTATTTACTAAATTTTAAAATATATGCATCCAATTGTGTTTTTAATCTGTTATTACTGTTTATTTTTATTAAACACTGTTGTAATTATTTACATATAAAACAGATAAAAACACAATTGGGTGCATATGTTATAAAATTTAAAGATTAAAAAATAGCTTACAAAGCTTAGGGTCGTAACGCTGAATCAAAGTTCTTTTGATGTTTAAGAGTCAAAATGTTTTTACATTGTCTAAGAATACTTAAGCTGGTGCTGTCATAGGGATTTACTATGTCAGGATCTAAGAAAAAGTATTTTGCTAATATGATGAAGGTTTTATTAAATTTTAATTGCATTATTTTAATATTTATGAATTTTTTAACACAGTTTGCTTGTATTCAACTCAGTAAAACTTGTCAAAAATAAATCTGAAACTGAAATTCTGTTGTTCTTTTGTTAGTAATGAAACTTAACAAAAACTATTAGAACTTACACACATAAATTATAACAAAAAAAAACGGTTTTAAAAATAAACTTGTTTCAGCTAAGCATAATCGTATACACCAGGGGCGTCGCGTGGGGTTTTGCGTTGCCGCAATTGCACCACCTTAAAATTTTATAAGAAAAAATTTAGTATCTATAACGTTTTCGCGAGTTTTTAGAAAAAAATCTCTTATAAAACTCCAATTTTGAAAACGACCATTTTGCTCACTTCACTGCCGCAAACTCTTAGCTAACTGCCGCAAATGAACTCAAAACAGCAAATTTTCTTTAAGAATTACCGCAAAATCAATATCTTGCGGTAAGTAAGCTAAGTTGAAAATTCCCTGAAACAGTACAGATTTAAGTATCATTCCACAAGTTATTGTAAACAAAAAATGAAAACAAAGCTAGGCAGATCACAGGCGATTCAAGCAGAGGCAACTCGAGCAGAAGCAACTCTAGCGAAAGCATTTCAAGCAGAGGCAACTCGAGCAGAAGCAACTCTAGCGAAAGCATTTTAAGCAGAGGCAACTCGAGCAGAAGCAACTCGAGAAGAGGCAACTCGAGAAGAAGCAACTCGAGAAGAGGCAACTCGAGAAGAAGTAACTCGAGCAGAAGCAACTCGAGCAGAGCCAACTCGAGCAGAAGCAACTCGAGCAGAAGCAACTTGAGAAGAGGCAACTCAAGCAGAAGCAACTCGAGCAGGGACAACTCAAGTAAGTGCAAATCGATCACCTTCAACTCGGATTTTTTTTTTCTGCACCACCTAAGAAAATACCACACGGCGCCACTGGTATACACTAATCTTGTAAAACTAAGTTGTTATTTTGTTTAATAATTTGCAAAAAAACATTTTGTAAAAACTGGTAAATAAAATTGTTTATTATTTTGAAGTGTTATGATTGCATAGGAAATACATTGGTAGGTAAGCCTTTTTTTTCTAAATGTAATCGATTTAATTCTATTTAAATTATATCAAAAATTAATGATGTCATGTTTTTCTTAATAATTTTAGTGATCTAATTTTTATTTTTTTGCTTCAGTTCGTTTATTTATTTTCTATTATTATTGTAAAAGACGATATCACTTAAAACCTTTAACTAGCTTGAAATCAAAATTATTTAGAAATATAATACAAAAATTACCACATTTTATGGTCTTGCAAGAAAGAGAGTATGGAAATCTGTAAACGACTAGATTTTGTATTTCAAAAATATAAATAATTTTATAGTTTATTGTTTTATCTTAAGAAACTGTTTTGATTTTAATGACTACTTCGAACATTGAAGTAGTTAATTTAGCTTCAGTTAAAGTGTACTTAAAACTAAATCTATTGTACTTAGATGGTAGAATGAATAGAGTTTATTTTTAGAACAATTAAAATAACATTCTTCAAATGACAAATATAAGAAAAGCCTAAACAAATCATAGATAAACAGTTCTTAGCTCGTTTATTATTCATCAAAACACAAAAAAAAAATGTTTAAAAGTATTTGTTAACTTTTTTATAGCTTAGTTTGCACAAAATTTGTTTTTCATTAAATTACTGTGAACAGCTATAAAAAGATTGAGAACAAAAGATTTGTAATAGTAATATCTACTTTTGAACGCTACTAGGATTGTGTAAGTGTCATTCCTCTAACAAAAAGTATAGCTTTTCAAATTTACTATTGTACTAATATCTCTTTATTTTGATTATATTAGCTCAAGTTAAAGTTGCTCTTTAGTCTTTTTTGTAATTATATAAAATACAACAATAATGTACACCAGGTACAAGACTTTGTTTTCAACTGTTTGTAAAGACCTGAACCAAAAATAAGCTGATAAAAATCTTTATTAACTCATCACTTTAAAAAAACCATTTACACAAAATAACTAGTTACAGAACATACTTGATGAGGCGCGGGTTAACAAATTTCGGCCCGTGAAGGTTAAACGCGTGACTGCGAGCATGTTTTTATTGTAAACAGGATGCGACCAGTGAAGGG
The DNA here is from genome assembly GCF_965202585.1 of Thalia democratica. NCBI lineage: Eukaryota > Metazoa > Chordata > Thaliacea > Salpida > Salpidae > Thalia > Thalia democratica. The sequence goes on from NC_139166.1 coordinate 25,258,830, forward strand.
AAAACTGCAGCTCTAAAAGGTAAAATGCGGCCCACGAGCATGCAAATCTGGCATGCGAAAGAAGTTTTACGCTAAATATTCTTGAGTTTGAAACGAAAACTAAAGTCTTATGTATAGTTTAAGAGAGATTTGAAGCTTACAGTAGATATTTTGGTGTCAACTAACTAAAATAAAAACTAAATCTACAACTGCGGTCCACAAATACTCTATTTTTGAAATTTGGCCCGCAACTACGAAAATCTTGCCGACTCCTGTATTAAGGTAATAAAATTTAATACAGTATCTTAAAATCAATAACTAGCTTTTATTATGTTTAATTTATTTTTAAAACGACTCCAAAACATTATTGGTCTTTAACCGAAGTTTTAAAAATATGTAGTTTATGAAAAGATTCAATGTATGTTCTGAACAAAACGTTATAAGGTATCCGTTGTGTGCGACTCGATAACCGAAAGGTTTTTTCGTGCACCAGTTCCTAAAACCAAGTATCTTGAGCAATTTTTTGGAAAAACTATATTGTTCAATAAACTATATTGTTTTGCTCATTCAGTTTAATTTTTTAAAAGAGGGTAAGAATTAAATTAAACAGGGCCTTAAATACAAGTTGATCTTTACCTTGGTATTAAACTTATAACAATCGTTACATAATGGTTTACTAAGAGCAAAGTTATACAACTTATAATTAAAAACATAAATTTACACAAAAGCGATTTTATTCAGTAAAATTTAAGGTCTTTTAAACAAATAAGTTCAAAAGAACTCATTAGAGTGTCAAAAAATGTTTAATTGTCTTTAAAAAAAGTTAAGGTTTCAGTAAATTTTTAATTAAAATGTCATTGTTAATTATTTTAGAAAATTCTACTAATCAGTTAGTAAAATGACTTTTATTGCCAACTTGAATTTGTCATTGCAAAACTCTTAGAATGAAGTACGATATTCAACATAATCATTAAAAATTGTTTCTTAAGTATTTTTATACAACATAGTTAGTTTCTTGGTAAAAAGCTATGAAACTCTTAAGTAAAAGTAAATTTTGTCAAGTATTAAACTTGAAAGAAAGTTATTAAAATCCCAGACACTAAGTTTCATCGCTGAACGGATTATCAAAATGCGATTCTTTTTCAAATAGAATCTACCTATTTTAATTATATTTGAATAAGAATGTCAGTTTGATAATCCGTTAAACGATGAAACTTAGTAACTGTCTGAAATTGTAATAAATATTTTTCAATACAAGAATAACTTTAATTGATTTTTAGTTAAAACTGTTTATTTCACATATTTTATAGGTTTAGATTTACAAAGTTGGTTTCAGTTCAATTAAATCAAAAAATGATAAAGTTATAAAATGTATATTATACCATTAAGTCATAACTTCTTTTAAGTAACTAATTTCCTAAATCTGATAAATACAATATTGTTTATAAAAATTTTGTGATAGCAGTCTTTCTAAGTATATTCCATTCGAAAACAAATTTCTTAATAGATAAATATGAAATTTTACAAGAAAAGAATGTTGGATAGCTTTAAAATATTTTTTGGATTGTAAAATTCTATTATTGCCCGTAAAAATTGAAGCAACTACAGTAAATTTCAAAAAGAAAAGTTTAAACTTTTTTGATTGTGCGATTTCTTTCATTATATACCTCACCAATTTATTAATAAAACTAAACTAGTGGCATTTAAAAATAAGTCCATTAATTTAAGTACTAAATATTCTTAGATATTTGGGGCCTTTTCGTGTATTTAAACTATTATGTTTTACAATTTATACTACTTACGTTTAAGTAATTAATTAAGCTACAAAATATAATAACTAATTGATTCTTCAACTAAATATGTAAAACAAAACGACTAGTTGGAAATTATTTTATTAAAATATTGTTCTAATAAGTACATAAAATACCTTATTTAAATAAAGAAGAAAAGAAAAACTTTATAATTTACCCAAGTTACGGAGATCCAATGTTAATAAAGGTTAAATTCAGTGTTAATTTTCACAATAAAGAATGATTCTAAATTTATTTATTTTAGGACAACCTTTTGTTTAAGGAGCAATTAAAAATGTAGGATAGTGACATTACAATCTAAGTTAAATAAAATTGTTTTATCAAAATAAATGTTCTAAGTTTAGCTGTTGAAAATACTTAAAATGTAACTTGAAAATAGACAATTTTATTAAACGCGGTAAAAGTTAATTGTTATATTAGTTTAAAATTTCTTATAAAACTAATAAATTAAAAATTTATGTAATAAAAATAATTTAAAGTAAAAAGTCATGGTAGAAGTCTAGTAAAAACGTACTATAAAAGATAATTAAAGCAAATAGATAACAAATAAATGGATAACAAATAAATAAATATTTTTTTTTTTGTTATTTCTGTTTCAAATCAAAAGCTTACAAATTAGCGTTTATACATTTCCTTGGATATTAAACTGTACATCATTTCAATCTTGCTTAACTATACTTTTTTTTAAATTATGTTTAAAAGTTGTTTGAATATTATTTAAGCTTCCAATCAACAACAAAAAAATTATCCGTCTTCAAACTTTTACACCCTAACAATATAAGTCATGATTTCGCTTTTGATTGCTCCTTCTAACGTTCTAACACGCAATAAATAGCATCACCCAGTCGAACTTATGTACCATCGAATGCTCAACAACTTGCACCGTCATCAGTATCAGGTAACAGAACGATGAAAATGAAAAGTTAGCACACATTTGTTAGTCACGCAATAAAGTTGGCTCTAAAGGTGGCACAACAAAGTAATCGTTAATGGCAAGGATCAGAAAGTTAAGCATAAAATAATCAAAAGAAGGTTAAAATTGCAAGGAAGATTTTCGTTAGTCGGATAGAAGAGGCCTTCCAGTTTCCATGTTGTCAACCTTTTCATATCTCAACTGTTTTTAAAATAGTAATTTTATAATAAAATATTGAAATTTTTTTAAATAATATTTAAAACTATTTAAAAAATGAGAAACAAAACTAATTGGTAAACAATAAAACATTTAAAAGTAGTGAAAACAGTTATGTTTTACTAAAATATACAACAAGAGAAATAAAAATTTCAAAGAAAGTTATATTAGCAGCTTTCCTTAAATAAATCCAGTCATACTTAGAAGAGATAAAAAATTAACATTTTCTATTTAAGTTTATTTTAAATCAAGTTAGTTTAATTTTTGAGCTTCAAAAAAAGTGATAAAAACTTCATTAATTTATATCCATTTATTACTAACTAAACATTTGAAAGTAAATTACTAAAAATACCAAAACATGCATATTTTGAACTAAAAATAAGTAAGTTATTTATTTTCAATATGAATAAACTAAAATAGTTCAAACAAATTCAATATGTGGAATAAATCCAAGGGGAATAAAAATTTTGCAGAATATATTTGAGAAACAGTCAATACTATTTACTTTATGAACTGCTATCAGCTTGCAAAAATAAAGATGATCTGTTGATGAAGGACTTCATTTTATTTACTAGAAATCTTTATTATTCCTTAATTTTCAAAAACAAACTAAAGCCTCACCTGTTCGGCGAACCTACTCTTCATCTTCCTTCTTTTGACGAGCGCAAACGCCACGGTGCCGGCGGCAACGGTGGCGTTGCTGAACCACCACGTGGCAGACTTGGTTTGGTTGAGCAGCAAAACCGCGAATGAGGTCTGCAAGCAGGTCTTCGCGCTTCCGCTGATGCCGTGCGTCAGCGGTGTTGTCACCTGATTTTTTTGTTAATTGAATTTGTAATGGACGTAATAAAATCAGTAAATAAAAATGTTTGTGTTAATAAAAAGCTTGGAGACATAAGTCATGCCTCGTACTAAAATATTTTATCGCCAATTTAATCTTTGAGCTATTTCTACTAAATGTGTTAGCACCTTTAATAAATAAACTTTGTAATTTTTAAGAAATTTGTTTAGTAGAACTTGCCTAAATTTACAAAGAAAAAATTTAACCAATATGAAATTGATAAGACATATAAAAAGAGTTTCCTACTAAATAAAATTCACATATGAGTGTACCTGAATTTCCCACGTCGACGACAGACTGACGAGGAAGCCCATGAAGCCCACAGACACCAGGATGAACCAGAAGTACTTGTGAGTTACGCGCTCGTAGTTGAATATGGTGGCCGGGTCGCCACTCACAAACACCAGTGGTACGAACAGTATGCAAGAGTTGAAGTTGTTGTAGTAAACTGTTTAGTTTATCACATTAGACCTTATAGACACTTTTTTTTGAACTTGGTAAAGGCTTTTGTAGTAGCCAAGTATGTTAAGGCTTGTTTAAAATAAAAAAGTATTTTATATTTTTTGATAACTTTAATTTGTACTGTTCTTAAATGAACAAATGTACTGATGAGTCCTAATAAGGACGAAACCGGTCTCAGTCTACCGAAACTTGTGGTCTGATGATCGAATTGGCGTGATCAACCCTATTGTTAAACTTGAGCTTGTCTCACGGCAAACGAAAGTCCAGGCTTCGGCACTGCTGACTTTCGCCGATGTTTTTTGTTGATCGTACTAAAACGAGCGTGCCAGATGTCTTGCTTAGTGGACAATGTTTTAAACGTTGCACGGCAAATGACAATGCTGACGTCACTGATCATTGCTAGCAAATAGTTGATTCATGTAAAAGCATGATAAACCGTTTGTAGATTGACGACTACAAGTTTTTCGGTTGTGACTGACTGATGAGTCCTAATAAGGACGAAACCGGTCTCAGTCTACCGAAACTTGTGGTCTGATGATCGAATTGGCGTGATCAACCCTATTATGAACAAATGTAGAAATTAAAGTGCTAACTTATTTAGCTTTCTAGTAATTAGTTAAATTTTACTTGATGTTATATAAATATATAACACAGAACTACCAACACATCTTTTAGCTTCGTGATAAATCAAAATTGTAGTTTAGACATATAAAATGTTTCAACTAAATAAAACAGAGGTTAGTTAATTGTACAACTGGCTCAAAAACACTAATCATTAGTACAATTTATGATTTGATAATTAGTTTAAACTATATTATTTATTAAGTCAGTTAAGGTGTGTACGCTAAAACAGTTTAAAAAGCATTTTTCAAAAATTTTTCTGTTAATACGAAAGTAAATTTAAGTTTTAAAATATAAGAGTTTATTAGAATTTTTTAAATAAGCTAATAAATAATCAAATTAAAATGATCGACTTTGAAACTTATTTTTAAATAACAATTTTAAAATAATTTACAAATGAAATTAAATATAAAACATAGCAAACCTAGTTTCCAAACATTATTGCCGACACTGGGCAGAACCCTTGCTGTTATGATGGCGTTCAGACTGCAGAACAAACTTGCGAGAGTGCAGTAAGAAATTCCCCACATCCAAAACTCAGTGTTTTCAGATGATATTCCCAATAAATAACCTGGGAAGTAATTACTCAGTAAAAAACAATCATAATTCAAAATTTAAATCGCAATTTTTATAATTGTCTTTTCATTTACTTATCATCAATCATCATTAACTAGAAACAAAAAATAAAATAAATTCTTAAGTAATCAAATGTTTGAGATCATTTTCTCAAATTCATTGAAATGTTAAAATAGAAACATATTTAAATAAGTTAGGTAGCTATAATAACCAACCGGCGATAACGACGAGGCAGCAGAGACAGGCCCTGATGGACGTGGTCTTCTTCAGCACAAAGTAGGAGAAGACTATTGTGAAGGCGGTGGTGAGGGAGCGACCGATGTTGAAGAAGCCCAAACCGAGCTCCCTCAAGCACAAGTTGTTGAAAGTGATCATGCACACGAAGCAGAAGGAAAGCGGCAGGACTTCCCGCGATATCTTCGCGTCAAATCTGCAACCGGTTGTTAAATTTTTATAATTTGACAATAGTCTGTTGGTATATAACTTAAAAATAACAGAAAAATAAACTGTTGCTCCGATTTTTGATGTGAAACATAACAATAAGCTATTTTAGTTTACTAAACTCTTTTCTTGTTTAAATACACTGTTTCTATTTATATTAAAACAATTGTTATGCAGGTATTTAATTGATAATGTAAACATTTTACATATAAACAGAGAATTTTCGTTAATCGTTATTATCTTACTCATTTTCTTGTGAACATCTACTAACTAGGTTTGCTAACTGTTTTTGGCAAATTTTCTGCAGGTTTTCAAAATTTCCTCCAGGTTTTTAAAAGTACACATTTTTGGGTCTATTTTAAATAAAATTTAAGTTTAAGGTAAGAAACTGTGTTAAAAAGTATCAAAATATTAAAAAGATACTGTTAAGCTACTTTAAATGTGTTTTTTGATAAAAAACTTTGATGTGGCAAAAAAAATATTTTTATGATAGATTTTTTGTGCCAAATCGAAATTTTACTACAGAACATGTTTAAATTGTTCAAAATTCCAGGTGTTATTTTCAAAATTTCTCAAATTCCAGGTTTTTAGCCTAAATTGTCAAATTCCAGGTTATTCCAGGTTATTCAAGGTTTTTTGGCAACCCTGACTAACTAATGATTTTGACAAATAAACAAGGTAACATTTAAATTTAATTCAAATAATTTAAATACACAGTTAAGCATAACTAACACTTCTTACTTAAATGAATAAGGTGATTCACTTCTAAAATACTTCGTTACAAATCCAAAAAGTTTACAAAGTGAAACTGCAACAAAACATTGAAAAAAGGCCACAAAGATTGGAGTATTTAATTGAAACTCATCTGATTTTAGTAATTTTTTGTTGAGGTATACCATCATCATGGAAGTTAACCTGTAAAAAATGTTAATACTCCAGCTATTTTTAAAATTGTTTAGGTACATATACTGCAAAAACTATACTTTTAAATATATTTAAAATTAATGTATTTTCTAAAACACTTTGGTTGTTATTTTGACATTTAAGACATAAATGATACGGTAAGTTTGTACACATGTATACGTATAACTTTTTTTAATACTATTTAACTATTTATATATAACTATTTATAGTATAACTATTTATATTATAATAACTATTTATATTATTAAAAGTCGTGAAAAGATAATGCAATTGTTACAATTTCAAACTTTTTTGTAGAATTGTATCTTAAATGATTTTTGCAAACTTATAAATTACCAAATAGTTTTACAGATAAAAGAGTAGACAATTGGTAATTTTGATACGGTCCTTATATAAGAGTAAACTAAATCAGCAATTAAGACATATGTAAATTAAGTTATTTTTACCTATAATAATATACATTTCAACTGTACTCTTTTATATAGTGAGCTAAATTAATTTTGTAAAAATATAAATGTTTTACCCCCTATGATTTCAATCGTATTTCTTGTTTGTAGTTAAAGTACTAACCAGTAAAAAACGACTACTATGGCAGTCCTATTACGCATTTTGTCATAGGAGTCCATTACCAGTTTGTTATGAAAACTTTTATCTAGAAATTAGAAACAGCACATGATAATTTTTAACTAAATCAAGTTAAAGCTCCTTTAAGTTTGTACCATAAAAGCTAAGAGAAGCAATATAATAAAGTACTAAACTGCAACAAATTTACTAACTTGGAGCAAGACAGCTTAAAATACTAGTAGTTACTGCTTTATTAAAGAAAAAAGAAAAAATCTTCTTTAATTTATTGTAAAAAGCAAAGTGAGATGATACTATTTATTCATTTGTACAAATAATCAAATTATTTAAAACAAGACAGCATTAATAAAAAAAATTATTACAAAAAAATCAATATACATTTATCCGAAATATAATTGGAAACCATAGTTAATAATCTAATATTAAAAACTCCTTTCTTTCTATTAAAGTTGCAGAATTAAATGCATCCTTGATCAAAAATAAAAATCATTTATTTTTTAAATTATTTTACTTAATTGATTTCCAATTTAAATATCAAACAAAATAAGAAAAAATTCACAGTTTAAACAGATCCACAACTAATAAATTTATATATCAATTTACAAACAAAAGTTATCTACTTATTAATAAAAATCCATATAAAATTTTAATAGTATTAATATTATTAGATAAACATTAAACTTCTTATTCAAAATTAATTTACCTTTTTTGCTTTTAACTGAGGTTAATATAGCTGACGTTAAAATAAATTTATCACATCAGTTCAATGACTCAGCTTTTTCAATGAAACTAACTAAACATTTGTAATTTAACACAAAATCAAAGACATAGTAATAAAAAATTTATATTTATCTACATTTACACAATAACCTAAAACAATCAACTAGTCTAAATTGTACATGAAACTATACTAAAAAATGTTTGTATATGTTTTTTCTTCTTTTTTTTCCTATTGTGACAGTCAACAAAAATGTAGAAACTTTACATAAGCTCATCGACTGAGCTTTCTGGGTGAAGATATAAGTCCAGGAGAAGAAACTTCCGGAGAACCAATTGAAAAACTATCACTTATTTCATTATTGCTGGATTGTGTAGCTGATACTTCAACAGCATATTTTGGATCATTAATTTCAGACCATTTAATCAAAAATGTAGCATAGTCACCCAAGTTTTTGTTGTGTTTATTTAAAATAAAGTCTATTCTTGAAGGGTTTTTCTTTCGTTCAATTTTATACTTCTTTCTTAACTGGTCATCTTTGTACTTTTTCATTATGCTCGACATGAGGTCAAAATTTGCACCAACATTTAATAGGCCGTCATAAAACTCTTCTGTTGCTTCTTTGGACCAGCGGGTTGACCTGATGTCTTTGCGTTTTCTAAAGCTGTTCTGATTGATTGGTTTAGATTCATCAGCATAAGTCAGCTCCTCCTCCTCTGAAGGATTATGAAACCTGGCCTCTTCCACGACCATCTCCCCATTTGCATCCAGCTTTAAATGAGCACCAGAGTAGCTGCATTCAGTTTCAGCAGCACAACTCTCATCCCGCGATATTTTTCTTTTAACTGCAACAGAACTTTCTTTGCTTTCTCTCCTTTTTTTTTCTTCTTTCTCCTCCCTGCGTTTGTTGATTCCTAATGCTTTTGCATGTTTTTTTGGAGGGTTCGCATACACCATGTCAGTCAAGGTCATTTCTCTGGGGTCAAAATCTGGCAGTTCAGTGCAATTGTCTCTCTTCATTTTCTTCATATGCTGGTTTAGTTTTTTGTTTGCAATTCGTCTAAAATGGTCAACTGGTTTCTTTTTCTTAGGTCGTAGCTTTAGTTCTTGAAGAGCTGGTACACAAGTATTTCCGTTTAAATTTTCAAGTTCTTTCAAAGGTTCCTGAAATCCAGGACTAACACAAGGTGAACCGGTTAATTCTAGTTGATCTGAAGTCTCTGTAAATGTCATGCCATTATTGCAATTCCTAGGAGCTAATGCTGGAGAATTTGAAACAGCTGATGAACTAGTTGTCGCAACTGTAGTCAGTGTTGAATAAACAAGTTCATTTCTAGCTGGGCTGACAACCAAAGAATCTTGTGGTGGTATATTTTTTGGAGATATAGTTTGCAGTTTTTCACTATCATTTGACAACTGTAATATTTCTACTTTATTAGCATCAGCAGTTTTCGAATTATTAGAACTGGTGTTTGAAGCAGCATCTTTACAGACTGCTTTACTATTAGGTTTGAATTTTTTACGTCTGCCAACAGCCATCTTTTTTGGCTTTTTATAGACAGGCTCAACCAATACTTCCTTGGGAACTTGAAATGATCCTGAACTTTGATCTAAAACAGTTTTGAATGATGAATCATGACCATAGTTAACTGGTTTTGTTTTTGAAGACATTGATGCAAGCAGACATTGATAAGACTCTGCTTTAGTTGAATTCTTGTCTTTGAGGCTGTTGGTTTTTTCATTCAAGGCATGTGAAGTGGGGTTAACAGTTTCAATTTTAAAAGACGACGATGTTTCTTGTGTTATCTTTTCAGGTGAGGTTGGCTCAAAAGACAAATCAAATTTCTTAATAGTTGATAAAACAATTTCATCCTCAGCAAGCTTTGTACCAATATTTTTAGTTGGTGATTTTGGTGGAACCTTGAGATGAGGACTTCTTTCAACTAATAATTGATTTTTCTGCTTTGTGTTGCTTGTATTTTCATTTATTTTTATTTGATCACACTTGGGACCAACTTTTTCTTTATTGTAACTGTTTTGATCAGAATAATTTAAGCATGGTGAATTTTGTTCACATTTTATATCAAAAACTTGTTTTTTGTCAGATTCAAGATCATCAATTTTAGGATCTGTAGCACATACTTTTTCTTCCTGGCTAGGTAAACTGCTTTGATTAATGATGCTAACAGGTTTAGCTTTTTTTGCTGGCTTGTTTTTTGGAGCAAACTTTCTTTTTATTGCCATACTAAAAATTAAATAAAACCTAGAAGAGTAATTATGCTTTATAATGTTAAACTTTAATACAAGCTTATTTTTGTTAAAGAAAATTAAAAAAAAAAATACTAGTATGAATAGAGAAAATTTGGTTTTAAATTTTACATAAGCTTTTATTATGTTTAATTAAATTTTAATTCTATGCTACATGTTTATTTTTAATCTGAAAAAGCTTTTGTGAAGACTTAAAACTTAACTAGTCTATTATAAAAACAAATAAGTAATAAAAGGTAAATTAGAAAATCAAAAAAATTTACTTTGTAACTTTTATGGTTTAAAATAAGTTGCTTAAAAAATGAACAATTCTTCTTAATATTTAAGTAGTTAAACAAAAATTTACTCATTTTTAAATCAGATTTTACTAAAAATCATCAAAATAATTTACCTCTTTTGTGTAAAATTTTTAAACTAATTTTAATTTGAATGAAATATATATAATAATTGTTCAGAAGTTTACTACTCAATCTATTGCAGACTTTATCAATAAAAATAAAGTAATGGCTATAAAGCCATAAATGTTTAATAATTTATTAAATAAAAAAACTGTTTACTAAAAGATATATCTCATAATCAAATTTAATTACATGGTCATTTTATTTTAAAAAGTTGTTTAAGTAACTTAGTCGAATAATTTTTTAATTAATATATATTGCAAGGTTGCCACTCTTTGAGACAAAAAAAACTGTCCTGAGTGACCTTAAACCTTCCTGAGTCATCTTGATTTGTTTTAAAATCCTTTTTTTTTCTCTTTTGCACTAACTACTTATTAGGGTGTTTATTTGTACAGATCCTTTTGATTTTCCGGCTGGAAAATTTTATGTTATGGAATTATCATAAAAACATCCTGTGCAATATTTTAAATGATTTAAACAGGGTTGCCATTTGTTTTTCAAAAAAAAAAAGTCCAAGTTTTTCAGATTTCTTCAAGGATTTTAAAACTACATATTTTTGGGTCTATTTATAGTTTAGAGTTAAGTTAAAAGTAAGAAACTGTTAAATAGTATAAAAACATTGAAAAGATACTACAAAGCTACTTTAACTATGTTTTTTAATAAAAAAATTTTTGATGATGACAATTTTTTTTATGATGTGTGATTATGACGTCATAAAAATACAAAAGCAGTTAAATGTCTTTATATGTATGCTTATAACTTTAAATTTTTATTTCTGATAAAAACTATAAGTCTAGGACATATATAGGTGACATTATTACTACTAAATTCAAAAATATTGAAAATATGTGAGTTTTGGGGTTAAAATCAGTTTTTTGGGCAGCAGCTTGGTTTTTTTGGCAATTTTTTTTTAATTATTCTTAATAACGCTAAAACACATCAAAATCATAGGCCCTCATATAAATTTTATACCATGACCAAAACAATGTGCTGTACTCCCTACCTCTAAAAATACTTATGTTTAATTTGTAAGTTTCTTTGCATGTTATTACACAAGAGTAAAACTCTCTGAGAAATAGAAGAATGTTTTGTTTTTAAAGATATGTGTGAATTTAATTGAATTCAAATAATATTTATATCACATACCTGTAAGTATTTCAACTACAATTATACATGCCCAATTCAAATAAATGATCTTAAAAGTAAAAACAACAAATTATACATACATCATATGATAGTTGTTAATTATGAGCAGCATTGGAACAAAATAAAAAATAGACATTTATTATATGCATTTTTTTTTCTTACCTACCAATTATTTTTGAGGTCATACTTCCAAAAAACAGACTAAAACCAGATAAAAAGTAACTAGAAAATTCTCATCTAGATTTAGTAGCTGTTGTAAACTTAGCTTATCCAGTGTGAAAATATTAAAATACATTCATTTTAAACTGTTAGGAGGGTAGCCATTGGTTTTTGTAACTTATTCCACAGATGTTCTGATTTCCTTCAATTTTAGTACAAGTTTTAATGGTCATCCTAAATGTTTAATATAAGACTTAGGGATCTTTATAAATATGTATTATGACTAATAACATAAGTTGTCATAGTCTCTGTTGCTGTAATGAATAAATAACTGACTTTTTAAGCAAAGACATAATAAATAAAACTTCTGTAAAAATAATTGCTTTTAAGTTCATTAAGATTTTACAACTAGACAAAAATTTTTATGTTTCTTATTTGTTTCTGAACAAGGTTTTTATCAACAACATAAGGGGTGAGGAAGACGGTGACCACTTTACCTGGAATTAAAAATGTAGGCAAAAATAGTTAAACTTTGTACAAATAATATGTAAATAAGTTAAATATTGACTAATTAACAATGATTAAAATAAAATAGAATTTTGTTTAAAATTCAGATTTTTGTTTATTAGAGAGCACATTTTAGTAGCCCTAGGCTCCGGTATCTTTTCAGTACTTTTACACTACTAACAATATGATTTTGATTTAAACAGATGTTTCTAAATAAAAATGTCCAGAGATAGTTTATGTTGAATTACCTGAAAGACAACCCTAAAACCTTTAAAATAATGTAAAACACCAGTGGCAAACCTGTAAGGTTTTTTTTTAAGTGATCAAAACTTAACAGTTTAAATCAAGTTTTTTAATGGAAGACACTAGCTTTATAACTAAAAATATATATCTTGCTAATATAATCTATTTTGGGAAGTTCTTTTAAGCAGTTGTTTTAAAC